>NW_020824834.1:1582500-2125000 GCF_003285875.2 Drosophila novamexicana
CTGAGCAATGTCAACAGCTGCTCGCCAAATGGAGCAGTCGAGTGATTAGCAATATGAAGACATCAGACGTACAACAACAACTCTCTGATTGAAATGGCCAATAGCCAGTTGTCGGCGCTTTCGTTTCACAGGCCACGATAAGGCGGTGGGCCATCAGTCGTCAGCACAGTGCTCGAAAGTGATTGCAATTAGCCGTTCGACAGTGTTTGACAATTTCCCAAAGTGAAATTACATTTGGAGCTGAAGCTTGAGCCACAGACTCGTTTGCTGTGGCAGCAGAGACTGCCATGTTTACAATTTACATTGGATATAATACATATACACGTATCGCTCTTGAACTAGTTCAGTATTATAAGTATTTCAGTTAATAGCAGTGTTGCAAAACGATGTAAGGCTAAGGTTGGTTAGGGTCTTGGATGGAACTATAAAGCTGGAGGCTGGAAACATGAGCCTGGCTTTTGTTATTTAATAAATATTTAATACATGAAACGGTTTAATTATTTATGAACATGTTAAAATGTTTCCAAATCGCTTCAAAGATGCTTTTCATATTCACGCAGAAGATAGTGTAGGTAGTTCGTGGTAAGTAAGAAACTTGACGTAGGTTGAGTTGATAAATAAGTATACACCGCTTCAATCTTTATACACTTCAATTAAATTCTTTAAAGAAATCAATTAACTTATTTGAATAATTAAGTTAATATACAGTAGATGCAAATATAATCACAAGGTATTTGCCTTCAAAAGTAGTTCACAGAGACCGCAGCTGACTTCCGATTGGGAATTTAACCCCGTGACTCATGCAACCGAATGCCGCCACGTAAAAGCCGTTCAACTGGATATCCATTAGCCGCTATTAGAGCAGCGAGTCTTATGTTACGAAAGCATTGAGAAAACGCCAAGAACTAGTGAGAATCACAGTCGGAATCAAGAGTAGAAAAATAAAGAGAAGCGAAATAAATGCAAAGCACAAACCAAATGGGAAATGGCAAATGGTCTGAGGGGCTGGACCGCAGCGAGTTCCTAAATAATTGAAGCGTAGGCACATCTCCAAGATACAAAAGCCCCAAAACGGACGCGTATACAGATACAATTGTGTGTGTGGGCAACAAGTTTGTGGGCGGGCGTCGATTGCTTTGACATTGCGACGAGTTTTCTTCGATTGAGAAAAGCGTGACAAATGGCCGGCGTATCGAATCGCAACTAGAGAGTCAAAACATTTGGCCAGGTCATAAATTCTGGTCTGGAAAAAGCGCCACGAATTTGTTCGGCTTTAGCCCAATGCCAATTGAATTAGCCGAAAGTCCCCCGATGGCCAAAACAAAAGTCAACCGTTTGGAAATTGAATTGCGAGAAAGCAAGAAGAAAATTAAAGAGAGCTTCTCGAGTTCGACTGGGAGATACCCTCGATAAAGCGACAAGCTGCAGGAAGCAAGAGTCGAGCTTCCTTCTATGCACACATAGGCAAAAATTCACGGAGACTTACACGCACGTGCTTCTTCTTCCCTTTGCCTGTCACTATTTATAGGAAATGTGTTCTCAATTAACTCGGGTATACACAAGCCGATCTTTATGAAATTTTCAGCACTTAAACATTGCACACTAACTAGTTTATATCCCAAATCCCAAGGCTTTAGCTGCATAATTTATTGACATTATGAAAATACAAGAAAATGTCACAAAAAGATTATAAATGCATTATGAATACTTCATTTCTCAGCTGTTAGCTGTCTCAGTTGCCCCGATCAACGACTTAATCGACTCAGCTCTTCGTTCTACTCAAAGTACAAAAATTATTAGCTCAGAGAACCATCTTTCTGTCTGCGACACACATTAGCACAAAAACAATGTACCCTTTTGACCCATTTTGAATGGGTTCGGGGCATAAAAAGCAGCAGAACTTACGTAAGTGCAGAGCTGTAAAAGTTTTAGGGCGCACTCAGTTGGCTCCGGCTCCGGCACCGGCTCCGGCCTTAACAAGCCAAATAAACAAACGGCCACAAAACAAACAAGTGCCAAAGATGCAGCTGCACGTGCGCGCATCATTCGAATAGAATTCGGCAGTTTAACGTGCCGCTTCCTCATTGCCGGCCACTTCATTCGGATTATTGTTGTTTGCTTTTCCAAAGGTAACTTTAAATACCTGCCTGCCAAAAATGAGGTGAGAATTTCTGTGGGGCCACATAACAGTTGCTCGAATCTGTTTTGCCTTTGCTTTGTATCTGTCAGTCGCATTTCAGAACTTGTGCGAACTGTCGCACTTCATTTTAAAAGAATGCACGAAATGAAAACGAATAAAGAGAAAGTGATCAAAGACTAAACGAACTACAAATGCTCTACAAACTAAATTAATTTGTACATGTAATCGAATGGCAGCAATAAAAGAAGCTAGCTATCGCATATGCTCTATTTGTAAAATCCACTTCCATAGGTGGAATATAGGCGGAAAGTGGATAAAGCTGGAAATAGAAGCGCATAGTAACAAATTGATTGTAGATAATGTAATCAAATAGATAGAATAAAACTCATTTTTGCATATTTGTGAAAATGGGAGTAATTGAAGTGAAAAGTGGAATCCACTTTCATGGGCGGATTATAACTAGAAAGTCTACTCAGCAACCCCAGCTAAAAATAGGAGTACATAAGACCAAATTGATTGCAAATAATTTAAACATTTATGGAGTATAAACTCATTTTTTATATTTAGCGACAAGTGAAGTGGAAACTGGAATTCACTTTCATGGGTGAGAAATAAGTGAAAGCCCGAAAAAATGGTTCTATTATAGTTTCAAGAAAATTAAATATCATTAGATATTTAATCTTAAATGTATTTATGAATATTTTTACCTTTTACCAATCACATTGAAAAGTTGTTCTATAACAATATAGATCATATTTTATGTTAATATATATATATATTTATCTATGTATATTAGAATATTTCTAGCAAACCAAATTCTAGAACATAATACAAATGTCTTGGGGTAGTCCAAGTACCTAAATCTCAATATATCAACAACTTGTTCCATGGCACATAAAAAAACAAGAAAAAAACGGCAGCTAATAAATCAAACAAATATTTGGGTCACGCTTCCGTGGCTATTGCTGTTTGGCCTGTGGCGGGGTATTTGGGTAAGCGGGGGTGCAAATGGACATCAACAATGTCTAGTAAAAAAATATTTGCTCGAAAATTGGCTGTAAATACACAAGACTCGAGGAATTCGAGTTGATTTATGCGCGCCCAGCGGTCAGCCACACTTGAACCCCATGCCCGTGGGCAAAAGCAAAACCCGAATCATGTTAGACACGATTATGTGTTAAGGCACATTTCATATCTAAACATAATTCAATGAAAGTGTCAATAAAACGGGCAACTGGCCAACTGACCCACGGACCTGGCCAGACGAACCGGCAGCTGCCGGACTAACTCAATCAATTCCAGCAGCTTGAACGAGTCCCGAGTCTGCCAACAAAACTAATAAACAATATTCATAGCAAAACAAGGCAAGCGAGACGGCTGTGCACGACTCGTCGATATCCTGTATTTTGAAATAACTTCTGTGTTTATCGATCAATCTGTTGGAAGTTTTCGGAGCTTAAGAATGATATTCTTTTGTGAGAGTATTTCAAATCCCAATCAAGAATGTAAATCTTCGTTGCTATTTTTAATAAATTATGGGTGACTAGATAGAACGTAGGTGCATTATTCGTGTTTTGCTGTTTCGATATTTATCGATTTTGAAGCAATTTGGTGATTTACAGAAATGAAAAGCTTAACTTTTGTTTATGATTTACGAGCAGCTTAGTATGCACATTCCAAACCTCTAGGTTAGATGGATAAGACATATAGATTGTCGGACTGATATACGAAGAAGGCTTAAAATCGATATTTATCGTTTTTTAAACAAATATGGCTGTCCATGGAAAATAGTGTGAACAATTTCTGCTAATGATATATGTGGAACTACAGTACATATCCCGAGATCTTATTTGCGCTGATATCGATGCCAACAGACAGACAGACAGATAGACGGACGTACAAATAGAAAGACGGACAGTTGGATAATACCTAGATTGAAATACCTAGATAGAATCGGCTCATCGAGTTTATTAAAGTATATATATATAATTGTATATCTCTCTTCTTTTGCAGCTTCTACAAACCCCAGACACATCTAGGACTTGGCGAAGATTATTACATGTATTATGCAAGATCTGAATATGCGTATCAAAGAAATCTATCTGTGATAGCTTTCTCTTGGCTGTTAAATGAACTGCTTAATATATTCCCCTTATCCACGAATTTCTAATGAATACAGGGTATTACAAGGGACGACCTGTCACATGCTCAGCCCGGCTTCCCTCATGATTACGTGACTAGAACGCGAGGCCGCCTGATAAATATGAACAACTTGGGGCTTTAAGTTTTGGCTTAAAGCCGCCGCTTTGTGTCAGCGTCATGTGGCCAAATGGCGTCACAGCTGCCGGTTGCCAGTTGCCGGTTGCCAGCTGCAAGTTGCAACTTGCACGTTGCACAAGTTGCCATTGGCAATGGAAACGTCAGCTGGAAAGTGCACTTCCTGTCGGCCATTTGTCGAAATGAGCTGCCAGGATTGCGGCAATGTCACGACGTGCACAACAACAACAACTCGACTCGCAGACAAACAACTGTAAAACGCATTTGGACATGTCCAAAACCAAAACCAAAGTCCACTTGCAAACGGAATGCAATGCCATAAAAGTAAATGGAACTGCACACGTCTCTCTCTCCCTCTCCCACTCTTTTTCACGCTGTCAGCTGCTAACTTTAAAAGCAAAATGTTTATAGAAAACTCGTTACACAAATCGAATTGAAATTTGCCAACGTTTGACAATGTCCCGCAGGGCTAAAGTTTCACTGCAGGCGTGGCACTGCCCACTGTAAGAGTTTAGCAAAAATATCGTTGACTTGGTAGCCCCAATGGCCCATTGGCCTTTGAACTTAACGACGAACGGAATACTTTTAATAAAGTCTATAAAACTAGCACGAATAAATGTAATGTCATGTTCAACTGTTTGAACTGATTGACTAATTGATTGATACAAAGATTAATAGATTTATAGATTGATTGAGTGATCAATTGATTGATTGACTGATTATTCGATCAATTGATTGATTGATCGGTTGATTGATTGATTGATTGGCCGGTTGATTTAATGCTTGATCGATTGATTGATTGATTGATCTAATGATTGATAGATTGAATAATTGAGTGATTGATCAACTGACTGAATGATTTATTGATTGAGTGATTATTAAATTGATTGATTGATTATTCAATTGGTTGATTGATCGATTAATCGAGAGAGAGAGATTGATAAATGATGATTGATTGATTGAGTGATCAATGATTGATTGATTGAGTGATCAATTATTTAATATAAATTATTAATTAATTATTAATTGATCGAATGACTGAGTGATTGATTGATTGATAGATAGTTCAACAGATTGATTAACTGATATATTGATAGATTGGGTGGTTTATTGATTGAAAGATATGTTGATCGATTGAGCAATTAATCGATTGATTGATTAACTGGTGATTAATTAATGCATTGATTGACTGATAGATTGATAGACTGATTAATTGAGTGGTTGATGGATTTATTACTTAGCTGCTTGTTTCACAGAATTATTGGTTGATTGATTGATTGGTTTGGTTGTTTGATTGACCGATACATGTATCATGCCCACGATATAAAACCTAGGAAGCTGCAATTTTAACTGTCATGTGTAATGTTAGAGTACTCTTATCATTTCAACCCGCAAAGGTGGAAAATTAGTGGAAAGGTTTTTTGTTGGATATTAATCCAATAAAATTAAATTCTATTGTAAAAACATCATCCCATTCCTTGGCATTCCATATGTTAAATGTAGAAATAATTCCAATTAAAAAAACATGTTGGAAATATTAACGCTTTGCATAGTTTTTAGCTGCGGAGCAAAAACCAAAGTGCAAAATGCAAAAAACAAACAATAAAGCTCTCGAAATTGTGTTGAAAACTCAACTTTGGTTTTTAACTACAAATGATTAGTTTTGTTGGCTGCGGAATTCGCAGCAATACGAGAAGCAGCAAAAATGCAAAAATCAACAAACTAAACCAAATGAGCATAAACTAAAAATCTATTACAACTTTTCTAAAACGTCAATGTTGCCCCTCCGCCCGCTGGCAGCTGGGCAGAAATTTGTTGCCAGCAAAGTTGAGGGCCAACGCGGCGGCGTAGGCGAAATGTGCTGCCAATTAGAAGTTTATGTAGAGCGCTACGAAATTAATTTCAACCCTCAGCACCAGCAAAAAACAAGTAAGAGGTTCTGTTCGGAAGCTCCCGACTAGGGGATACCCTGAACCCTCTTCTTCCAACATCAAATGCATATATATATTCTATTTTAGAAGCTATATGTCAAGTTTGGTGACTCTGGCTCTTATTATTTACCAAAATTGCCCAAAAAACAGGATATCGATATCGATTTTTATCGATTGCTTGGAAACGGACTTAGTTATCGATTATCGGAAACAAACTCGATCTGCGCAGGCACTAGGAGCACCTACATCTATTCAATTTCAAGTCTCTAGCTCTTATAGGTTCTGAGATCCTTGCGTTCATACATACGGACGGACGGACGGACGGCCGGACAGACAGACATGGCTAGATCGACTCGGCTATTGATGCTGATCAAGAATATATATACTTTATGGGGTCGCAGATGCTTCTTTCTGCCTGTTACATACATTTGCATTTTGCACAAATACAATATACCCTGTACACATTTTTAATGGGTTCAGGGTATAAAAAGAAGCAAAATAAGTGCTCTAGTAGGCAGTGCCCGACTAGAAGATAGCCTGTAGCCAGCAGCACCGAGTCACAAGCTACTCAGGAAATTGTGATTGTTCTCTTCTCTTCTCCCAGTCTAGAGGAAATATGTTCTTGTGTAACTTGGGCGTTTATAGTCTGATCTTTATGAAACTTTTAAGGAATAAAAATAGCACAAAAATGGATGAAAATGCGAAGGTGCAAAGCTCCACCTTTAAAAGTGATTTTTTCGTTAATCTTGAGGCGAATAGCGAAAAATATTCGAAAAATTAACTACTTTAAATCTGTGTACGCTATAAAAGAGCCTACATTTCAAATGTTGTGTCCTAACCTTTTATAATTTTCGAGTTAGGTTGAAATAACCTTGTCAAAAAATCGACGTTTGTCAAAGTCAATATTTATGGTTATTGTCAAAGTTGGAGAAGATATCGAAAAGCATTCATTTTTTCTTTTTTGGCATGATGTAGAACAACTTTCAGGCTTAGATCTTTGGCCTGATCAGTATATATCTCAATATATGTATATATACTTCATAGGCTGCTTCCCTCTGCCTTTAACACACACAACATTATACCCCACAACATTCCTTTGCAAAGGTATCAAAAGTTGAGCCAAGTTTCTGTGTGCGAATGTTAATCAAATTGACAGACAGGCAGCAGGGGTTGGTGGGTGGGAGTTGGGCGATGGGTGGTGGGAGGTTGGTTGGTTGAGGTTGGTTGCCTGTTGCTTGTTATGCAGTTTATTTCGGGCAGCTTAGGCTTGGGATTTTGGTTTGCCTTTTGGCTGGCTGGTGATAAGCGGCGCAAAGATTTGTCAGCTTATAATAATTAGCTGGCTTGTCATAAGCCCCAAAGGGTTGACTGTTGCCCAATTATTTATGGATATATGTATGCTTATGTTTGTTTATCTGCGCTTGACCACGCCCACAAGCTGTTGCCGCAGTGCTTGCAACAAACTTGGCAGTGAAATATGTGGACAGGCAACACGCTCAGCTCTTGCTACCCCATTAAATGCCACTTACTAGTTCTAATAGTTTGCCTGTGCAACAATATGTGGCACCTCCTTTTGGCAACCCGTTAGCCAATGCCACGCCCCCAGCCGCCCCAGCACTAACTAATACACCCAGCAGCAGCAGCAGGAGACTCGACAGCGCTTACCACATTAACCTCGTGTTTTACGACATGGCAGGCCGCATAAGAAATTTATATACATTTCATGGCCCGGGCAACATGTTGCACGAACGATGCCAACAAAACATGCCCCACAAATACACTATACAGATATGTGTGTGCGCCTGTGTATGTGTGTGTGAGAGAGTGTGCATGGGCTTTTGACACAAGTCCAAGTGGAAAAGCCGCCATAAGGCAGCGATTACTCAAAGTGCAGGCTAACAGCTGCCAGTTGAAGGCAAAAGGCAAAGGACACGAGCCTGCACGTGAGGAGGGGTAGGGGAAAGGGAAAGGGAAAGGGCCGGGGGCAGGGGCTGAAACCGGAGGCAAAAGGCGCATCCCTGCAGAAGCTGACAATGGCGACACTTGCATAACGAGGATGCCCCAAAAAGTTGGCCTAGAATATTACTTTATAAATCAATTCTCAGTTGAACATGCGCATGCAAGTCCGCTTCTCAACACTGTTTTTGGTTAACACAACGGAACGCTCCTTTCCAACACTGTTTTGGTTAACATAACGGAGCGCTGGAATGGAACAGTTTGCAGCTTTCTCCCGTTTATCTACTAAAAATTCTAATCATTAACTTTTGCAAGTTTAACTTTCAAGATTAGAAAATTCTTAAAATTGATAAGATTAGAAAATTAATCAAAAAACAACTCTTGGTACAAAATAGATGTAATAACAAGTATCCAAGCTATATAACCCAAGGAAGGAGTTAAATATTAATTGATTTAAATCTAGTAAATCTTAAAATAATATATGATAGTAAAGCAACAGAATATATGATACGATATAAAGACCTTATGCCATATGTATACGATTATATTTTAACACTTGCAGTTGGTTCAATCTTTTCCAATTAAAGTAAGCGCAACAAAACACTATAAGCTAGCTTATAATAGAAGCATTTCCTTAGAACACTTCATATTGTGCCATTTTATAACAAAACTATCGCTCCTTACAACACTTGCAAGTCTGGCACTCTATTGCCTTGGAACACTAGATGTTGTGTTGTGGTCTTATATAGAAAAATTATTGCTTTACAACACTAGACGTTGTTGTAATTTAAGGCAGATGTATTGACATCCAAAACTAGATGTTATAATAAAATTCCACAAGCTCCAGTGCTGCAAAGGGATAGTATATGATGCCTCAACACAACATTTAGTGTTGCAAGGCATTATTTTACCAAAAAATGCCAGGTAAAATAATGCCTTGCAACACTAAATGTTGTGTTGTGGCATCATATAGTATCGCTTTGCAGCACTGGAGCTTGTGAGCTTTATTATTATTGACTTTTTTAAATATTTATTAAACAGCTTGTAGAGTCTTCGTATAAAACTTAATCATTTTGGGGCTCATCTAACAATGATCAGGGTTTGAACCGTAAACTTTTTGATCAGTGTGCCGAAGCTTTGCAAGATTGTAATGGGCACATTCGGAATATTCCATCAAGTGATTGATGCCTTCATAGTTAATTGTTGGGCGACCCTCGCGGGATTCGCATAAGCCCAGCACTAAAAAACTTGCACTTTAACGAGTGCCTTTTTGGGGATATTGCATCGAAACGAGATTCTGAATCTCTGGAGTGCTCTCTCCCTCTCTCTTCCTCTCTCTCTTCCCTCCTGCTCTTTAGGAGCCCGCCATTTGTAGCGTTTAAGGCGCCGCCAGGCGGAAGCTCCATTTAAATTTGTTCGCGCCGCTTGGCAATAAATGCGCTGCCATAAATTTTGCATCGATGCGCAGATCGTGTGAGCTGCCACGCCCTCAACAGCCACCCCCAAAAAGCGTTCCAATTTTTAATTGCGCCATAAATCAAATCTAGAATAAATGGCCAGCAGTTAAAGGGCTGCCATAAGCTGATAACAGGCCGGCGGAGAGGCCAGGTCCGGGACGTGCCGGCGATAACACTCGACTTCTTGGTTGTTCTGCTGCCGCGGCTTTAAAATGTCAAAGTCGTCCTGGTCCGTGTCCCGGCCCGTATCCCATGTCCCGTGTCCTCTCGCCTGTTGCCCGTCTTCTGCCTTCGTTCTGGCCGCAATCTGCGCGCGGGCAACGTTTAATTTTAATGGCTGCCATTCACAGAACGTCAAAGATGAGCGCCATCTAACGTAATCAAGCCTCTAATTAAGTTGATAAACTTTGCCTGACACGCCCACGCCCAAGCCGACGCCCACGCCCACGCCCACATCAAAGCCGTCGCCTGCCAAAAGACTGCAGCGCAAAAAGAAATGGCGGCTGGAGATTTCGTTTGGCAGACAAAGTCGTCGTCGTCGGCCATTTTACGCCACAGTAAACACTCTAAGCAGCTGCCAGGCCACCCCTCCCCCCCTCCTCCTCACCCCTCCCACCTCCTACCGCACGCCCCACGACTTACACGACCGCCGAGCAGCTGCCACGCCTCCCGCACCGCCCACCAAAGTTTTGGCATTAGTTTTGCTGATTTCCGGCGACTTCGAGCTCTGTTTTTCAATATACCCTTTCGCTAGAGTTTAATACAAATTTTAGATAATTCATTAATTTTTTTCATTTTAGAAAATTTTCATAAAATTAGAAACTTTTTCAATTTCTCCAGTTAAGAAAAAATTGCTCTTCCAGTTAGAAAAAATATCGCAAAAATATACATTTTTCAAAAATATTTTTAGAAAAAAAAAAAATAAACAAATTTTATTAATTATTTTCAAATTTGGCAAAAAGAATTTTTGTTGAGTGCATTAAAGCCCAAAAATAATTTATTCTTTTCTATTTTTAGCTCACAAAAGAAAGTTTTTCTATTCAGAAAAAATCAATCTTAAGTATACATTTAAAAAAAAAAACTTTTCTGAGCAAGTTCAATTAGAAAATTTAATTTAATAAATTTTAAGGGCATCTGAAGTGCGACTTTGAGCTCAGTTTTATATCTGGGTTGGCTTATTATTGGTTTCGGTGACTTTTCGCATGCCATCGAGTTGGTCCCACTGTGCGCACTGAGCGCTTTCTAATTTAATTAAGTGCGGCGACGCGACGCCTGTTTGTTTGCTTGTGCAAAAAAGTTTGCGCAAGCAGCATGAAAATAAAGAAACCAGGAAAGAGACACTATTCGGCAGTGCCCAGCTAGAAGATACCCAGCATTCTGCACTTTGCTTTGCTTCTTCTCTGCCTTGGCTTCACAGATTGGGCAATGCGTTCCTAATGAACTCGTGTGTTTATTGTGCGATCTTTGTGAAATTTTCAGTGCATATTAGTGACATCCAAATGTTTGTGCATACCAAAGCCCAAAACTCTAGCTTTGATAGTTCTCGAGATAGACGCTTGCGTGCATACAGACGGGACAGGTAGAGCTGGCTAAATAGACTCGGAATACCTAAACTCGTCTGTTACAAGCACTTGCACAAGCCCCTTATACCCGCTCTTCGTAGCTACAGGGCATAGAAACAAAAAACTTTCTCAACAGTTGGCGCATTTAATTTGCTGGTTTTATACTTTTTAATTACTAGACAAATAGACAAAAGCACCGCTCAATGAGCGTCCATGTTGGGCAGGGTCTTAGGCGGTGCCCAAATTATTTGCGCTTAGACTAAAAATTGTATTAATTTGTTTGTTCGTGATGGCAAATATTTGCGAATCGTTGAGACTTCAACGGGGGGGCGTCTCACGTGCTTCGAAATGGGCTGCAAAAACTTTGCACTGAAAGGAAATGAGGCTCAAGGATTAGAGCCAAGGGCAGTCTTAAAAGAAAACAATTGATGGAATTCTGTGAATTACAGCTTAGAGTTTAAGGCACCGACAATAAACTTAATGAAAGGGATAAACTTTGGAAGGTAGCTAAGAACAAACTGCTGAAAGCCCTCGACAAGAGTATAAACAAGTAAGAGGCTCTAGTCGGGAGCTCCCGACTAGGGGATACCCTGAACCCTCTTCTTGCAACATCAAATGCATATATATATTCCATTTTAGAAGCTATATGTCAAGTTTGGTGATTCTAGCTCTTATTATTTACCCAAGTTGCTCAATAAACAGGATATCGATATCGATTTTTATCGATTGCTTGGAAACGGAGTAAGTTATCGATTATCGGAAACAAACTCGATCTGCGCAGGCACTAGGAGCACCTACACCTACTCAATTTCAAGTCTCTAGCTCTTATAGGTTCTGAGATCCTTGTGTTCAGACATACGGACAGACGGACGGACATGGCTAGAGCGACTCGGCTATTCGTGCTGATCAAGAATATATATACTTTATGGGGTCGGAGATGCTTCCTTCTGCCTGTTACATACATTTGGATTTTGCACAAATACAATATACCCTTATACCCATTTTTAATGGGTTTAGGGTATAAAATGTATTAAAATAAAAATGTAATAAAATAAATCTCTTTGCAACTTGAAAAGTCATTTCCTTTTCTCACTGCTGTCTCTTCGATATGATTAATGTTGCAAGTATTATTTTCATATATTATTTCAGTTTTTGCGTCTTCTTCTAGCACAATTGCCCGTGCATATATTTGCTTCTTGTTTTTTTTTTGATACACTCACTTAGTTTAATCCTGTTGTTTAATGTATTCCGTTTCCGTGAAAATGTATTTAAGTAGCCGAAAGAAAGTCATATTTAATGCCTCGAGCATCGCCTGGCAGAATCGTTGCCTAAAAGCTTTGCCGCACAGCGAAATACGTAAGACGACTGCGAGTCCTGCGCATATCCTGCGGGATGGAAACTTTCGACACTGTGCCAAAACTTTTGGCTGGCGTCACGCTGGCTTCTGTTGTGTGTTTATGGTCAGCATTTGGTTCATATATCTTTAATTTTTGTGCGCAGCCACAGCCCCCCCCTCTTCTGATGTCAGCATATTTGCCATAGCATACTTTTCAGCGCCTGTCGCAGCCAACTCTCAGCAGCTGGGAAGCTGTCATTAGCGAGCATTTCTTCGCATTTCTTCGCATTTCTCAACATTTCCCAGGCGTTTTATTTGTTTTGAGGACTGTTTTGTGGCCTCATAACTGGGTCAACAATGGGCACGCTCTGCTTCTTCCAGCTTCTGCAGCTCGTGTCCTGCTCCTTTGTTGTTATCCTTGTTGTCCGCATGGCACAGCCAATGCCCATTTACAAGTCAAGTGGCGCGCATAACACCAAAAAATTGTGTACCGAAAACAATTTATTTAGCCATACGACAAGCCCCTGCCACTCCCCCTTGACAGCTGCCCCCTGCCCGCAGTCCCGGCGGCTGTCATTGCCAGATTTGACAGCGTCTGCCCATGCTTTTTGGCTTGGAGCTGGGATTTGCTTGCCTTGTTGTTGTTGTTGTTGTTTTGTCAATGTTCGACTCGTTTGTTGTTGTTGTTGTTTTTATGCTAGTTTCATTTACGCATTTAAACATTTTTTGCGATTGTCTGGCTGTTCACTTTTCATGTCGGTCTGCCTGTTTATACATTTTGGACATTTTTCATTTAATATTTACTCGTGTTTTCATACCCCGTTAAAGGCATACGAAATTGTATCAAAATGATTGCAATAATATGCAAAAGTCAGCGGGAGTTAGCCGCAGGCGAGCTCAATTTCAAGGACTCTTAACCAGATAGTTGAAGGAAGAGAAACAAACTTTTTTCTTTGGACAAGACTTTTGAAAATGGAGTAAAATTCTTAAGTGAAAAGGAAGTATATATCTATATATGCAAAAGTAGTTTATCCCGACAAACTGATTTGTGATCAATAAACGATAAGTTCTAAAAGGCGTTGAACCAGCTAGCTTGAAGACGCCGGCTCAATTGATTTGTTTCGTCAAAAAAGTTAATCTCTTCAAGTCTATTTGTACAGGTTCATACAACATTTTCTTATATAAAACGTATGTGTTTGAGATCCCTTTAGAGGGTATCTGCTCGTCGAGCAAGCACATCTGGCTCACTTGTTATCTGTCGTTTGCTGTCCAAACCTTTTGACCAGGGACATTTCAATGCACAAATGGGAATTGACATTTATTTTAATTCGCTTTACATACCTTGAAATGTGACGTGCAAATTTCATTTCAATTTCGCAGCGCAACTAAAGCAAAAAATTGCATTAAATTTAATTTCGGCACAAAATGCATTGGAATGCAAATTAAAATTTGAATTTATGCGCAATATTTTAACTGATTTTCGGTTTATTAAAATTTTATTAGCAATATTTGCATTTAAAATGCGAAGCTCCCAAATGAATTTCGTGTGTCTGATAAACATTGGTTTATGAGAATTGCATAGAAAGGCAACAAGCGAGAGAGTGAAGCACATTTATTTAACCTACGACTTAACCAACATTTCTTTATGTGTATAAGCCAGACGCAAGCTCTGTAAAATGTATTCTTAACTAGCTTGAGAATCGCATAGAAAGGCGAAGAGTATATGTAAGGGTGAGTGTGCGGAAGACTATGAATAGATGCCAGTTTTACAACATGATTTACAAAATGATTTATATATGCATTACATACGAAGCTTAGAGATCGAACTCCCGCCAAAAGATAAGCCTATTTTTTGAGCACACTTTTTACTTTGTTACCCCAATTTTTTTCACAAATTCTTTGTTTATTTTTACATGGCTTATGCACCTGATCCGCAGTTGGGCTGTGTACCGACAGCTTCTGCTTATTGGCGGCCCAAAGAGCAAAAATGTTTCAATTTGGCCAAAACAAACGCAAAAGGCAGCCAAAGCAAACATTTTGAGTCGTATTCGAGCACTTTGCACATGGTAAGCAGCTGCTCACTCACTTTTTTAGCCAGCTCTGAGGGCTGCCACAGAGTTCACTTCACGTCTGCTGCAGCAGCTGACGATGCTGCAGTCGAGCATTCAAGTGGCCCCACGACGAGCATGGGGCAAATATGCAAAGCAAATAGCTGAAAAAAGCTGCCACAAAATCGAAAGACAAGACAAATAAAAAAATTGCTGCAACAGCCGTTGTCCAAACTAAACTGACTAACGATGACATCAGCCACATGCTGCAAGCAGTTGATAAAGCGATGAGTGCACATGGGCAAGAGGGCGGGAGAGGGGGGAGAGAGGGGAGAGAGGGGAGAGTTGGCAAAGTGGGCAGCGGTGAGTGGCAGCTGCGAGTGTCAAGTGGAGCCCTCTGCAGTGTCTACAATGTTTCAATTGTCACATTACATAATCCTCAACGATTGCAAATTGCAATTAAAAACATATTAACAGCCAGAATAAACCAATTGCGCAACTAACAGATACCCTGTAGAAAGTTGGTGCATTAGCTTGAAGTATGTAAATGTGGAAAGCTAAAATGTGCCAGAAAGTGAGGATATATATTCTATAGATGATTTAGCTCGCACCCATCTTAGATTTCTAGCCTTGTAGACTTGTATTCTTAAAAATGTGTCAGGCGTGGAGTAGGAGAAGATCTGGCCACAGGAAGATCTGAGTTTTTTGTCGAACCCATGAGTAGATTTCAGAGATGCTTTTTGGGGCTTAGAACCGAACCCTGTCCCTTAGACTAATAGGTCTCCGGTTAAGCCGACTTTGTCATACGAGCAGTCGGCATAGCCTTGCCTAACCTATGTTAAACTAGCCTAACAAAACATAACATAACATAGCATAGCATAACATGAAATAACATAACATAACATAACATAACATGAAATAACATAACATAACAAAACATAGTATAACATAACACAACATGAAATAACATAACATAACATAGCATAACATAGCATAACATAACATAACATAACATAGCATAACATAGTTTAACATAACATAACATGAACTAACATGACATGAAATAACATAACATAACCTAACATAACATAGCATAACATAAGACGACGCTTCGTCTGACAATTATTGTTATTCACAAAAACTTGTTAACAGCACACCCTGTGCTACCCATTTCCCGTGCTTACAGGGTATCCAAATCAACAGCGGAAATGAGCGAATTGTGTTAAGGCCTGATCTGAACTGGCCCGAGGTCCAAACGAACCAATGCAAACTATGCGAGCAACAATCGCGACGGCTGCCTTTGACTGGCGGCTCGCGGCCAATATGAAAGGCAAATGCAGGAGATAAACCAAATGAAGATTGCAATTGGCAATTGTGATTAGAGTTTTTCTCTCTTGCTGCCTCAAAAAAAAAAAAGAGACAAATTTGCGGCAATTAAAGTTAAAATTTGCCAGCACATGCGATAAACACAATTGATAAAAAAAAAACAAAAACTGTTTGAAGTTGTTGGCCAAATGCAATGGCAAATGCCAAGATGCCAAAGACAAAGCCAGCCGCATAATTGCCTTAATGTTCCAAAGCAGCGGCCATAAAGTGCACTCAACTGCGCAAAGACCATTTATAAATAGGCCAAATTGCTTCAATTGAGCCGCTCAACCGGCAAAGACCTCAACGCATTTCATCAAGCAGCAGAAAACGCACCTTAAAGTTCTATTAAAGAAACCTGACTTGAGATTTATAAGACTTGCCTAAAGAATTATATGAGGATAAGTTAAACTAAGATACAAAAAGTCTATCTGCGTCAAGGCTTTGATCTCGGTTACTATAAACAAAGAAAATAGATCTAGAGGCCAAACCGTGACAAAAATCCAAACCTTATGAAAATCGGATGAGATTTGAGCGAGTTATGGGGATCGGAAATTCTAACCAATGTCCGTAAAGGATATTTGAGGGTAATATACGTCTGTAAAGGATATTTGAGGGAAATATTTTCACATGAATTTCGACCAAAAATACTGTTGCCAGCTTTTGATGCCAAATTTATCTAGAGAAGAAATCATGAACAAAAAGTCAAACCTCATGGAAATCGGATGAGATTTGACCGAGTTATGGGGTTTGGAAATTTTGACCTATGTCTGTAAAGGATATTTGAGGGCAACTATATTGAAGAAAATATAACCAAAATTTTTTCCGCCTGTGAGAACGTTTCGATCTCGGAGCGTACAAGAGTTAAAGACTTGAAATCATATTTTAGCTTAATATATTTTTTGATTCCTTCTCCCAATTGTTTTTAAAAAATTACTCAAAATTTGCTCTGCAGATCTTCTTAATACATATTTTTCTATAAAATGTAATAAAATATTTCACTATTTTGATAACTCCCCCTTGATTTTATATAAAAGGCCTGGCGCTTTGGCATTTACACAAATTTGTGTTTTCCACATTCACATAGATCGGACTATAAGCACCGAAGTTAATCAAGACTTCATGTATAGAGATAGGGGGCCCAGGAAAGAATCAGCAGAAGACAGCTTCTTCTATTGCTCTCTATCATCTAAGATATCAAAAAGTAAGATGCGAAACTGGATACTTGCCCTCTTATAAACCTCTACAAGGCCTTTTATTAGCTTACTTTTGCTCCTTTTCTTTCAATCATCCGATAAGCGAAACTCTAGTGGAGACAATATTTTGACAGCAGCTGCCAAAACAACACAACGGCAAAACTGAAAAACAAAAGACCCAAAAACAAAGAAGGAAGAAGTAAAGAAACTAAATAAAAAACAAGAACTTTAATGACATGCATAAACATGCGTATGGCCCGCATCTTGATAAATTGATAAAGCTTACAAATTACAGAGCAAAAAGCCACAACACGAGCACGAACTACCCAATTAAAATGATCGGCATCTCGAGAAACTTGTTGTGCATATCTCATGAATGGGACTCGTGATGGGGCCATGGAACAATAATTTCAATGTCATCCGCAGCGCATCTCACTGAAAAGAAGCGAAACTGGTTTCGACTGCGCTCGATTATTGGAGGGGAAGGTGGAGGTGGAGGGGAAAGGGAGGGGAACGGTTGCACACAGTAGGTGTCAATAGTTATCGGAGGGCCGGTGAGTCAGAGACTTGACCAACCTGAAGGTCAATTTGACATCTGACAAATTGAGTTCATTTGAATATTTGGAGCATTCTTCAAGCATATTTTAGACGTGGGCCTCATTTTTGGGTCATTTGCATTTGCGGAAATGGAGCATACCGAAATTATTTAATTGGTAGTTGAAATTTACACATGAGCCTTGAGAAGTCGACTTGAAGTTGCCCTTTGATATCTCAGGATCTTTTCGTGCTAAACGGGCGAAACTTTCTGTGGCTGTAGTCAACTATAAATAGTTTCAAGAAATATATCAAATATTTCCGGGTTCCAAACACAGTGCGAAATAACATGAGCGTAAAAATAAGTATGTGAAATAAAAGCGTCATATTTGAGCTTTTTATTTTCAAGTAATAAATATATGTCTATATCCTATATCTCGAAACTTTTTAACTAGACGCCTAAAACTATTCATTCAAGTAATCCCAGAAGTTATCAAACTTATAAGCCTATACTATCTCAGGATCTTTTCAAGCCAGACAAGCGAAACCTTCTGTGGATGTACTAAAGGTTCAATGGCTTCAAGAAACATATCAAATAATTTCGGGTTCGAAGCACAATGCGAAATAACTTGGACGTAGGCAAAAACATTGTTAAAAAGTGATATAATTGGCATATTTTCTCCTTGATATATCATTTCTTCCCAGCCTTGTTTATATGTATCGCTATGAATATCATAAATAAGTATGCCCAAATCTCAGGATTTTTTCGGACAAGACTATCGAAACTTGTTGAGGGAGTACTTAAACATTAAGAGTTACAAGTAATATTAAATACCTCCGGGTTCCAAACACACTGTTCGAAATAACATAGCGGCAAAATAAATACGTGGAATAAATATATATATATATATGCCCAAAACCTATTTAAATCTCAGGATCTTCTCGGGCTAGACAAGCGAAACTTTCTATGGATGTACAACAGAATGAATGGCTTCAAAAAAATATAACCGATAAGTCTGGGTTCCATATACTATTCGAAAAAACATGGGCCAAGAAGTATATATAGATTAAGTTGGTAGGTTTATCGCTACATTTGTCAGCTCCTTTAATTCGCGTTGTTCCAGCCTTGCTTAGCTTTGAAATGGTTAAATATATTTGCTCATATCTCAAGACCTTTTAAAGCTAGACAACTGAAACTTTTCACATACATTATTGAGCTGAAATAACTACAATAAATCCATTTAAGCACACCCGGTTCCTCAAACTGTGCGAAAGACGGGCGGGCAGTCAATGTCATTGACAATTGGTATTTTTTGTGTTGCACGTTTAAATTGAAATTTGTATGGTCTCAACAATTAAATATAAGAAACCTCAACAATTTGCATGGCAATGCAAATTATGCGCCGCAACAAAAAGCGATATTCATGTGAAAGATATTGACGTAACTTGCATTTAATTTGCAGCGAAAGGCCAAACAAATTGACGGTTTTTATGCTATTCGCCTGCGACTTTCTAAAATGAAACCGAAAGCCGTCATGTGAGTGGACAGATTAAAAGGAGAGCTAACCGAAGCTGAAACTGAGTTATATAAACGATTCAAAGTGTTCCTGTTAAGAAAATAATCCTACTCGCAATTGAAGAAGCGCACAAGCAGCTGGGTTTGAACCAGAAATTCCTGTGTGGAGAAATAATTTATATACTCTGATTTTTGTACTCTAAAATAAATTTAAAATAAAATTCTTTAACACGAAATAACAATATTTCATCTCAAACTGTAAACGAGACGAAACCATGCTCTCAAAAATGGCGAAAGCGCTGGTTCAAACCATCAAAACTTTTGCTTTTCAGCCGCAAGAAAGCGTATATAAGGGATTATTATGATTAGATTTGTTTAGTTGGGATTGAAACTCTACTTGGAACATGTCTTTCAAGTTTTGTTATCAAGAACCTAGATCTTGCAGTTCAATTATGTCTGGAGTCTGGACATTGCTGACTGTTGGGGAACTTTTCAACACTGTAGTCGCTTTCAGTTTTGGTAAAAACAAGCACATGCTGCCAAATCGTGGCCAACAAGAAGCTGCGGAGTTTGAGCCAAGGCCGCAATTCATTACGGCCAAGTGCTTCAATATCCCATGTTGCGTGGCTCCATGGTCCATGGTTGGTGTAGCTGCAGCTTATCGTTCCATCAATATAAATCACAACAAAAGGCTTTTGGGCCAACTGGCTTTTGACAATGTTGGCTTTCATTATGGCCAGCGGCAACAGCCCAAACGCATCCTTTGTGTCCATTGTGTTCCGCAGGGACTGTTAGCTTTTGATGGATGCGTCCCAACAGCAGCAGCAGCAGCAGCTGTTTCGGTTTACAAAAAGGAGCCGGCCGGAGCCGGAGTCTGTTCCTGATGCATCCATCCATCATTCAACTGGCCATTTAAGTTGCCTCACACGGCATCAACACATGCACATATATCTCAGGACCTCTTTATGTTATCGCCTTAAAGTCTTCAATTTATGTGAGCAAGTGCTAATTGCGTAATTTTAAGCAATTTACAACTGGAAGTTCCTTGAATTGTGAGAGGAAATATGCAGAGATCGAGACATGTTCTTTCAAAATATGAAAATGAAAAGTTCTTAATAGAGATATTTCTGCTATTGTGAGATTTTCCAGAAGTTCAAGGTGCATATCGATCTATTATAAATATCTGGCAAAAATTTATCTAACAGCTTTTGGTATTTGGGCTTGATTGTGCGCAATATTTTTGAGTTAAACTGAGATATCTCAGGAACTATGTGTGCTATTATCTTGAAACTTTAAACAGGTTTATAGAAATAAGTGATAAATATATATCGTTGCGATTTCGTTGATTGCATGAAAATTAATGTTGAACAAATCAGTATTAGCTTAAGACGACGTGAGATATCTCAGGAACTATGTGAGCTACTTTAAGGAAACTTCAACTAGGTATATATAAATAATAAATAAATAATTGTCATTGTGCTTCCGTTGATTGCACGAAAATTAAGGTTAAAATAAAGTATTACCGCAAGACCTTTTTGAGATACATTTAGGAATGTTAAAATATTCTCAAACAAGTGATAAATATAATATATTTAACAACCAATTGTGCAACAACATAAACATCGTAGCCAAGAAAACAAATTTAAGCATTTAAAAACTTCGCACTTTGTTGATGGTGCAAAATATTACGTTAATCTGAAGACCTTGGTCAGTTTTACTTGTGATATATAAACAAGTAAGAGGTTCTAGTCGGGAGCTCCCGACTAGGGGATACCCTGAACCCTCTTCTTCTTCTAACATCAAATGCATATATATATTCTATTTTAGAAGCTATATGTCAAGTTTGGTGACTCTAGCTCTTATTATTTACCAAAATTGCCCAAAAAACAGGATATCGATATCGATTTTTATCGATTGCTTGGAAACGGAGTAAGTTATCGATTATCGGAAACAAACTCGATCTGCGCGGGAACTAGGAGCATCTATTCAATTTCAAGTCTCTAGCTCTTATAGGTTCTGAGATCCTTGCGTTCATACATACGGACGGACGAAAGGACGGACGGACGGACGGACAGACGGACAGACGGACATAGAATATATATACTTTATGGGTTCGGAGATGCTTCCTTCTGCCTGTTACATTTATTTGCATTTTGCACAAATACAATATTCCCTTATACCCATTTTTATTGGGTTCAGGGTATAAAAATAGCTAAGCTTAATCAGCTAATATTTAATTAAGTTTAAATTGTTTTGGATAAAACTACTCCAAATTAATATTAATATCATATTAAACAAATAAATGCTTGAAAAATAAACTGCCTTAGTTCATGATGATACGACACACAAGATATCTCAGAATCTTTGTGAGACATCTTTCTCTGACTTAAAACCCGCCTAAACAACAACTAAATAAATCAGACCAGACTCTGCGTTTGCTCAGTCAGTGCGAAATATGCCACTTTCAGTCGTTTCTCATGGCAACAAATGTCTGTTCTGTTGACATTTAATGCAATATGGATATTGCATCTATCGCAACTGTCAGATCTCGGTCTGCATAACTGACGCCTAGCATCGCGATAAGCACAAATTCATGCTGGCCTCTAATTTGCAACATTTGAGACATTTATCTGCGATCAACTATCGGCAGCACAGTAGCTCGCCAAATGTTAATAATAATGCATTCTCCATTCTCTCTGGCCAACAACTGGCCGCAGGCGAAGCGCAACATTTGCCCAGCTCAAGTGTTGCCTTTGTTGTGTCTGAACATGCAAATTACTTAATAATAAATTCTGTTAATTGTCGAAAATGCCAAAAGCTGGCAAACTGGTACGAATACAATTTGCAAAGCATTCGCAGTTGATATTGCAAAATGCAGTTAAACTTTATTAGAGGGTATTCGCAGGGGCTGCTGACTTGCGAGCTCGAATATGCCTCCACTTTTACACTGTCCATATTTATTTAAAACGCAAACGAAACCAAAAAGTCGTTGACAAAGTTTTGCCAAAAACTCAGGCAGGACAACATTTTCACGTCTGGCGTTCAGAACAACATCAAAAAACTGCCGGTAATACCCTGTAAGGGCGGGTGTAAGGGGAAAATGTGTATGAGAGACAGGAAAAGAAAGGATATAATAGAGTTGATCAAATGTGTAGATCAGCGAGAGAAAGAAAGGAGCAATTCCATTGACCAAATGTAAAATGAGAAAGAAAGAATTTCAAAGTCGAAAAGGCATATATATTCTCGATCAGCAATATATATGTATATATCTATCAATATATCTAGCAATATATCTCCCAGCGGAGAGTTAGAAGATTTTGAGTTAACTTCTTAGCAGTTAATTTCAAGGCGCAAGCCAGGTTTCTTTTAAGCTATCGCTAATTCACTTAATTTCCCCAAAATCGATAAATATCGATTGTAAACTTCCTGATTCCGCTCTCTCTTCAGAGATTCTATGAAATATATGTTTATTTTAAAAAGTTTTTATTACATTTGTCATACAGCTATTTTACTTTACTTTTACTTTACGCTCTGGGATTACAGGGTATCTGCCGATCGTATACCGACTCTCTTGTCTTAATTTATATTTACAAGACACCGAAGCAGAACATCGCTAAAGAGTTGAAAGTGGCAAAAGAAGAGAAAGAAAACAAGGCACGCAGACGAAAATCACGGAAGGGTAACGTGGGAGTGGGAGGAGGGGAGAGGGGGAGGCAAGGGGGCACGGCATGTGTAAATATTTAGAGATAATTAGTTCAAGTGACTGCGAGAAGAAGGACGACTCGAAATGTGCTTAAAAACGCGTAAAAAGTGCGAAGCTCATTTTGGTAAATCAACAAATAAATTTGATTACAAGCCGACAAATGAGCACATTTTAGACTATGCGATACCCTGTAATGTGAAAAATAAATACTTGCAAAAAGTAAGCCAACGATTTTCTTATGTTCGATCAAATCAAACTTAAATCAGCATCATTTTTTTTCCAGAAGTTTTCCATTTTAAAGTTTTTCACAAATTCGAGACCTTACGAAAACTAAAAGCTGTGAAAAATGCAGCTTTGCAGCTCATCAAGTTTGAGCTCTGCGCAGAGCTTCAATCAATCAATCAGTCAATCTAGGCGAAGGGGAATTTTGAAAAATATATAGAAAAAGCAGAACATATTCGTATAAGGCACTAAGAGGCTTTTCACCTGCTTCACACTTATGTACACAAGTACACGCACACACACACACAGAAGTTTGGAAAAGGGAAATATTGTAAATTTCAGTTTCGCTGAGACTTGAATTTTAATTTGATTTGATTGATTATTCGCTTTTAACTGGAATCAATCTGTTTTGTCGCGGCAAGAACGCACAAAAGCAAGCAAAATAGAGAAATGCAATCATGTTGAAAATATTTGCATATGCCGTGCCCCGTACCGGAAGCGGAAGTAAACAATGGACGCCAAAAGCGACGCTGCGCCACGCTCGACAAAAGCCAAAAAAAAAATACCAAAAAAAATTCGCATAAAAGACACCAAAAAGAGCGCCCCAACGAGCTGCGCACTCAGCGTATCCGGGGGAAAAAAATGGCGAGGAAAATGCGAGGAAAATTCGATAAAAAATCGAAAACTGGATTCGTTTTAAAAACCCCTTTGACTCCATTGAGGACAAAAGGCAGAGCACAACGCAAAAAATAAGGACCTAAATTTTAGATCCATATGGTCTTCAATTTTAGACAAAGTCGGGATGAAAATTGTGTTTAAGAGATTTTATTAGAGACAGGCTTGAAGGCAAGGGCCAGATGAATACCCTTCGGGCTCCCCCTTTCATTTGAGCAGTATTAAGTTTTAAATAAAATTTACGACATTTTCTGGTTCTAATTTAATTTTAGAAATTTTGCCTAAGATAAGTACGCATTTTTAATCTCAAATCATATTTATTCCCAGCAGGAATTATATTTAAGGCAATTTGTAAATTGTGATTTCCATGCATGAATATTATTTTTAATTTATTTCTAAATTTTGTACATTTTTAAACAAATTTTTTAATTTAATTTTCATCGAAAAAACAAACTGACCCACAGAAACAATATACCCCTTTGCATTAGGTCATATATATATACAAAAACACGCTTACCTGCTTGAGAACATCTTTTATGCACTTCCAAGCTCTCCCACGCTCTCTCTCAGTCTCTCTCTCCTTCGCTCTCTCTTAATTGCGCGCCAATT
Source organism: Drosophila novamexicana (assembly GCF_003285875.2). NCBI lineage: Eukaryota > Metazoa > Arthropoda > Insecta > Diptera > Drosophilidae > Drosophila > Drosophila novamexicana. Next base: position 1,607,028 of record NW_020824834.1, read on the forward strand.
TTTGTTGAAAAAGCTCAGCAGCAAAAACGATGCGACGCATTTTTTCTGATATTAATTCTTGATTATTTGTTATGCAACGTAGATCGATTATTAACAAACACACACAACACGAACCGCACTATTTAATGGAACACAATTTAGCAAATATAAACTAATTAAAAGAGGATTTTACGATTTTCAAGGCGCGCGCAGCGAACACACGAACGATCGACGGGGCAGACGCGCACAAACTAAAGACGGCAATCGGCTCATTAGGCTCGCGCCTGTGCTCAGCCGGCATTCGCACTAATACAAGTGCAAGTGCGAGCGCACAGCTAGCGAAGCTCCTGCACTGCACTCCATTCGCATGGCGTGTTTCGAAGATAACGGCATCTAAAGCGCTGCGACCAATGGCATGAGCGCAGTGAACGTACCGAATTACGCCCCCACCCCCCCCTCAACAGCTCTGCGCATTCATGATGCTTATTATTAACGGCATTACATTTTTCTTGAGAGTGCAAAGAGGAATGCAAAAATATGAAATGCTGACGTCACAACGCAATGGCAGAGGAGTTTCAGAATGATTTGTGACGTCACGATTGGGTATGTTGGTGCAATTAGCAAATTCTCTGAATTACCTAAATTAAATAAAGTTCGTTTTCAAATTCAAGTATGTTGTGTCTTACATAAAGTACAGGCAAGAGTTTTAATCAATACTCTGACAACCTTGTTCGTAAAATTTGTTCGCAATGCATTTCTCAACAATGCATGAAAAACCAACTTACCAAGTCATGACCTACAGCACTCAAAAAGGCAGCAAATGGCATAGTCAAAGGAAATGAAAAGAAACAAAAGCCAGAAAAGGCAACTGTTCAGAGGAAATGAGAGAGAAGCAGAGAGAGCGAGAGCGAGAGAGAGAAGCGAGGAAATGAGCTTGAATTAGAAAAGGGCTTAAAGGCTTTAAAGGCAACTGAGGGTTGAGGCGTTGCTTCGGGCGGACTCGTGGGAGGGGAGGGGAGCTAAACAGAGAGGGGGGTTGGGGGCAGCTCTTATTGGCAGTTGGGTATGGCATATTGACTGGAGTTTGCCAACGTCAAAGTCGATGGCAGGCTGATTAATTAAAAGTGGTAGGAAAATGTGTGCGTGTGTGTGCGTGTGTGTGTGTGTGTGTGTGTGTGTCTGTGTAGAGGAAAAAATGCATAGAAGCAAGAAATGCATTCAAAGAGGCCGCAGGCAAAAGCCGGAAATGTCCTTTAAGCCAAATGCAATATGTGCGCCAAGAGGCCGGGCCTAAAAGGCACCCCCCCCCCCCCCCCTCCCTTCCTCAGTCACCCAACTTCCCAGCAGCTCGCAATTTGCCTAGAGCTGGGCCAAAAGCAAATGCTTTGACCGAAAGCATGCTCTCGCTCTCAAGGACTACAAAAGCCCCGCCAGGTAATTGCCAAAAGGCGACGCCACCTGCCAGTTACATTGTTTGGACGCGGAAAATCGACAAAGACCTGGCCAGAAAGCACACAGCTGGGCGAAAACTCATTTCGCCAGACGTCGAGGCCAGCCATTAAATGGCCAATTAAAAGCCAAATGAGCCAGAGATTTTAACAACAACAACAAGAGTAAGAATAAGAACTGAGAACCGAGAAAATATGCCAGATGGTATTACGATGGATGCGTTGGAAACGATTTGCAAAACAAACACTAAAATGTTGAAGCCCAATTAAAGCATGCTGGAGAGTGTCCGACTAAGTGATACCCTGCACAGAAGCCCTGCTGCTGTTTCGCTTTGATCCAGTTCATATACGGGCCATATGTTCTTGATTAACTCAGGTCGTTATGGACTGATCTTTGTGAAATTTACGGCGCTTAAAGCTGACATTACCAAGGCGCGAGGCTCCTGCTTTGCGCATGAGCTTTTGCCAACATTTACAGGGTATGTGGGTAGTTATCAAAAAAGTGAAATATTCTTTAGCTGTAAATACTTTACGAGAACCTACATACCAAATTTTGTGTAAATAGCTCTTTAAGTCTTCGAGTAATGGCTAAAAAACCTTATCCGAAAATCGATATTTATCGATATTTTGTTAATCGTAGCAGATATCGAAATATACTCCATCTGTATATACCATACGAGAGCCTACATGCCAAATTTGTTGTGTCTACCTCTTAAAGTCTTCGAGTAATGCTTAAAAAACATTGTCCGAAAATCGATATTTATCGATATTTTGTTTATCGTAGCAAATATCGAAATATTCTCCATCTGTATATACCATACGAGAGCCTACATTTCAAATTTGTTGTATCCACCTCTTAAATTCCTCGAATAATGCTTAAAAAACATTGTCTGAAAATCGATATTTATCGATATTTTCTAAATCGAAGCAAATATCGAAATATTCTCCATCTGTATATACTATAGAGAACCTAATTGCCAAATTTGTTGCGTCTACCTCTTAAAGTCTTCGAGAAGTGCTTAAAAACGTTGTCTGAAAATCGATATTTATCGATATTTTCTAAATCGAAGCAAATATCGAAAGGAACTATAAATTTAGCCTACATATTTAAGGGCAAAGTGACTGTAAAACTGTAACTGCGATGGCATTTCAACTGTAAATCAACTTAAATTCAGACTCCCTGGAAACGGGACACTTGTACTAATACATTAGCCACGCCCACATCCGCCCACACGTAAATTAATATGTCATTAGGCAATAATTTAGCATAATTGAAAAAGGGCAACAACAAACGTACAATGGAAGCAGCAACTGGAGTTTGTTGACTCGGAACGGGTTTCAATGGAGTTTGGGATGAAGGGAAGGAGGGAGGGAGGGAAGGAGGGGACAATGTTGGAGTGGACCCACTTCTCCTAGAGCCACTTTTATCAGTTGTCGCCTGAATTGCCTGCCTTCTGCCTGGCTGGCTGGTTGAGCTTGTGTCTGGCCTATTGGGCCTGGTAAATCAATGCAATTAGTGTCACATCCTCTGCATTTAATGTCTATGTTTTGTAATCGACTCTGGCGCCATTGGCATGTGGACTCCTCAGTGGAGCCAGTTGATGGAATGGCCCTTAAGCGCGCTGAAATATTGGGTGCAAGGCAACTGTATCCCAGGGAGGTCTGCTTTGGGGATCGGGAACCAATGCTCGGCTTGGGAACGCTTACTTTTAATACACAATAAAAACTTAATTTTTGCTTACTTTCCCCTAGATCTTATAAAATCTATTGTATTAACAATTTAAGACTTACAACAGGGGCTTAATGTGGGGTATCCGAATTTTAATAAGCTCTGCTTTGTTTAACAGCAAAAATCTATTCCGAAATTTACCACAGTTATTACCCTATGCACACACCCCACACAAGATTCACTGTGTTCACCTCAGACAGCTATATACGCACCAATACCATCGTGGTGAATACTGCTTCTATACATTGACTTCGAATGTGATAGCTGCCGTTTAGTGCAGTTTTTCACCAAAAGCAAAACCAGCGAGGTGAATACTGCTCCTATATTTTCAACTCGAATACACATTCACCATGTTAGCCACTTATTAGTAAGGTTTCACACCAAGAACAGCATCATTCTGGCAAACACTGCAGCCAGCCTATGTCGTTATCTGCGCAGAATAAATACCCTGACAGACATTAAGTTCAAGTCAGTTGGCTTGCATACGAATTAAAAAAACTCTCAACAGGTTCGAAACGAAACTAAGCACTGTTCTTATCTGACATACACATCATATAGAATAGTGCGTTGACTTGCTTAGCGTGCTAGCAGCGCAGTTTCACACCACTAGCAAAGTTTCTACACCATTATGTTGCTAGATATTATTTATGAGTATTGCTTGCCAATTATCTGTTAGCCAAGTTCCAAACAAGTGTAGGTGCTTGCCATTGCTGAGCCAGCTTAGCGAGGCTCAAAACCAATATGTCTAAGGCAATTGAGGTTAGAACTGAAGAGTTGGAGTTGTTATACCCTGTAAAATATAAAACGGCTAAAATGGGTATGCCAGCGCCATGTATGTATATGCCGCATAGTATATTAGCAATTTTATATATAATCAAAATGTATAATGTAATTAAATTGAGATATAGAAAAGCAGGCCCAATTTTCTATGAAGACAAGTTCAGTTTGATTTATAATGCATTAATAAAAATTATAAAAATAAAAAATTACGACAAATGAACGTAACAAATGCCCAAATTAAAGACTGCAGCTCAATTTGAGCCAGTTTATAAATCAGAAGCTTAACCAGGCCAAAAAAACTTTGTAACTCAGAAGTGTTCTGATTTGCGAGCGACATTTATTCACCAAACACTATTTTAGGAATTTTATTTGATTTGTATGAATTTTTTTTCAAATTTTTTGCGACACGTTTTGGGTCTGAGCTACCCCACGTTTGGTACGTGCCAACGCCGCACAGACAATGTGCACACATGTCGTATGCGCAATTTCGAGCGCAAAAAAAATCAGTTGTGAATTAATGATTTAATTAGGGAAGCGAGAGGAGGAGAGGAGCTGCTGACACGTCCCCATAAATATGGCAACTAGCCATAACAAAGGGAAACTTGTTGATGAAAGCGAAACTGCGACCAAAACACGGAAATGCCGACAAAAAAAATAGATGGAAAGAATTCTATGGAAAAACTGGCGCAGGCGCCGGCCCCATCCTGGAAGTGGGCGGGCCGTGGTGGCAGGGGCACACATTCAATATTGAAAGCGACGACGAAGCCAAGCAAATGCCGCAAACTCTCGGCTCGACTCGACGCGCATCAGTCGCAACTCGAGTCGCGGGCCGCTCGCATGTCCGAGCTCCAGTTCGAAGTGCTCCAGTCAAACATTTGCCCCCTTGTATACGGATCTGGTCATGGGTTTGCTCGAGATGCTGCGTCGTCTGGGTCGTCGTCGTCCCCCGGCCGCAGGCGGCTGCAACATCGAGCTGCAGCGTCGCATGCCCTGCAAATCGAATCAATTGGACGTTCAGCCCGGGTCCGGGCAGGCTGCGGGGGTCACGGAGCAGTCGCTGCAGGTGTGGCGCGCGCTGCCCGCCGAGATACGACATGATCCCAGCATGGCCAGCTTTCAAATGGAGAACGAACGCATTTACGGTAAGTCGAGCATGGCCGCATCTGTTTACATTTACAGGGTATATACAAAGATGAGCACTTGCCCGGCCTAAAGAAGAGCCCCGTTTGGTATCCTCTTGCTCTAAAAGCACCTTCAAGATGCACCTCTCCAATCTGTTGTAGTCGGGAGTAACCGACTGCACAATACCCTGTTCGCAAAATCTATTCTGCTTGTCTACTTGGCGACCTAGCAGAGTCTGCATGGGAAATTTGTTGACTCTAGCTATAAAACTGGGCAAGACATAACTTTTTCACCCTTTGGGTGTGGCCAAAGTATCGTAAGGTTAATATATAGCTCATATTGCAAGTCTCCAGACTCAAGACGGCTATGCCTAATCGACGAAGCTATTAGAAACCTCCTTTATCTAGAGGGAATTGAGTAATTTCGTGTTTTCGCAATTAAGAACTCACCCCATTGCTATTAAATCGATAGTAATCGAAATCGATAACAATACAAATAAAAACCAATATTGATAAAGACCAATATCGATATATGTTGTTATCGATATCAAGCTAAGTCGTTATTGATCAAATTTGGTATCGAAAGAAGTCAATATCGATAAAAATCTACATCGATAAACTGCTTTTTGAGCATATCTCAGATTCTCCCTAAGGACTGGGCCTATCGATAACTCGCCACGATGCAATCAAATCAGCTAAAATCGATAGAAACATATATCGATAAAATTCGATATCGAAACCAGTCCATATCGATAGAAAACGGCAGACTAACGATAGCTCTCCACGATGCCATAAAGTCGATAACGATTGAAATCTGCATCGATATTTTATCGATTGGCTCAGTTTTCAATTTAACAAGCTTTAACCATGAAAATCAATATATATAAAGTCGATTTTGATAAAAGTCGTTATCGATAAAAGACAATTTCGATAAATATCTGCGTCGATCAACTGAGTTTTGAGCACATCTCGAAGCTAACGAGAGCTCAAGATGCCAGATTTAGTATGTGGGCTCTCGTTAGGCATACACAGATCCACAATAATTCGCTGTTTGGCCTCCTAACTCCCTTCCCCCTACAATAAAAATAGTTGCTTAAATAGTCTCGGTCTTTGGTATGTACACGCAATTTGCTGCCATATTAATGCCCTGAAGAGCAGACAATAAACGGCCAAGTTATTCGGGTAGACATTTCCATGGGACGAAGGCAAGCACAAATAACTTAAGGGGAGAAGGCTGGTGTGTGTGTGTGTGTGTGTGTGTATAGTATGTCGACAAGAAGAAGAATGTTTGCTGGAATGTGTATAACGAAGTTTAGAAGCTGCAGGGTATCTACCAGTCGGACACTCAAGTGCAGAGCAGATTTAGCTTACAAATTAGCTCTAAGAACGAATCTAGCTGATTGCAGGGTATCTACTAGTCGGACAAACATGACTCAGGACCTATTTCTAGGAAATTTTCTGAATGGGATTGGCATTTCTACCTCAAATAAAACTTTATCTCAAGCTCAGTTTGTTTAACAAGAAAAAGTATTTCAAAATTATCGATAACTTTTCCCAACTCAGCCCAAAATCTCGATTATTATTTTCTCAACAATAAAAGTAAATGTTGTTATTATAATTGCTTTGATTGAGCTGAAAAGCAGGCAACGCATTTGTCGAATATTAAACGCTGTCAAATCGAGAAATTGACAAGCGCTTGACAAGCACTTGACACGCACCTGACACGCAGTTGACCCTCGTCAAGTAGGCAAATAAAACGAAAATAAATAGCTCATGCATTATTCATATACTCAGGCTCCATGGTCGGCGGCGACAGCGAGCCGGAGGAGGCGTACCTGGACGCCGGCGAGGAGGAGGACCCGTCCAGAGGTCGCGCCTCCAGCTATGCGGGCTCCGATTATCTGGACATCAAGCTGAAAAACGGCGTGGAGAGCACAGACGACGAGGTGACCACCACGCACTCGGAGCAGGAGCAGCCGCAGGCGAACGGGCCCGGCAATGCCAAGGCTCTGGCCCGGCGCATACATCACAGATCGAAGCGTTCCAAGGAGCAGCTGCAGCGCGACAAGCTCTGGAAACGCTGCGGCCTGCTGATCTGCTGGCTATTCGCCGCGGCCGTCCTCATTAGCGTCGGCGAGAAGCAGCTGCTGGAGAAGATTGTCCAGGTGCCGCAGGGCGAGCACGGCAAATGTAGGTAGACAGCCAGGAGCTGCTCCTTCAACCGTAAGCTAAAGCCCGCCCTCTTTTAGTTTTTCAGCTGCAGCAAAAGCCCATGGGCGACTTTCGGCTGAAGCTGCTCGGCGCCTTTGATTCCTCCAGCCAGCTGCTCGGCCAGGAGCCGAACGAGACGCAGACGGAGACGGAGTCGGAGCCAAGTCGAGCTCATTTATTTGTGCAGCCGCAGCTTAGCCTCAATCGGAGCAAGGAATTCCAGGTAAGTCAAAACCTAGCCAAAGCCTGCCTCTAGCTGTTCCACTCAATCCTCCCCAGGATATTTTGGCGCCCTGGCAGCTGACCCTGGTGAGCGAGGAGCAGCTGCTCCATGCGCCCGCCGTGCCTCGCAATCACACCTTCCAGCTGACCGCGGAGCTGCAGGAGCTGCTCGCCCAAACCGCCAGCCAGATGCGTCTGCACATCTATAGCGATGCGGGGCAGGAGTTGGCACTGGAGCTGAGCTACAATCCGTTGATTGTGAACAATCGCACGGGCAGCATTCTGGCCGGGATTATCCTGCTGCTGTTCTACGGGCTGCTCGTCTGGGAGCAGCTGGATCGTCCGTTTGCGGCAATGATATGCGCCGTGCTGTCTGTGACCGCGTTGGCCGTCTTTCAGGATCGCCCCAACATGGAGGAGATCAAACAGTGGATGGACATGGAGCTGCTAACGCTCGTCTTCTGCATGATGCTGCTCATTCTCATTCTGACCGAGACGGGCGTCTTTGACTATCTGGCCGTCGTCTGTTTCGAGATATCCGGCGGCAAGATCTGGCCCATGATCTACAGCCTCTGCCTGGCCACCTGCCTTGTGTCCAGTGTCCTCGACAACATGACCACCGTGCTGCTACTCACACCCGTGGCCATACGTTTGTGTGAGGTCATGCAGCTGGATCCCCTGCCCGTCGTCATGGGCATCATTGTCCATGCGAACATCGGCGGCGCCCTAACCCCCATTGGAGATCCCATCAGCATTATCGTCGGCACAAATCACTTTATCGTCGAGAATGTAAGTTAAAACTTCTGTTTTTTATGCTCCCGATATCATTTCATTGCGATATCTTCACTTATTTTCCAATTATCGATAAATATCGATATCATTTCATTGCGATATCTTCACTCATTTTAAAATTATCGATAAATATCGATATCATTTCATTGCGATATCTTCACTCATTTTCAAATTATCGATAAATATCGATATCATTTCATTGCGATATCTTCACTCATTTTCAAATTATCGATAAATTTCGATATCATTTCATTACGATATCTTCACTCATTTTCAAATTATCGATAAATATCGATCTCATTTCATTGCGATATCTTCACTCATTTTCAAATTATCGATAAATATCGATTTTGAGACGAGGTTTTCTAAGCGCAACTCGAGAATTATGGCAGCTATATACACCAAATTCGGTCTATAGATTCTCGAATGTCATATTAAAGTGGAAAATAATTCACTTTTTGGATACTTCTCTGCATTCTTTCAAGAATTTAAAAAAACTCATTGTTTAAGATAGAGCCTTGGGTCTTGGTATATACACACTTTTGTTTGCCATATTTAAGTTCAAGAAATTTCATAAAGATCGGACTAGAAGCACTCGAGTTAAGTCAGAATACATAACACCTATAGAAAGAGTTAATCCAGCATGGATATCTCGTAGCATAGTATAGAGCTCAGGCAAGAGGAAGCACAACCGCTACATCAAGACTTCGACTTGTATTTCTTAAAATTTATAAAAAGAAATTTTGAAGAATCTCACAGTCTTTCCCTTAGAACTTTCTCATGCATTTCTGCACTCGCATCTATTTAAGCCCACTTGAAACTTTTCATTTCTTCGCAGGGCGTCAATTTCCTGACCTTTGTGGCCCACATGCTGCCCGGCGTGCTGCTGGCGGTGCTGCAAAGCTGCGCGTATTTGCGTCTCTACTATCGCAACATTGACGAGCTGCGTCTGAATGAGCCCAAGGAGCTGGCCGAGCTGCGGCGCGAGATCAGGGTGTGGCAACGCGCACTGAACGCAATCGCCGTCTGCTCGAAGGACGCGCAACTGGTGCGCGGCACGCTGCACGGCAAGGTGAAGCACCTGAAGCGGACGCTGAGGCGCAAACAACGCGGCGTCGGCTCCACAGAGATCTATGCAAGCACGCTGGATGAGCTCAAGCAGAAGGTATAACAAAATATATATAATCCGCACAAAAAGAATATACAAGCAGGCAGATGGATTTTCAGCCAAAACTTTTCCACCTATTTCCCGCAATTGCGAGACTTTTTCCATTTTCCTATGCTAACTTGCAATTCCCACTTCATTCTCTGCTTCCGTGAAAAAAATACCAATTTTATTTGATTACCTTTTCCACCCAGTTGGGTGAATTTTTCGAAAAGTGTGAATTTGCACAAAGATGTTTTGATCAAAATTTAAAATGAATCCGGTTAATTCAAATTCAAATCTCGACACCGATTGTTTGGTCGAAAATCATGTCCAAACCTTACCCCAAGATTCGTATATAGACATAGGTCAAAATTTACCGATTTTCACGAAGTTTGGCTTTTTCTTCATGGTTTTCCCTCTAGAATAATGTGGCATTCAAATCTCGACACCGATTTTTTGGTCGAAAATCATGTCCAAATCTTATCCCAAGATTCGTATATAGACATGGGTCAAAATTTACCACCCCCATATCTCGGCCAAATCTCATCCGATTTTCACGAAGTTTCGCTTTTTCTTCATGGTTTTCCCTCTAGAATAATGTGGCATTCAAATCTCGACACCGATTTTTTGGTCGAAAATCATGTCCAAATCTTACCCCAAGATTCGTATATAGACATGGGTCAAAATTTACCACCCCCATATCTCGGCCAAATCTCATCCGATTTTCACGAAGTTTGGCTTTTTCTTCATGGTTTTCCCTCTAGAATAATGTGGCATTCAAATTTAGACACCGATTTTTTGGTCGAAAATCATGTCCAAATCTTATCCCAAGATTCGTATATAGACATAGGTCAAAATTTACCACCCCCATATTTCGGCCAAATCTCATCCGATTTTCACGAAGTTTGGCTTTTTCTTCATGGTTTTCACTCTAGAATAATGTGGCATTCAAATCTCGACACCGATTTTTTGGTCGAAAATCATGTCCAAATCTTATCCCAAGATTCGTATATAGACATAGGTCAAAATTTACCACCCCCATATCTCGGCCAAATCTCATCCGATTTTCACGAAGTTTGGCTTTTTCTTCATGGTTTTCCCTCTAGAATAATGTGGCATTCAAATCTCGACACCGATTTTTTGGTCGAAAATCATGTCCAAATCTTACCCCAAGATTCGTATATAGACATGGGTCAAAATTTACCACCCCCATATCTCGGCCAAATCTCATCCGATTTTCACGAAATTTGGCTTTTTCTTCGTGGTTTTCCCTCTAGAATAATGTGGCATTCAAATCTCGACACCGGTTTTTTGGTCGAAAATCATGTCCAAATCTTACCCCAAGATTCGTATATAGACATGGGTCAAAATTTACCACCCCCATATCTCGGTCAAATCTCATCCGATTTTCACGAAGTTTGGCTTTTTCTTCATGGTTTTCCCTCTAGAATAATGTGGCATTCAAATCTCGACACCGATTTTTTGGTCGAAAATCATGTCCAAATCTTACCCCAAGATTCGTATATAGACATGGATCAAAATTTACCACCCCCATATCTCGGTCAAATCTCATCCGATTTTCACGAAGTTTGGCTCTTTCTTCATGGTTTTCCCTCTAGAATAATGTGGCATTCAAATCTCGACACCGATTTTTTGGTCGAAAATCATGTCCAAATCTTACCCCAAGATTCGTATATAGACATGGGTCAACATTTACCACCCCCATATCTCGGCCAAATCTCATCCGATTTTCACGAAGTTTGGCTTCTTCTTCATGGTTTTCCCTCTAGAATAATGTGGCATTCAAATCTCGACACCGATTTTTTGGTCGAAAATCATGTCCAAATCTTACCCCAAGATTCGTATATAGACATGGGTCAACATTTACCACCCCCATATCTCGGCCAAATCTCATCCGATTTTCACGAAGTTTGGCTTTTTCTTCATGGTTTTCCCTCTAGAATAATGTGGCATTCAAATCTCGACACCGATTTTTTGGTCGAAAATCATGTCCAAATCTTACCCCAAGATTCGTATATAGACATGGGTCAACATTTACCACCCCCATATCTCGGCCAAATCTCATCCGATTTTCACGAAATTTGGCTTTTTCTTCGTGGTTTTCCCTCTAGAATAATGTGGCATTCAAATCTCGACACCAATTTTTTGGTCGAAAATCATGTCCAAATCTTACCCCAAGATTCGTATATAGACATGGGTCAAAATTTACCACCCCCATATCTCGGCCAAATCTCATCCGATTTTCACGAAGTTTGGCTTTTTCTTCGTGGTTTTCCCTCTAGAATAATGTGGCATTCAAATCTCGACACCGATTTTTTGGTCGAAAATCATGTCCAAATCTTACCCCAAGATTCGTATATAGACATGGGTCAACATTTACCACCCCCATATCTCGGCCAAATCTCATCCGATTTTCACGAAGTTTGGCTTTTTCTTCATGGTTTTCCCTCTAGAATAATGTGGCATTCAAATCTCGACACCGATTTTTTGGTCGAAAATCATGTCCAAATCTTACCCCAAGATTCGTATATAGACATGGGTCAACATTTACCACCCCCATATCTCGGCCAAATCTCATCCGATTTTCACGAAGTTTGGCTTTTTCTTCATGGTTTTCCCTCTAGAATAATGTGGCATTCAAATCTCGACACCGATTTTTTGGTCGAAAATCATGTCCAAATCTTACCCCAAGATTCGTATATAGACATGGGTCAACATTTACCACCCCCATATCTCGGCCAAATCTCATCCGATTTTCACGAACTTTGGCTTTTTCTTCATGGTTTTCCCTCTAGAATAATGTGGCATTCAAATCTCGACACCGATTTTTTGGTCGAAAATCATGTCCAAGTCTTACCCCAAGATTCGTATATAGACATGGGTCAAAATTTACCACCCCCATATCTCGGTCAAATCTCATCCGATTTTCACGAAGTTTGGCTTTTTCTTCATGGTTTTCCCTCTAGAATAATGTGGCATTCAAATCTCGACACCGATTTTTTGGTCGAAAATCATGTCCAAATCTTACCCCAAGATTCGTATATAGACATGGGTCAACATTTACCACCCCCATATCTCGGCCAAATCTCATCCGATTTTCACGAAGTTTGGCTTTTTCTTCATGGTTTTCCCTCTAGAATAATGTGGCATTCAAATCTCGACACCGATTTTTTGGTCGAAAATCATGTCCAAATCTTACCCCAAGATTCGTATATAGACATGGGTCAAAATTTACCACCCCCATATCTCGGCCAAATCTCATCCGATTTTCACGAAGTTTGGCTTTTTCTTCATGGTTTTCCCTCTAGAATAATGTGGCATTCAAATCTCGACACCGATTTTTTGGTCGAAAATCATGTCCAAATCTTACCCCAAGATTCGTATATAGACATGGGTCAACATTTCCACCCCCATATCTCGGCCAAATCTCATCCGATTTTCACGAAGTTTGGCTTTTTATACCCTGAACCCATTAAAAATGGGTATAAGGGTATATTGTATTTGTGCGAAATCAAATGTATATAACAGGCAGAAGGAAGCATTTTGTTTCCGATAATCGATAACTTACTCCGTTTCCAAGCAATCGATAAAAATCGATATCGATATCCTGTTTTTTGTTTTTTGGTAAATAATCAGAGCTAGAGTCACCAAACTTGACATATAGGTTCTAAAATAGAATATATATATGCATTTGATGTTGGAAGAAGAGGGTTCAGGGTGTCCCCTAGTCGGGAGCTCCCGACTAGAACCTCTTACTTGTTTCCACTTGTGGGCGTGGAATTTTCTCAATTACCCTCAAATCAGTCGCGAGAACATAACAAAATTTGCAAAAAACTGTTTTCCACCTATTTTCCACTCTTTCGGGTGGAATTTGCCCAATCAAGTTAATCTGTTAAAAATATACGAAAACTGTTTTCCACCAATTTTCCACTCGTGTGGGTGAAAATAACCCCATCAGAAAGATAACTTATATTATATAACGTTAATACGGCGGAAAACTCAGCCTAGCTCTGTTTGGGCTGTATTCAGGCAATTCTTCAATCAATCAGTCAATCAATCAATCAATCACTCTATCAATCTTACATTTAATATTTTCAGTACCCGATCAAGAATAAGAAACTGTTGCTGCAATCGACTGGCGCCCTGCTCTTCGTGATCGTCTGTTTTCTGGTGCAATCGGTGCCCCACTGGCGCACCCTGCCCCTGGGCTGGGTGGCTTTGCTGGGCGTGATCCTGCTGCTGATTGTGCTAGATCGCGATGATATGGAGCATCTGATACATCGCATCGAATGGACAACTTTGCTCTTCTTTGGCGCCATGTTCGTGATGATGGAGTGCGTGGAGCGTCTGGGGCTGCTCGTCAGCATAGCCGAGCTGACGGAGCACGTCATCCTGGCCGTGCAGCCGGGCCACAGACTGGCCGTCGCTCTGGCCATGATACTGTGGATCACGGCGCTGGCCTCCGCTGTGCTGGACAGCATACCAGTTGCCGCGATGATGGTCAAGCTGGTCACCTCGCTGGTGGCCAAATCATCCCTGGGCCTGCCCATGCAGCCGCTCATCTGGGCCCTGACCCTGGGCGCCTCCCTCGGCGGCAATGGCACCCTCTACGGCGCCTCCGCGAACGTCATTGCGGCGGGCATAGCCGAACAGCACGGCTACAAATTGTCCTTTACACGGTATCTGAAGACCGTGCTGCCCATGATGCTGGGCCAGATCGCACTCATGACCATCTACCTGCTGCTGGCCCACGTCGTCTTCAGCTGGCATTAACTACATATATTCAAATCTATTCAAGATTTAAGCCTGGCCTCAGTTATATTCAAATCTGAATCTGTTCTGAATTTGTTTATACTAGCTTTAAGACATGCTTTACTCGATTGCATAAAATCAATTCAATTTAAGGCTTTTCTTGTATTCGTAATCTCTCGATGTCTTTTTCGTAAACTCTATTTAGAGAAAATTCACAAACCAAAGTGTTTCAGTTTGAAAATAAAAGTATTCTATCATTAAGACTTTTCATTTAAAACTCGTCTTTCTTTGCCAAGTCCAATTGTTTTCATCAAATTTTAATTTCCACCCATTTTCCACCTTAGCTTTCACCCAGCAAGGTGGAACAATTTCACCTCTAGGTGAAACTCTAGGTGAAAATTTCTTTGAAAATGTGTGTGAAATAATATTAAAGGCAAATCCAAACCCTTTCGCCCATTTTTCATGCCTCCCACAGGAAAAACAAAATATATGAGACTAAACTTGTTGGGAATTACAACGTTGAGAAGCAAAGCTGATGCTAGAATCAATGTATACTTTAGAAACCTTTGATTTATAGTCTCCTTGTTATACCTCATCATAATTTGTAAACATATTTCGAACGACGTAATGCATATTTAATTATTTTATACAATGCTTCAACCTGTTGGGAATTATAACGAAAAAAACGGCAAAGCTGAGACAACAATTAAAATATAATTATTTAAACAGCCTTCAAGATAATTATTACGCACAATGCGACCGTGGCGGAGCAGTTGCATAAGACTGTCATGCTTGAACTTGTTGGCAATTTGTTGGGTCTGGGAAATTGGGAAATGGGGAAATGGAAAAACGAATCAATTCGGCTGTCAAGTGAAAGCGAATAGCGTCCCAGGGCAGAGATTAACGTGCCAGGTGCCAAGAGAATTGCCATAGAGGGAAAAAGAAACTGGGAAATGAAAGAACGCAAAGAAAAGCTGGTTCGCCTTCCACGCTTTCCACGCACAAAACAATTTTCCCTAAAAACAAAACTGTCACATTCTGGTTTTTCACTCGAAATCAATTTCAGTGAACGGAAAACAGAGCTCGCTCGCGGTTTAATGCTACACAAAAGGCAAGCCCAGCGCCAAATGGCCAACGAATTGTAATTAAATTTTCTTTTGGAAAATTAAATACCCCCAAAAAAAAAGCGGAAAATGCCAGACAAACAAAGCGCGGCAAATGCTGCCCAGTGAGAATTGCGTGAATCAAACACAAATAAAACGCAAAAAATGTCCACGCCTACCTACGCCTACACGAGGCCCACATTTATGATAACCGACCACACGCATGATCCCTATCATTTGCATCCGGAGGAGACGGCGGCCAACCAGGACGATGAGGAGGCGGATCGCAACTCCAAGCTGCGGGAACTGACGCGTTGGCTGCATTTCCATGCCAGACATCGTCGCAGTCGGTAAGTTTGAATGGGCCACCGATTAAATTACGTATACGCCCAGAGTGCGTCCGCTTTTATTTGTCTTCTGGCAAAGTTTTTCAATTAAATAGCCCGACCATTTAATTGGGCCTAATGGCTTTGGGTCCGCCCCAGCTGTTGATTCGGCATCAGGACCTTTTCATTTGGCTGCTGACCAAGGCGGGACGGCGGGGAGCGGCGGGAAGTAGGCAGGTCAAGCAAAGCGGCGGGGGGCAGGGAGGAGGAGGCAGAGGCAGAGGAGGAGGAGGAGGCGGCAGGAGGAGGAGGGGGGGCAAGGAGCAGGAGCAGGCGAGCAGTAGCAGGAGGCAGGAGCAGGAGCAGGAGCAGGAGCAGGAGCAGGAGCAGGGAGCAGGAGCCAGGGAGAGGATATTCTTTTCATTATTATTATTATTTCATTATCATTATTCATTATTATTATCATTATCATTATTATCATTATCATTATCATTATCATTATCATTATCATTATCATTATCATTATCATTATCATTATCATTATCATTATCATTATCATTATCATTATCATTATCATTATCATTATCATTATCATTATCATTATCATTATCATTATCATTATCATTATCATTATCATTATCATTATCATTATCATTATCATTATCATTATCATTATCATTATCATTATCATTATCATTATCATTATCATTATCATTATCATTATCATTATCATTATCATTATCATTATCATTATCATTATCATTATCATTATCATTATCATTATCATTATCATTATCATTATCATTATCATTATCATTATCATTATCATTATCATTATCATTATCATTATCATTATCATTATCATTATCATTATCATTATCATTATCATTATCATTATCATTATCATTATCATTATCATTATCATTATCATATCATTATCATTATCATTATCATTATCATTATCATTATCATTATCATTATCATTATCATTATCATTATCATTATCATTATCATTATCATTATCATTATCATTATCATTATAATTATTATTATTATTATCCGCAAAGAAATAAATCAATAATAAATCAAAATATATAAGAAAAATCATAGTAAAAAAAATAGAAATAAACTTAGCAAATTGTTAATTAAATTGTAAAATATGTATTTTGTTTTTAATAAACTCAAACAGAATGCATAAAGCTGGCACACAATATAAAAATTCAAATTAAAATAAAAAATAATTTTCAACTAATTGACGACAAGCTAAAAAAACTATTTGCCGTCGGTAGCAGCCCAATTTTTATTAGTTTTATGGGTTTTTGAGCACTTTTTCCGTAATTTCTGCGAAACATATTTTGGCGAACAGTTTTTTTTTAGCTCAAAGTACTTTTGCAATTGCGAAACGTGCTTAGCATCAAAAGGCGTTGAATTATTGGAGCTGAGATTTGTATTTAGAAGGGGCCTCGCCCCGTCGACACATGTATCGCGAAATCGTGGCCTTTCAGCTGGCAACAATTAACGGCGCTATAAATAATGCTCGTATTCATAAATATGGGGGCTGGCAAATTAAATGCCAGCTCTCGAGCCATTTAAATGCCAATTTAGGCATTAGAGTGCGTTATCTTTGCAACCAGAGTCCGATTTAAATTAAAAGTTCCGCTTGGTTCAGCAACTGAACCGCAGAACTAACTATTCAATCTAATTGAATAATAAATATAGCTACGCAGTATTTAATCTGAATCTTGCGGAAGAGACGCAAAAGTTCACCTTGAAACCCATATAATAGCATTAAGAAATATTTCCGGTTCTTTTGAATCAAGCCGAAACAATCAAACAAGAAAAATACTTAGAAAATACCAGATAAAATACTAACAAAAATACTAATAAAAGTACTAACGAAAATTCCAGATAAAATAAAAAGATCAAATATAGGAAATACCAAAAAATACCAAATACTAAGAAAAATACCAGCTTTAAAATGTATAAAAATACTTATGAACGTACTAACAAAATAACTGAGAAAAATACCAGTGAAAATACAACGGAAATACAAACGAAAATACCAACTAAAATACTAGTACTATTCTAGAAATTTGTTTAATATTTTGAAGCATTTTACTTACCTTTTTCCTGTCGCATGATCCTGATCATAAATGAACTTTCCGTTTACAAACTTGATGCCCCGTTTTCCACAAAGTCGGGTGAATTTTTTCGAAAAGTGTGAAACAAGTCTTCAGTGCGTTTTGTCTAGGAATTGAATTAATAAAAATAACAAAATGACAGTTAAGTATTAAGTATATTTATTAAGAACTAACTAAAATAATAAGTAAATTATTTAGTAAAATATTAGACAAAATACTAAGAAAAGTACCAACTAAAATACTAGTAGTATTTTTAGTATTTTTATGAAATTTTAAACGAATTCCCTTTCTACTTCTTTCCGGTCGTATGATGAGCAACAAGTCAACTTTATTCTTACAAACTTTGAGTCCCAATTTCCACAATTTATCGAAAGTGAAAAAATGAACAAACTTACATCTAATTCAATCAGTCAATCAATCAATCAGTCAGCCCGTTGGGTAAAACAGCTGTTCACATAACTGTTAATGTTAAGGGAAAGCCTTGACTGAACCGTTACAACAAATACAATTTATTGATTGGGATAAAATTAATATTTTCTCATAAATAATAAATGAAGTATTGCTTTTGGGTCATTTTGAATGTCATTAGTTTTTAACGAGGGCGAGCCAGGCCTTGATGCCCTGTGAAAATGGGCAAGGAGAGTATAATGGTCTCGCATTAAGGTATGTAACAGGCAGCAGGAGAAGGAGAAGGACTCTTCGACTGTAAAGAAAATATTTATTTTCCGATGTGCATCAATTCTAGAGACTAGCAGAGCTTTAAGACAGATATATTAAAAGCTGTGCCCGAAAGAGGAAAGCTTTTATCAAAAGCTCGATAACTCGCCACAAGATCGATTAAAATCGATATCAATATTCTGTTCTTTTGAGCATATCTCGGGGATTATAAGAGCTTGAAACTCTAAAGTTAGTATATAGACTCTTCTGTGAAAAATACAGATCCTGAATATATCACTTTTTGGATTCGTCGCCTCGTTTCCCCATTAAATAGTAAGATAAGAACTTGTGTGGGGATTGTCTTGGGCTTTGGTATGTATTTGTATTTGGAGATCATAATTACGCCCCGAAAATTTCATAAAATTCGCTTCGTAGATACTGGAGTTAGCTAGGATATCTCTAAGTCGAGCACTTCCAAGTAAAAGCCCTCTTGATAGCTTTTTCCTTCCTATTGTTAGCCTTGGCATTGACATATCTGGGACAGTTTGGGCGCTGCTATCAATGTCACAACACACGGGCCGGCAACAAAGTTGTTTGGCCCGAAGCACACACACACACACACAAGCACACACACTCACACACACACACACAGAGCAAAGCAATTACCACGTGATCAATTTTTAATGGAACCAAACAACAAAAGAAACAAAACAAGTCCAAGGCAATGGCATGATATGCTGATGAACAGGTGACATTGCGCCAGCCAAGGGGGCAGGCGTGTCGCTGTCTAAGTGTGGGCGTGGCCATAGCTTAACTAGCCACAACGCACGTGTGTGTGTGTGCGCGGTTTTGTGTGTAGTTTGCGGAAATATTGTCAACGCCGGTTCCGCCCTGCAAACCGCGTACATGTGGGTTTTCCGACAAGAATTTTCTGTCAAGCGAATATAACAATTGTTGCCAGGCTAAAAAGGTGTGAGAGCTTAGTCTATGTACAGGTAGCTTAACACATGTGTGTGCACAAACAAAGTAAACGCCTGCGCTTCTGCTTGAACTTGAGTTATAGGAAATGTAGTCTTGATGAACTACGCTGTTTGTTCTGGGATCTATGCGAATTTTGTAGGGCAAAAGTAGGGCATACTAATGTGCATACATACCTGAGATTATAAGTAATAAGTAAGTTAAGTACAATTTTTTGGGGAACTTGAAGAGGTATCCAAAAAGTGAAAGCTTTATAACATGTCTAGGCTATTCCTGCACCTAAATACCAAGTTTGGTGAAAAAAGCTCTGATAATATGCGAGATATGCCAAAAAAACCAAGTTTCAGAACCGATATTTATCGATATCTTGAAAAAAGGAGCAGCTATCGATAAAATATGATCAACTTGTGCTATGTAAGTTACGGAGAATGTATATCTTAAACACTTCAGCTCTCTAGTTCTTGTTGTTTTCGAGATCTAGAAGTGCAAAGTGAATAATTCCCAGATTTTTGAACTATTCCTGCATATTAATACCAAGTTTGGTGAAAATAGCTCTTACAATCTGCGAGATATGACTAGAAAACCAAGTCTCAGAATCGATATTTATCGATATCTTGAAAATAGGAGCAGCTATCGATAAAATATGACAAACTTGTGCTATGTAAGTTAAAGAGAATGTATATCTTAAAAAGTTCAGCTCTCTAGTTTTTGTTGTTTTCGAGATCTAGACGGGCAAAGTGAAATATTTCTTAGCTTTTAAACGATTCCTGCATCTAAATATCAAGTTTGGTGAAAAAAGCTCTTATAATATACGAGATATGCCCAGAAAACCAGGTCTCAGAATCGATATTTATCGATATCTTGAAAAAAGGAGCAGCTATCGATAAAATATGACAAATTTGTGCTATATATGTCAAGGAGAATATATATCTTTAAAACTTCAGCTCTCTAGTTCTTGTTGTTTTCGAGATCTAGATGGGCAAAGTGAAATACTTCCCAGCTTTTTAAACTGTTCAAGCATCTAAATACCAAGTTTGGTGAAATAGCTCTTACAATCTGCGAGATATGCCTAGAAAACCAGCTCTCAGAATCGATATTTATCGATATCTTGAAAATAGGAGCAGCTATCGATAAAATATGATAAACTCTATATATCTTTAAAACTTCAAGTTTCTAGTTCTTGTTGTTTTCGAGATTAAGAAGGGTATTTGCACTATAGAAAACACATTATACCCCATTATAGCCCTTTTACCCATTGTTCGTGGGTTCAGGGTATTAATAGATAAGAAAATTCTTCAATGAATATTCCCAAACTAATTAATATGACGAACAGCTTAAGCCTTAATGGCCCCCTTAAAGGTTCGACCTGTTGCATTTGCCAGCACATTCGATGGGTTTTCCCGAGCATGCAAACATTCTATAAATGAATGAATGCGGCTGCACCCAGCAAACATATCACATGACGCACACATAGTCGCAGTCACGGTGACAGTCACCATTTTGCAGTCACTTCACCTAATGCGCCTCTCGGTTTCATGATTGGCCCTGGCCACGGCTAAAATTGCAAAATAAAGGAGCGTAAATTCCACTTGAAAGCCGCTTAAGTGCCAAGCAGCGCGTGGCTCGAGAAACGTAGCAACCGCACAACATATGTGGGAGGTCGAGAATGCCTGACTTGGCGCTACCCTAGAATATATATAGACTTCATGGTAGTATACAAAGAGCTCGAAAAGGCATTAGCTCGCAGGAGAGCCTATAAAGTCAAAGCAGTTGCCCGACTTAGCGATGCCCTGCAAAGAGAAAAACCTACATGAAAGAATCTAAAGTTCCCGAAATGGTATATATATATATATATATATTTTTAGGTCGGAAAGAGTATTTGGGAATGCAAAGCAATTAAAGAACTGAAAGTGCTCAAAACATGAAAACTTTGAAAATCAATTGTATGAAATTCCTCAAAACTCATAAAATCCTTTATCTTATTTGAATTTTTTCCTATTTTTAATACCAAATTTGGAAAACTTTATTTTTCAGACTTTTTTTAATACCAGAAAAAAAGTATTTATAGATGCAAAACTTCAAATGAAGCAAAAAAAAATGCCACAAAGAAATTTTAAAAAAAATTTTCATTTTTTAGAAATGAAAATATTCAAATCAAATTTTAAAGGAAAATCTATTTAGAGCACAAATAGAATGAATCTCCATGGAAATTAATTAAAATTTTGACCATGTTGGAGGAGAAAAAGAAAACACAAATTTCAAAAAATGCATTAACAAAATTTGGAAAAATTTTCAATATAATATTAAAGGAAAATCTATTTGGAGTCCAAAAAAAATAGTATGCCTATATAAATTT
The DNA here is from genome assembly GCF_003285875.2 of Drosophila novamexicana. Classification (NCBI taxonomy): domain Eukaryota; kingdom Metazoa; phylum Arthropoda; class Insecta; order Diptera; family Drosophilidae; genus Drosophila; species Drosophila novamexicana. The sequence continues at coordinate 1,628,791 of NW_020824834.1, forward strand.
ATTTAAAATCTGCACAAGAAAATTCTCTAAAATATATTAAAACCTATTGAGAGCACACAAAAAATACTCCCCAAGTAAATAAATGTTGTCCAAAATTGAAGGCTGTAACAGATACAACTAGTTGGTTGTTTTTATTTACAGGGTATCGACAGCTCAACAATGTGTAGTTTGCGCAGCTATGATAATACGCATACGCCAGGGATACCAGGAATAGCCTGGTACTCAACTGCTGCACCTCCCCCTCCCCCCCCCATTCCCCCTCCAATTATAATCCAGATATATATATATATACGCGCGTGTCTTAAGCTATGTTCACTTCATTGTCAGCCGACTTTTTGCGCATTTTGCGGGCATTAAAAGTTAGTTTGTGTATTCAATTGAATTGAGTTGAAAATGCGAAGAAATCGAGAGAATTGAGACACACGCACACGCACACACGCACACACACGCACACACGCACACACATCAAAAGTCACCCACGCACACACATTGAAATTTGTACAAATTTATCTTTTGTCTGCCGCGAATTAGAACATTTTGAGATTTGAGGCCTTTTGTTAGTCTATAAATAAAATGCGAGTATATTTCGCTGCCAATTTGACAACATTTTTGGATGAATGTTGTGAATTTGCCATGCCACGCCCCTCCCCCCTGCCCCTCCCCACCCCTCTTCCAGCCTACCATCAATTGGAGATGTGCGCGTGCGACACGATAATCACGACAAATATTTAAGACCTGCTGCTCGCCGGTTCAAAGTTCAAATACACGTCTTGCTTTTTAGCATTTTTGATTTTTGAGCAAAATCCCCTTTTAACCTCGTGAAGACTGTTTTTAAATGTATTCGTTAATTGGACTCGGTTTATGGCTTGAAAAAAATAAATATATTTGCATTAATGCAAAGCAGTTTTGCAGCTTTGAGCTTATAATTAGTTGTTTACCAAAATGGAAAGACAGTGAGAAAAAAAGCAAAACAAAAGTTGTTTACAAAATAAACAAATTGAAGAAAAATAAAAACTACCAAACAGTTCTCCATGGATTAATGGGTATGAAAACAAGTAAGAGGTTCTAGTTGGGAGCTCCCGACTAAGGGATACCCTGAACGCTCTTCGTCCAACATCAAATGCATATATATATTCTATTGTAGAAGCTATATGTCAAGTTTGCTGACTCTAGCTCTTATTATTTGACAAAGTTGCCCAAAAAACAGGATATCGATATCGATTTTTATCGATTGCTTGGAAACGGAGTAAGTTATCGATTATCGGAAACAAACTCGATCTGCGCAGGCACTTCAAGTCTCTAGCTCTTATAGGTTCTGAGATCCTTGCGTTCATACATACGGACAGACGGAAGGACGGACGGACAGACGGTCAGACGGACGGACGGACATGGCTAGATCGACTCGGCTATTGATGCTGATCAAGAATATATATACTTTATGGTGTCGGAGATGCTTCCTTCTGCCTGTTACATACATTTGCATTTTGCACAAATACAATATACCCTTATACTCATTTCTGATGGGTTCAGGGTATAAAAATATATAGAATTTCAAAAAAAATATAATTGTTGCCTAATTGTTATCGATAGATTAATGAGAATAAAGTAAAAAGCACGCGACGCAAAGACTCTCGCCCAAAAAAAAATTAGAGAATAGAAAAAACGAATATAAAATTGTTGCCAAATTGCTTTGTCAATTGAGTTTTATCTACGAATTGTTTGATCGAATCAAATGCTTAAAGCTGCAAAGAAGAACTCGGCGCAAATATGAATAAACATGTGAATAGTATTCATGAATGCTGATTAGTCACGGCTCAATAGACAAAGCTGGGCACATATAGTATATATAGTATATATATATCCAAGCGTGGGCTCTGGAGAGTCCTACAAGGCGTTCAAGTTCAAGTCAAAGAGAAAGGAGAGGGAGAGAAAGAGGGAGAGAGAGGGAGAGGGAGAGCTGGAAAGCGGCGAGAGCACATTCAACAGCTTGATTTGAAAGTTGAATCGCGCGCGGTTGAAAGCTCAACATGTTCCATTCAATCGCTTTCAATCGCGACTGTCAATCGGGGGGCGGTCGTGCCAGGGCGGGGCGTGGCGCGGCGGGGACGGAGTTAAAAAAAAAACCAGCTGCGCTGCCGGAGCGCACACACGACTCGGGGCAACTGCGAAGCCGAGCATCCGAGATTTATTCAGTTGCCAACTTTCGGTTGAAACGGACGTGCGGCTCTTGTTGTGCGTGTGCTGTGCGTGTGTGTTGTGTGTGTGCTGTGCGGCTGCGTCGGTCTTTGCGCGACAAAAGAAACCCAACACCAAAATTGATAAACAAACAACAATAAATAATAATAATAAAAAACACGCACTTAAAAACATTTCAATTGCAAATTTTAAACATAATAAATATGTTAAATAGAATTCATTTTGTGTAAATAAATTAAATACAATTTATTTTGCGTACGTATCTTAGTTCTGGCACGAATATGCTGCATATACCCCGCTTAAGCATTTCATAGGGTATGCGCTGCAGCTCACTCCCTCCCTCTCTCCCTCTCTCTCTCTCTCCCTCTGGCAGATAAGCATTCAAATATATGCATATATTTATTTCATTTAAAACCCAACAGAACTTTGTTTAACTTTCATTTAACACATTTAACACATTTCTGGCAAACGTTTAACATTTGCCTTTTAATTCCAAAGTAGTCAATTAATTAACACTCAGAGCGAAAGTGCGTAAGTGTGAATAAATCACATAAAAAGCTTAAAATTCCCAACTTGTTATAACCTTGCATTGTGTGACGAAACTGTGAATGCATAGAAGAGCATATCTCCTTGGAATCTGAAGAATTTTATAAGTCGACTTAAAATTCCAACTAGTTACAGTTAATAGAGAAAGAGATCTTCGATAGTAAATCTATATCTTCTTGATCAGGTGTAAATTATGCACACCAAAGGCTACTTTTGCAGAAAGTGTTTGATGTTTCCACTCTTAGCTTAAAATTCCCAACTGGTTTTAGCCTTACAGAGTGTTTTATTACGATGTCAGCATATTTAGCTTAAAATTCTCAACTTGTTATAACTGTGAATGCATAGAAGAGGACATCTCCTTGGAATCTGAAGCTTTCAATTATAACTTTAACGAGAATTTTATAATTCGACTTAAAATTCCAACTAGTTACAGTTAATAGAGAAAGAGATCTTCGATCCTAAATATATATGTTCTTGATCAGATGTAAATAATTCACACCAAAGGCTACTTTTGCAGAAGGTTTTTAATGTTTCCACTCTTAGCTTAAAATTCCCAACTGGTTTTAGCCTTACAGAGTGTTTTATTACGATGTCAGCAGCCTTAGCTTAAAATTCTCAACTAGTTATGCCCTTTATCACAAAATGTGTAATGCTTAGAGAAAGACAACTTCCACCCTAAGGCATATATACATATATCTTCTCGATCAGGAGTGAATAATGCTCATGAAAAGCTTTAGATTCCCAATTTGTTATACACTCGAAATGGGCTTCATATTTTTCTCAGATTTCTAGGCTTAAAATTCCCAATTATGGAGAATTTTCAATTGTTATCTGCACTTAAAATTCTCAACTTGTTATGCCCTTTATCACAAAATGTGTAATGCTTAGAAGAGCATTTGCGTATATCTTCTCGATAAGGTGTGAATAATATACACCCAAAGCCAAGAATTACCAATTTGTCGAGGGTTTTATAAGTATCTTAGAGCTCTTAGCCTAAAATTCCCAACTAGTTTTACCCCTGCAGAGGATTTTATTATTCTCAACCTGTTCTACCCTTACAAAGATTCTTATTACCTTGTCTATACTCTTCTCAACTGGTTATATACTTCCAGGCGAAGGTTTTGAACTGCGTCAGCTTATATCTTCTCAATCAGCATGAAAAGAAGAGTTGTTCTAGCTGTATGCCCCCGTCTGTACATAGGCGAAAAGCGTCTAACTCAAAGATTTCACTTCAAATTTGAAAGGTACTTTTTTGTAGGTCCAAATTTATTGGGACATTACTCAACTCCGATAAGCCCCGATTTTCAGCGTTCGTTTTTTTAAGCCAACCTTCGAAGATAACAAAAACTAAAGACGATAAATTTAACACGAACAATTTAGTAGACAGCGCTTTTTTCCCTCGCTCGTCCCTCGTATATATTAAGCCTGTATTCGATTGAGAAAACACACCTTTGATATATTAAAAGAAATATTAGCTGTGTGTAAATAGTTGATGCGTACCACGCAAATAAACAATATATATATGAAAGCCGACACGCAGAGGCATTTCCATTAAGAAATGACAACTGGCAAGGCAAAACTGAAGACATCAAAATGACAATTTTTTATGACTTGCTCGAAAGTAGGCAACACAAATGTTGACAGGCAGACACAAACACACACACACACACACACACACACACAAGCACACTAATACAATAACAAACACTTGCCAGTAAAACGTCTACAAGTTTTCGGGCTAGGGTATTAAAACACATAAGGCTTAAATTCTAAACAAATATTTGATGTGGGCTAAACTTGGGCAATGTCTTGAAAGATACATGATCTGTATATATATATATATATATATCTATCTATATATTACTTACTTATATAATATGCATACTTTTCCAGAAGCCACATGTCAAGTTTGATGATTCTAGCTCTTAAAACGATAAGTTATCGATAAGTTATCGATCAACGGCAAGTTATCGATAAACGGAAAAGTACTCGCACAGAGCGGGCACTACGTTGCAAATTTCATTTGTCTAGCTCTTATAGGTTCTGAGATCCTTGATTTCATATATAAGAATGGACGGACACACAGCAGGGATATGGTTAGAACGACTATTGATGCTGATCTAGAGTCTATATATAGCTTATGAGGTCAAAGATGTCTTCTTCTATTATAATATGCCTTTGAAGCGTATAGAAAATTAACTTAAGCTTTTTTTTCTGAGTGTAGCATAAACATTAGAAGGCATATCTGTATATATGCCCTACAATAAAAGCAAAGCAAAGATAACAGTTCTGTTAAGAATTCTTTTTTTTTTGACCCAAAAATATAGCAGAAAGAATAATTTGTTGAGCCTCGACTAGCTCAATAGCTGCTTATTTATTTATACATAATATATTTGTATCTTTTTGCGGCTTATTTAAGCTCTTTTTGCTCATTTAAGCAATAAAACATTTATTAGTAACGCATCACGAGGCGCCTTCAGCAGGCAGTCAATATTTCTTCTTTGATAACAGAGTGTGCAGCTTTTATGGTGATTTCATCATAATTCCTACATTTACTTATATTGCGGCTTAGTTCATTTGCTGTCTAGTTTTTTTTTATTTTTATAATTGTTAATTTAAAAGCTGCTCGGCAAGCGATATTTATCACTGCGCACGCAGACAGGGGCAATAAAACGTTTGTTATGTATAAAAAGATGATTGCATTTTGTAAATGACATGACAATGGGAAAAGAACCGACACCTCAACTTGTCAAGAAAAACAATTTTGTTGTAACCAACCTGCACAAAGTGCAGCTCACACACAGAAATCTAAATTATACTGCAACGCGACAGCATGACGCGAACTATCTAAGACTCATGGGGGAAAAAACCAACTTAGATTAGCTGCAGCATCGACAACATGAGGCACAGATAAATCTACGAGCGGGTGTTGCCCGGCCTTGCCCGAGGGAGCCGAAAAAATAAACTTTCATTTAGTAAATTTTTGTACCGCAGTTTCTATCCAAGAGAAATGAATCAGTCAATCAGTCTGTCATTCGATCGGTCAGTCAGTCAATCAGTCAATCAATCAGTCAGTCGGTTAGTCAGTCAATCATTCGGTCCGTCAGTCAGTCAGTCAATCATTCGATCAGCCAGCCAATCAGTTAGTCAGCCAGTCAGTCAATCAATGAGTCAATCAGTTCTTCAGTAAGTCAGTCAGTGAGTCAATCATTCGATCAGCCAGCCAATCAGTCAATCAGTCAGTCAATCTGTCTTCAAGTTAGTTAGTCTGAGCAAACAGTCTTATGTACTTATAAAGATATATTGTTAAAAGCTTCTCTCCCACTTAATATGCCAAATCTAGGGTATCTTCTAGACAGCAATACTGACTAATACAAAAACAACTTGTTGTGGCTGTTAATGTGTCTGTAAACGTGTTCGTGTGTGTGTGCGTGTGTATTGTTTCTTATTGGACTTGCTGACAAAACACGCGCTTTCATTTCATTTTCATTTCGTTTTCATTTCATGTCTCTAACTTTGCACCAAAAAGAAAACTTTTCGCCCTTCCCGCTGCTGTTTTTATTTTAGCACGTTTTTGCTTACATTTCGAACTTTATAAATTTTTAACTGATTGCCAAAGGCGCAAACAGGCCACGAGTTTCACTTTATTTCCTTTAGATACCCTCACGGAGGATCATTTCGTTTGGACACGAATCTGCGAGACCCTCAAAATATATATATATTCTCAATCAGTATGACAAGGCGTGTCGGCATCGGACCTCCAGATTGTTAGAATCGGTCGTGAAATACATTCTTGTATGGAAAACTTTTTGCGTTTTTCTTTTCTTTTTATACCCTTGCAGAGGGTATTTTAATTTTGTCGTGAAATGTGTAACGCATAGAAGGAGACATCTCCGACCCCATAAAGTATATATATTCTTGATCAGCATCAACAGCCGAGTCGATCTAGCCATGTCCGTCTGTCTGTTTCTATGCGAACTATTCCCACAGTTTTAAGGCTATCTTAATGAAACTTTGCAGAAGTTCCTCTTTCTGTTGCACGCAGCACATATGTGAAAACCAGCTGGATCGGACCACTATATCATATAGCTGCCATAGGAGCGATCGGTCGAAAATTAAGTTGTTGTGTGGAAAAATTGTTTGTTTTTTACGATATCTTGACCAAACTCGGCATTTATTAGTTATGCTATGCTCCTCATATATATGCAAATTCCTATTAAGATCGAACCACTATATCATATAGCTGCCATAGGAACGATCGGTCGAAAATTAAGTTGTTGTATGAAAAAACATTTTGTTTATCAAGATATCTTGACGAAACTCGGCATTTATTAGTTTTACTATACCACTCATATATATGCAAAATCCCATTAAGATCGGATTACTATATCATATAGCTGCCATAGGAACGATCGGTCGAAAACTAGGTTTTTGATTAAGAACCTTTGTTGTTTTTCAAGATATCTTGCACAAACTCGGCATTAACTATTTACCCTGTGCTTCTTAGATACGGGCAAAGCACTATAAGCATTATGAAAAGGTTGGGTCTGCAAGGGTATTAGATCTTCGGCGTGCCGAAGATAGCCTTTCATTCTCGTTTTTTTTTTTTGTGGTTTACATTTTGTCAAATTTGTTGGGTAAATGTCAAAAGTTGTAGCAAATCGCAAAGTCATTAAAGTTGTTACATAATTAAAATGAAAGGAATTCAGGGAATGTCAATTTGCATAGGATTCACACACACACACACACACACACACACACACACCCACACACACACACACACACCCACACACATGAGAGCTGGTTTTATATTTAGATATTTATGCGGGGTAGCTGGGTCATTGGGTCATACGCTTGCCTGCGCCGGGCACGGGCACGCGGATATCCCGGACCCTATTTAATGTCGCTATCAGAGCCCGGCCAGGCGCGTGCCCTAATCCCAGGTGTAAGTGGATGTGTGTGTGTGTGTGCGGTCAGTAATTTTGCATAATTGGAAAGCAAACACTCGGGACATTACGAAAAATAAATAGGTTAAAGGTCTATAGAACGGATTTCCTCACTGCAAGATATCCTAGCTTAAGAAACCTAAGCTTAAGCTTGCAAGTTCCACTGAATATGAGCAATGTTTTTCCGACTAACTCAGGTTTTAATCGACGGATCTTTATGAAATTTTGAGATCTTTAATATGAACTACAAAAGGTTGCACATCCCAAAGCGCAAGGCTCTATCCTTTTTAGTTCTCGAGATCAAAGCCTTTACGCAGATGGATGGACTTTATGGGCTCAGAAAATCCCTCTTCCGATTCTTACATACATTCACCCAAAATCAATATACCCTTTTCGTTCTTTTTTCAAAAGTGTAAAGTACACACAATTTTAATTACGTATATTGCGTACGATTAGTTCGTCGAGTAATTACTCGGCTTATCGATTAATCGAGTAGTCAGCGATTGCACGATTGCATCGCGAGTAGTTTGGCAAACAACATAATCAAATGGAAATTAATGCGCATTAGACAAATTGAGTACCAAACAGTGCCAAACTGATGCGATACGTGATGCGATACAGGACATAATACAATTTTATATCGCACGCTCGTAACACTAGTCAACAGCGTTGCGAATCGCGCGAATCGGACACCAGGGAAATTTAAAAACAAAATTCTATAAGAAGTTAAGAGCTCCCGACTAGGAGATAATTGTATGTTTAGAGTAAATCAAATAAAAAGCACAAAATTCGAATAAATACACAAATTTTCACGCATATTCCACCCTTTCAAGCGAAATTGATCATATTATAAAATTAACCGAAATAAATGAAATTCAATTTAAACTTTCGATATTTGTGCACATATTTATTTATGCATTGCTTCCTTCTAGCACAACCCTTCAAGACGACGAGTTGTCTATCTAACTGCCTGTCGCAATTTTGTTGTCTAGTGTAATAGAGCACAAGTGGGTGGCTGCTTTAATAAAAACTTTTCGAAACGTGCTGACAGCAAGAAAGCAGCCTCCAAATATGTTGTGTGTGTGTGTGTGTGTGTGTGTGTCTCTCTCTGATGTGCCCGCTGATTCGAAGATTGAAGCAAAAGTAGGCACCAGGGCGCAAATGAATATTGATTCATTGATTTCTAATCAATTCAGCAGCACGGGTGGTTCCATCAAAGAGAACACACCCGCTCGACTCCAACTCCGAAACCCTTCTAATTGCTGTTGACTATTTTGTTAATTTGGCAGCCAACTATTAATCCAGAGCTTATATTCATACCCTGAGACCATTGGCTAAAAGGGGTATATTGGTTTTGGGTAAGTTTGTGTAAGAAACGGACGAAAAAAACTTCTGGATGATTAACTAAGTCGATCTATCTTCTATATCGTACGCAAAGCAGGGTTTTACATTTATTTTGATATCTCTTCATATTTTTATGAGTTCGATAAATATCGATTTTGGGACAAGGCTCCTTAAGCATAACTCAAAAAGTAGGCGCGGATGTCTCCCGCCTTTTATCCTAACATTAGAACAAGAAGAAGCTTCGTCCGTCCGTCCGTCCGTCCGTATGTATGAACGCAAGGATCTCAGAACCGATAAGAGCTAGAGACTTGAAATTGAATAAATGTAGATGCTCCTAGTGCCTGCGCAGATCGAGTTTGTTTCCGATAATCGATAACTTACTCCGTTTCCAAGCAATCGATAAAAATCGATATCGATATCCTGTTTTTTTGGGCAGTTTTGGTAAATAATAAGAGCTAGAGTCACCAAACTTGACATATAGCTTCTAAAATAGAATATATATATGCATTTGATGTTGGAAGAAGAGGGTTCGGGAGCTCCCGACTAGAACCTCTTACTTGTTCAAAGCTCGGCGCTTGGTTCAGGGTATCTCTGGGTCGAGCACACCCCACTCCAACATGTTTTGGTGTCGATTCGTGTAACTGGTTTTGTGCGTGCCACATGATGAACTTCAAGTGTCTGGCAACAGAATAATATTTGAGTGGGCAACATTTCATTCAGTTGAGCAGGCAAAAGCAGACGCAAAGTGGACGCCAGTGCAGGCAACGTGACGTATGCGTAATGCGAGTGACATTTGAAGTGACGCACAAGGCGGCCAAGGAACGTGCACAACATTTCTTGTGAAATATACAAAAATAAACGAAAAGTGATATAAAACAATAAAAAAAAAGGCCAACTTCAAGCAAGATGTACAAGAGAAAGGCCTAGCACCAGGCGGCAATTCGATTTGCAGAAATATTTCAAAACCAAAGTAACAGAAACAAAAATAGAAACTGTGCGCTATAAATAAATGTGATTTGCGATAATAATTAATTAATAATAGCAACAATAAATGCAAACAATATTTGTGATTTTAGTTAATTAAAGCACAGGCGCAAATTGAATCCAATTCGGCAGACGCACAGCTAATTCAATAAATAGAAAATCAACATTAGCTTGGTCCAAGCGTCTGAGCAACGGCGTCAGCGTGGGTCACAGCCAGAGATCGATTGAAGCCAACTCGAGGCGGAGCAGCGGCGCCTCTGGCCACAAAAGACGCAGCTACGTTTGGCCCTTCAGGATGCGAATGAAGGTCGGCAAATTCTGTCTGCAGCGCCAGGCGTCGGGCCAGAGCGAAAAGTTTCCACAGCCCAGGTGAGTTTACGCCGCAACGAACTCAAACTTATTTCCGTTAATAAAAGTTAATAAAAAAGTTTGCGAATAACCCTTATAATAAGCTAACAATGTCGATATGCTAACTAATAAATTGTTATCGATACGATTGCAAGTGCACATTCAATCAATCAAATTTTTTATCGACTTTGTCGATAACTGCGGGACGCTCAATAATTATTTGTTATCGATAGTTCTGGTTGCATCGCTTTGACTACTTATCGAAAATTTACGATACTGTCGTTATCGATAACTGTACTAGACCAAATAATTAAATGTTATCGATAGTTGCAGCTACCATATGAATGCAAATGTGTATATCGTTATGATTTCTTATCGATAAATGTTTGAAATTTGTGTCATCAGTAAGTGAAAAACGAAAAGCAATATCGATTGATTCGATATGAATGCGGACTCATGGTTATTTATCGATAGTCCAAATTTATATGAAATGTATTTATATAACGATTGTCATTGTCAATAACTGCAATTTAATAAATAATGAGCCCCTATTAAAGCTATTGTTATCGATAGCTGCGTTTTTGCCAAGTGTTAATCGATAGCTTTTAAATTCTTTATTTGTATCGATATTTGCACAATCGTTGTAACAATACGAGAGCTTATTTATCGATGTATGCTAAGAAAAAAGAAAAGAACCAATTGTTAAGCACAATCTACTTAGTAGAATAAAATCACATTCAGCTTAATACACAATTAATTTTGCTGTTCTTTTTTAACATTTATAAGGATATGCAGTGGACTGCAAACGTTTCGAATTACAAGACGAATCCAGTTAAATTATGAATGGAAATGAATAATATTTCGGACAGCTGCGCCTAATGAATGTACTGCAAAAGTATCCAATGTCTGACAGCCTATGTACATCTATACCCTTTTGCTATACCTACTTGTTATACACCTGCTTGTTATACCTTCTTGTTATACCTTTATGTTCTTCCTTCTTGTTATACCTGCTTGTGATACCTTAAGTCCATTTAGGAAAGGGTAGATTTAATTTGTAAAAATGTATGCGAAGGGCAGAAGTTGAAGCAAATATTGTCTTGTTCTTTTCTTGTTATCGATAGTTCCACGCATATCGATTGTAATCGTTAGACAGCCCTGATTTTTAAAGCACGGCTTGAATATAAATCGAACTAGTCGTGCTAGTCGTGGACTATATTTCACTCCTGAAAGTTTTATAATAATATGAAGTATTAGGTATTCTTATATAGAGCATTAAGTACGACTGTGTATTGCGGCTCAGGTTAGGGTATCTGCCGGTCGAACAAGCCAAACTCTAGCCCCTCTCACTTGTTTTAAATTATTATTATTCCCAGCAACAAGTTCGCCCACATAAACAAGCGTATATACAAACATGTTCATCTGCGAGAAGAGCTGGCGGAACGCACGTGCCTTTCACCCAACTGGCAAACAATTCGATGCTGGGGGACCCAAAAGAAGCCGAAAAAGAAAACATAAACATTCGGGAGTTTTGTTGGGCACAAACTAATTTACCTCAAGTAAATGGCAGCGACATGTGTCGCCAGCACACAGACCGCAAATGGGGCGTGGCTGGTCTGAATATAATGTCATACATTTAATTTCCGTTTGCCGACAAAGAGGCTGACAAATGTCCGCCTGATATATTTGAATAAGCCGAGTAGAACATCGAAGCCAGCCCGGGCAACCAGCCAGGTGCCATCAATCCGAGCGCTCATCAATCAAAGACTGCTACAGACTGGAACTGGGAGGCCAGACTCCCGTCTCCAGTCCTGTTGTTGTCCTGGCAACTTTTCCCCGAACATGACTAAAGCCAAATACTAATTAATTTGCCCCACGCCTGCGGCCTCGTGTTAGCCAGCAATTATTTTTCAATTTACTTTTTGTGTGCCTAAGAAGCGCAATATTAATAGACAATCGTCGAACCGTGGCATGCCGGGCCGCAGGATATGCCAGCCACGCGGCGTATGCGTTATATCTGACGGGACATATCACGCATACGCCCCGTTGAGCTTGGGCGAATTGCCATCTAATTTTAAATAAGCCATTAACGTTTCGGCCATCAGCCTAACCAAAATGTGGGTCAACATCAACTAAACGTTCCACAGCTGACAGCACAACATTTGTGCACAGCCAGCAAAAACGATATGGGGAATGCTCGACTGAAAGATGCCCTGTTCAAAAGTGTGTTGACGATTAACAAACGAAAAATTGAATGTATAATATTTGCAAAAGTATATAGATATATGAAGCTAAATAAATATCATAATACACAACAGTATCGATAACTCGAATAAATCGATATCCGATATTCGATATATGCACAAAACTATTCAAATCAGCTCTTGGTGTAGCCCTTTAATATAAAAACCTGCTCTCGACTCCAATACCTATCGATAACTCTATGAAAACCCATTGACTATCGATAGCACAATCGATACTTTTATTAGTTATTCTAGCCGAAATAATCGCCTAGGCTATCGATATTTTATCGACTTTTCGTTACTCTCGAATTCGATGAATATCGATAACACAATCGATACGTTATGGGGAAAATGCCCTTTTGTATCGATGCTAACAATAATAATCGCCAAATTATTATATCGATATTTGTATCGACTTTTACTTGCTCCCGAATCAATAGCGCAATCGATGGCATTGTTAATCCTCAAAGTAAAAATTCTCGTTTGTATCGATGTTAACAATAATCATCTTCAAGTGATGCTATCGATACTTGTATTGATATCGTCTGGTTATCGATATAATCGATAGCTTCTGTTACTTCTGTTAGCGGCTAGCTTCTTTAGCCTGTCACTTTGTCTAAACTTCGTGATGCCATGTTAACCCATTTGCTGGCTACAGGGTATAACAATGATGATGATGACCTCGTCGAGGCGGCAAGGTCAATAGTTAAGTGAGGCTCCAGCGCCATTTTTACATTGTCGCCCGGCAGATTGTTGTGAGCACATTAAAAATGCGATTATGAATGTGCCAAAGGTTCAGAATGTGCACATGTGTGTGTGTGTGTGTGTGTGTGTGTGTGGTGTGGGTGGATGTGGTGTGTGGTGTCTTGACAACGTCGCTTTGTTCGTTACGTGTGAAGTGCGTAATGGCAAGTGTCATAAACGTTATGCATAATTAAAACATTTGATGCCAAAATTGGGAATTAGAGAATTGCGCCTGACACATTAGACAGATTCGAAAGGCGGGCAAAGGACTCTGTGCGAGAAAAGGTAAATTCAGGTGACAGCATTCAAGAAGAAGATTTGAATGCCTATAGACATCTCTATGTTTGAACCCGAAGTTTGGGCCTACACACACTTTAAGTCAGCTTCATGATTGAAAAGTTCTTGTGGATTTGATTTTTCGTGGCGCTCGAAGCCCCAAAAGTATGCCACGGAAAGTTTTTGTTAAACATAGGGATATTTTCCAGCTAGGCAGGAGAATGGGAAATATTATGTTCCGTAAAAGGCAGGCACAAAAGTTTACTAACATTGCTTTCATAAGTAAAATAAATAAATACAAATAATTTAAAGTGACTTCTAATTTTATGTGATTCAAGTTTTTGAGATCTAAATCAAAGCTTCATAATAAGCTGAATTGCTTAAGTAAAAATTGTTAAAGATAAGAAGAAGATTGAGCCCAGGCCAAAAGCCAAACTCACGAACCGTTCCGCTCACCGAACCATTGAAATTGCTTTTTCAATTGGTTCATTTGAACATTTGTTCAAATCGTGAACCGAACCATTGAAGTTGTTACCCATTTTACCATTCACATTGGTTCATTTAAACACTGATTCAATCCATGAACCGAACCAATAAAACTGTTGCTCATTTTGCTACTCATTTTGGTTCATTTGCACAATATTTTTGCTACTCATTTTGCTTTTTTACAATTCTCTAACTGCCCTACCTCAAAATCGTGACATGTGCTTGAATATATTATTTATAAAAAAGAAAAAAAAAAAGCTGCCAAGCCGGCGGCAATAAATTAAAAATCCAACAACATATAAGTCGACCTTTGTAACTGATTAAATGCATATGCATTATATAAGAAACATATATTATAAAGAACATATATCAATACAATTATTTCCCAGCACAAAGAGTAGAATTATGTTAATTGATATTTAATCGAATGCAGCCAACGAGAGCTCTCATTAATTCTATTGCAGCAACTTTTCACTTGTTTATAGAGTAGTAAATATACATACATGTGGTATATATTATGGTATATATTATGGCATATATTATAGTATATATTATGGTATATATTATAGTTTATTTTATAGTAAATATTATAGTATAAGTTATAGTATATATTATAGTATATACTACAACATATACTCTAATTTATATTATAGTAAATATTATAGTATAAATTATAGAATATATATTATGGTATATATTATAGTACATATTATAGCATAAATTATAGTACATATTATAGTATAAATTATAGTTAGTGTAAATTATAGCAAATATTATAGTATATACTACAACATATACTATAATTTATATTATAGTACATATTATAGTATAAATTATAGTAAATATTATAGTACTACAACATATACTATAATTTATATTATAGTAAATATTATAGTATAAATTATAGAATATATATTATGGTATATATTATAGTACATATTATAGCATAAATTATAGTACATATTATAGTATAAATTATAGTATATATTATGGTATATATTATAGTATATATTATGGTATATACTACATCTATAATTTATATTATGGTATACATTGCAGTATATATTATGGTATATATTATAGTATACTGTAAGAAATTCCAGAACAGACGCGTAAACATTTTGAATTATGGCGCGTATCTGTTATTCTCGAGCTACTATTTTGCATATGCAGAGCTCTATAATAATACATTTGCATACAATTCCTGCTACAGTGAAAACTCGTAGTTAACGTCTATAAAATCATTGAAAACACGTGCAAATTGCGTGGGAGTATATGCTGTTAAGGAAGGGTGTTGGAGGGCGGTGCAGGGGGCTGCTTCCCATTGAATTGTGTGTGGAGCGTGCGTGAATTTCAATTAATTAACTCTGTGTGTGTGTGTGTGTGTGTTTCTTTTTTCTTCTCTTTCTTCTTTTAAGCAATGGAAATTTACAGCTGTCAAGAGATTTAACATGCTTATCAAGGCTGCCGCCGCTGTTATAAAAATAACTTTTCTCTCCCCCTACCCCCCACCCCCCCTCCCCCCTTCCACTCCACCCACCAGAGAGTCGCTAGCTTATTGAATGTACGCACTCATGTCCAGTTCCGAGTACTCGCAAAATACACTGTAAGAAAAAATTGGCTACCTTTCAATATTCTGTTGAAAAATGAATGAAACGTGTTTTGAGGAGACCCTCCCTCCCCCCATCCCCCACAACTCTCCACGTTCCCCTAGAAGCTTCTTTTTTTTGCCAAATTTCGACCCTGTTTGAGAGCGCGATAAAGCTAACTGACTAAAATTAGACTATCTAATTTAATATACAATTTAGCTTAGTTATACGAAACGAAAGTTGATAAGTTGAGTGTGGGCGTGTTTATTCAATTTGGGCTATACGAGAAATTCGGGGAATTCTGGGAAGTAAAAAGTAAAGACTTTAAGAAAGAAGTAAAGAAATCTCTAAGAATCTCTTAGAACTTTACTAATTTATCAACAGATCCATATTCTTTAATTCATAGAACGTGGATATCTAACAATTTATACATAAAATTTAAGGAGAGAAGTAAGAGGTTCTAGTTGGCAGCTCCCGACTAGGGGAAACCCTGAACCCTCTTCGTCCAACATCAAATGCATATATATATTCTACTTTAGAAGCTATATGTCAAGTTTGGTGAATCTAGCTCTTATTATTTACCAAAATTGCCCAAAAAACAGGATATCGATATCGATTTTTATCGATTGCTTGAAAACTGAGTAAGTTATCGATTATCGGAAACAAACTCGATCTGCGCAGGCTTTAGGAGCATCTACATCTAAAATTTCTCTAGCTCTTATAGGTTCTGAGACAGACAGACAGACGAACATGGCTAGATCGACACGGCTGTTGATGCTGATCAAGAATATATATACTTTATGGGGTCGGAGATGCTTCCTTCTGCCTGTTACATACATTTGGCTTTCGCACAAACACAATATACCCTTATAACCATTTTGAATGGGTTTAGGGTATAAAAATAGATGTTGATAATAAGCTGAATTATTGTAACTTAAGTAACTTTTTAGCAACATTTTAGTTGAATATATGAAGAAGCTGTCGTTGACTTTTGCGTGGCAGTTAATATGAGACAGTCTAAGTGTGACCGCATTTCTTTTAGGGCAAAAGAACCAAATTTTTAGTTAGCTGGCAACTCTAGAGTTACCAAAGTGAGGTCACTTTTAAGCAGATGCAAATGTTGAGCAAATATTTTGTGTGTGTACTTTGTTATTGCTTTGTTTACTTTCTCGCTTGCGATTAAGCTTCAGTTTATAATGATTAGCATACTATTTATAGCCCAAACATACCACTAATATGACCCATATCTATTGTAACTGAGATGGACTGGCAATTAAAATGAATGAACATTAGCTCATAATTGAGTATATTTATTTCAATGCAGCCTCTCTTTGCCGCTTCTTAGTGCGCTCTCAACATCACTCTCACTCTCCCACTCACTCTCACTCTCTCACTCACTCTCACTCTCTTTCGCTCTCCTACGCGCTTTCTGTGCATCTGTGCGCTTAGTGAAGCGTGCGAAACCAATTCAGTTGCTGTACAAAAACTTTTCCATTTGCAAGCTCCATGTGCACTTGCCATAGAGCGTGGCCGAGGGGCATTTGTAATATGAGATACTCTTGCATTTTATTTTAATTAAATTGCATTGTATTTTACTATAAGTATATAGCTCTTGGGTGCGCAGTATAATAACAACTAATAGAGCCATGGTCGCAATCGCAAGGGCTGTAATGTGTTGAATGCTTTTCCATAATGCGCGGGCCAATCAGAATAGCAGGTGTCAGTTTTCACCTGGAACTTCTTTATTGTTCGGCACGATTCTACAAAAGGTTTTCAATTACAATTTGTGACGTCAGCGTCAGCCTCACGTCACGTAGCTCTCAGCTGGCTCAAATTAAGCTGATTTGCGAAAAGTGTTGAAAATAACTTTTTTGACAAGCGTAGAAAAAAACACCTCACCCCTTCCACAAACCCATCAAACGCTGCTGTCATAACCAGAGTTCAGCTTTTTTTTTTTTTAATTTAAGAGAATATACCGAATTTTTTCATCTAAAATACTTTCTGGTATATAAACGCTTTTTCAGTATTTTTTAAGTATTTTCCTCTATACTGCTTATTTTTAATAGGTTTTTTAAATAAAATTTCAAAAATTGTGAATATTCAATCTTAAACAATGTGAGAGAAAATATTGTAAGCATATATAATTAAAGTCAATTAAAATACAAAGTGCAGTCTACATTAGATTGGTTTCAAAGGTAGCCTAATAAAACAGACAATTGAACAATGAATATCCGGGTTCGAAGCCGAGACTAGTTTATGGTTTAATACCGTAAGCACAAGCCTAAAGTAGCCCGTGCTATTCAAAACTGATTTGTTTGTTAAAATATGTTTATTAGTAAATTTAAATTTAATTAATATTCTGTTTCCATCTTCTCGGGATTTCGAACACTTTTTTTTTACCCTTAATAATACAAAAAAAACAAAAATGAAATCAAAAAATTATCACACAATATAAGTAGATGCATGAACTATTAATATGCCCATCAATATGACCGTTAATTTCGATGGTAGGGTATGCAGGGTAGATCGCATGCGTTATCAAAGGCATCGCTGAGTAACTGTCAAATATGATAAATCAAGTGTAATTGAAAGAAGTGCGAATAAGCCAACGCCAGCTATGAAAACCGAGGCACATGACAGAAACGGGAAGAAGCCGAAAGAAAAGAAACCGAAAAGTAAACACGCAAAGGCAAAATTAAAAGAACAAATAAAACAGTTGAGTTTTATTTTTTTTTTTTTTGGCCTGGGCTAAGTCAAAGCCACAGTGAAAGACAGAGAGAGTGCGAGAGCGAGAGAGAGCGAGAGGGCAAGAGCGAGAGCGCGCAACAACGGTTTTGAGTGACAGATATGCTCGGATCGGATCTCTGAACTGTTAAGCTCAGCTCGCGGTTGCATTTGCAGCGGCGGGTAAGAGGGCGGGTGAGAGGGTGGCGGCAGCGGGGGGGGTATGAGAACGCATAAATGCGAATAATGAGCAAAGCGCAGATGGCACAAAATTTATATGAACATCAGGAAAGTTCTTTTTTTTTTTTTGTTGTTTCTTTCATTTTATATTTGTATATGCTTTTCACGCTGGCCCGCCGACTGCGACGCGACTTAAAAACCTACAAAATAGGGTAAAAAATTGTGCATGCTAGTTAGTAACGCGAGGGCAACCCAACTATGCAGTGGGGCTCAACTCAAAGTGAACTGTAAAGCGCGAGCAGAAAACTGTAATTAATACCCGAAAACGATAAAGAGGGGCACGCAATCAAAAAAAAAAAAAAATACAAATAGTCCGCAAAAATAAATAAACATAGTACAAAAATTAATTACACACAAAAACAACAACATTACACTTTACGTAATATTGTATTTATTTATAAGTATTTATTGCACAAGTTGATTTTTTTAAACTCGCATAACTTGAGTACCCCTAGTGCGTGTCATACAGCGACTTACGCGGCTGCCGCCAGCCCCGTCTTAAGGATGTCCTACAATTACAACAATCGCTCCGAGGATAACCCATACGAGGATGAGTATGTGTCTCCCACCCCCTCCCTCCCCCCTGCCTCATGCCGTGCGCAGTGACGCACAAAACTCGTTGACAATGTTAACCTGGCCCAAAAAACTTAAGTGGAAAAACCGTCAAGAACAAAATCATTGTCATGTCCGTGTTTCCAAGTAAACAATCAATTATTATTATCTGAATTATCTCTGCATTATCCGATTATACTCAGAATTCGCTCGTATGGCAAATGAAAAGTTCAAGAATTTCACTTATTTCCAATCTGGATTTACTCGTCTGATAAGAACTCATTGTGATAAGCCTGAAGACTAGTTGTAAGTGCCATTAAGTGTGCTTAAATTAAATGGGTTTTACTTAATTCCAGAAGGGAACAGTTCTACTTGAGATTTCACAACTAAAATCCGAAGAAGCATTCAACTTCCTACACGGAAAATTGGTTAAAAGGGTATAATATATTTGTGCAAATGTATGTAACAGAGAGAAGAGAGCATGTCCGACTCCATAAAGTATATATATATATTCTTGATCAGCATGAAATCTCTGATGCCAAAGCTCGAGCTGCATTTGATGTTGATAGTGGAGGTATCCAGGGTATCCCCTAATCGGGAACTATCAACTAGAACGTCTCACTTGTTTAATATGTTTCGATTGATTTTATTATATGTGAAATTTGTTTTGATTATCTTGAGGTCCACGCGGAAATTTATGAGAGTCCTGTTTCACACTTTTTGTAAAATCCACCCATGAAGGTGAAAACGCGAAGGCTTTCAACCGTCAAGAACTCAAGTTGATTATAATAATAATAAATGATGATAATCAAAATTTAATATTTAAGAAATTAAACAAAACGTAAGAAAATCCCAAGGCTAGAAATTAAGGGAAATACTTTTAAATGGAAGTATTCAATTTTCCACGTATTCTTGAAGATCTGATTCGAATCTGAGCTCCAATTTTGTCGTTTTACTCCATAAAGTAGATGGAATGGTCAATTAGTTATCATCTCAGCATATCGCCTAAAAGCTAGAGAAAATGTAAGCTAAAGACAAAAGAGAAAGACTTGTCGAGTCAATGTCAGGCAAATCCAGATAGTACACTCGCATAATATGCCCATTTAACTTATTCCAAGTGCATTATAATTTGACTAGATTTGCGGCACTGAAATTCAAGCCAATAAACATGATGCGCTATAATAGATATACAGACATATCTGAAGCTTTGTCAAAATGATGGGCAATTTAGCAGGTTGTGCCTCCAGACTTTCTCAAGAGCGATCAGATCAAATGTGAGGGATATGCGAGTAGAGCGAAACAAATGGAACCAGTTTGGGTTATTTATTTATTTATCTTTGTTTTTGCGTGCAAAGTCATGAGCTAAATTTAGCTAAATATAATTTATGGCTTGTTCCATTTGAGACAATGCGAACTAAGCGGCATTTAAATAAACTAAATTAAGATTTCTGACTACTTGACTCGAGTCCACAAATTGCATTTGTCCAACAGACGCACGTGATGCGAGTGAACGAATGAACATGAGTGTGAGCATTGTGAGTATAGCTAAATTTTAGTGTGAGTATGGCTAAATGTGAGTGTGAGTATTGTGAATATAGCTAAATCTGAGTGTGAGTATTGTGAGTATAGCTAAATCTGAGTGTGAGTATTGTGAGTATGGCTAAATGTGAGTGTGAATATTGTGAGTATGGCTAAATCCGAGTGTGAGTATTGTGAGTATGGCTAAATGTGAATGTGAGTATTGTGAATATAGCTAAATCTGAGTGTGATTATTGTGAGTATTGTGAGTATGGCTAAATGTGAGTGTGAGTATTGTGAGTATGGCTAAATCCGAGTGTGAGTATTGTGAGGTTAGCTAAATCTGAGTGTGAGTATTGTGAGTATGGCTAAATGTGAGTGTGAGTACTGTGAGTATGGCTAAATGTGAATGTGAGTATTGTGAATATAGCTAAATCTGAGTGTGATTATTGTGAGTATTGTGAGTATAGCTAAATCTGAGTGTGAGTATTGTGAGTATAGCTAAATCTGAGTGTGAGTATTGTGAGTATGGCTAAATGTGAGTGTGAGTATTGTGAGTATGGCTAAATCCGAGTGTGAGTATTGTGAGTATGGCTAAATGTGAATGTGAGTATTGTGAATATAGCTAAATCTGAGTGTGATTATTGTGAGTATGGCTAAATGTGAGTGTGAGTATTATGAGTATAGTTAAATGTGAATGTGAGTATTGTGAATATAGCTAAATCTAAGTGTGAGTAGTGTGAGTATTGTGAGTATGGCTAAATGTGAGTGTGAGTATTGTGAGTATAGCTTAATCCGAGTGTGAGTATTGAGAGTATAGCTAAATGTGAATGTGAGTATTGTGAGTAAATAAGTGTGTCCAGCGTGCATTCAAAATGATTCAAATGATATTCTTTTCAATGTGCCAGCTGGGCTGGCAATCTAATTGCTCGAAAATGTCATTAAACTCGCATTTAAGTTGTAATTGAATAGCCCATTTACCAGATACGACGACGACGACTTATTAGCTCCACTTTGGCCCAGCTGCTGCCTGGGCCACAATTTTGCCGCCTGACCTTAAAGTTTAGCCTTAATTAAGTGCCACCTAATCAAGCCCATATGAAATTAGAAGCTCGTGTCTCTCTTGCATGACATTGATTTAGCCTCGCTCGGGGTTTTATATTCTTTTCTCATTTCTTTTTTTTTTCCTTGGCGCACAATTTGCATAAGAATTGCAATATTTTGTAAGATTTTTATACGAGCTCGGAGCAGTCGGCCTTCAAGCTGGAATCTGGGCTCGTTTGCATATATGTGCATAAATATATTGCAATTAGCCAAATGAAATGCAAATCAATTGTTGATCAAATTCATAACAAACAGCTAATTATTTATTATGGCAACATTTCCATAAAAATAATTTATTTCGCATACAATATGCTGCCTTCCCTTACTATGAGAAATGCGATGCTTTGATTAACTTCGGACTTTATTGTCCGATCTTTATGAAATTTCAGACTTTCAGGCTGTTCTCATGCCAAGACACAAGGCTCTACCTCTAAAATGGATGTAAATGGCAGACGAGACCAAAAAAATAATATATATATATATATATATTCTTGATCAGATTCAAATCTCTTATGTTTTAAGAGCTTGAGTCCCCAAATTAGACAGAAGCAGACAAATATGAGTAAAGCTCGAGCTACATTTGATGTTTGATAGAAGAGGGTGCAGGGTATTCCCTAGTCGGTAACTCCCTTGTTTATTATGTTGACACCTGTCGTGATTATTTTTGAGTTTCCCGCTTAAATTTATGAAAGACTTGTTTCACACTTTTTGTATAATCCACCCAACTAGGTGGAAGATATTTGTTAAATACGTGAAATACGCGTGAGATAAACAAAAAGTGAAATATTTCTATTCCGCTTCGTGCACAGCTTTTGTTGTATTTTGGCATTTATAATCTCTGAGCTTAGATTTTAGAACCTTTAATGGAGAACCCTTTGATTTCCGCTCAAACTGATTTCACTGAAATCGCATCCTTTGGCCAAATCCCTGCTTGGGTCGCTGTCAATCACCTTGACAATGCGCATACCAAAAACCACAATCGAATTTCCGGCTCCCCTCTCCCCCCCTTTAAAGTGTGTTTGGCCGAAAGTCAAATAGAATTTACAAATTGTACGAACGCAAACTCAAATGAAATCAATAACAAAGCAGTTTATTGAATAGAGAGCGGGGCGGGGGGGGAGACACGCACCTGGTCACGCCCACACACCTGAGAAAACAAATTTTTTTCTTATTTATATGCGTATTTGTATTAAAGGCAAGTAATCTTCTAAAATCTTTACGTCTGTTTCACTTTTTTTCTATCGTTTTTTTTCATGGCTCCCACAACTTATGGACATGCTCCCCCCACTCCCACACCCCTCCCCACAGCGAAGTAACAGAAGGTGCCTTACAGGTGTGGCGGGCGCTGCCCGAACGCATACGACAGGATCCCAGCCTAGCATCGTTCCGGCAGGAGCACGAGCGTTTACATGGCGGTAAGTGCTTGTCTTTGGGCCATTGGACAAAGCCACCTTTTGCCATTTTTTCTTTTATATATATATATATATTTATTTTAATGCTACCCAACATTTGTTTCCCTTGTCCTCAATCATATATATGTGTGTGTGCGTGTGTGTCGCGTTTTTGTCCAGGCGGAGAGCATTAGAAATGTGTCCTTAGAAATGTGAAGCTTATGGAGTAAAGCAATCAATTTCAAGCATTGCCTATGTTATTCCCATTATCGATATGTTATCGATAGGCATGTTTATTATTATTCAATATATTATCGATAGCTTTTTTTAGTAGTATACTTATCCCTAAATTTGAGGTCGTTGGAACAAAACACAGTCTGTTTCAATCACTTTTCATGATATTCCTATAATCCATAAATTATCGATACTTAATTTATCGATAACATGCAGCATTCGATGCTCTAACTGTCAACTCAGTTTAAGAAATGAGGTATATTATTTGAATATTTTTTTTAATAAATTTGTGAAGTGAGGCATATATATTTATCGATTAATTATCGAAGCGAAATAGAGTTTTAAAACTCTTTAGCCTTAAATTTGAGGCACTTGGTTTAGTTTCAATTGGATATGATTTGCAATCCTTGCTTTTGAGATTTGGTGTTTATCGATAAATTATCGATAGGAATAGACGTATGAAACGAAGGGATTCATCTTATATAGCATTTCGTCAACGGCGCACTCAATTTTTTAAGAATTTATATAGATTTATATAAAGACTATCGAAGCTAGTACTATTTATCGATTAATTATCGAAATGTATAACTTAACATAGATTTGTGTGTGTTTCTATGCGGAACATACTTTCTACACACTATATTTTCTAATAGTATTATCAAAACAAGTATCTAATTTATTAATATAATAATTATATAAAGAAAGCCAATGTTATCGATAACAATTGTTTTTCGATAAATTGCATTTTTAGGGAGGAAGAAAGATTATTGTCAAAAAATTGCTCTAAAGTGTTTTTAGAAAAGTTTGAAATCATATAATAATAAATTTAAGCAGATTTTTTTAACTTTTCTAACAAGTTTCTTTCAAAGAGAACTTTTGACTAGCTTTTGTCAAGCGTATTAGGTCTTCGGCTAGCTGAATGCACAATTTCCTATAAAGCGTGTAATTTTTGTTTTTGTTTCGTTTTTTTTATTGGTACTTTTTTTTTATTGCTGTAATTATTGTTGCAATTTTTATTGCGATTTGTGTCAGACTCGGCATTGACATTGGCCGCAGGCTCAGGTTTATTTATTCTCCCAAGTTCTTCTTTTTGCCCGCCCCCAACTTATATTTGCGCAATTTGCGCAACTTGTCTCAAATGCTTATGACTTTAAATTGTTTAATGGATGCATCTACTATCTTTGGATCTGGCCACAATATGCTAATGCCAAAGCTAATACCAATGCTAATGCTGATGCTAATGCGCGGCCTTTGCGACTTCCGTGTTATGTTGAGAGAAACGGATTGAGATATTTGAGAACAATTGAATTGCTGTCGCATATCCTTTACGTCAATTGCTTTGTTCGGGGCCAGCTTAGGGTATTTTTAGCCTGGCTGACGCACATACTTTCCCTGGCCTCGGCCCGGCTACATGATATTGAAGCTAAATAAATTGCTAAATTATTTGTTGTAGATGTGGAGCCCATGCCCTCGGATGACGTGCAGCAGGAGATGGACCGGGAGGAGCACGAGCTGAATGGCCATACGGAAGACGCGCACGCATTCACACAGATTGGCATCAATGTGACGAACGAGGCGGGGCAGGTGCATGTGCTGGACGGCAGGTTCGTAGTTCTGTTCGACTCGATTGTCAGTTACGTAATTAGTGCAACCAGTTTTCTGTGATACCCCCGCACCTCTAGGGACCTGGAGAACAACAACGAGGATCAGCACGAGGATAACGACGCCTACTGCAAAAGCAGCGTAAGTGGGTTGCGGCTGAGAAGCTCTAAATACAAAGGATAGAAATAATATATATATCTCTGCCCATAAAACAAGTCCGAAATTGCCTCAAAAACAACCAAACCTAAGCGAAACGAGTATCGAACCAAGGTTTTCCTACAGAACAGTTAAGATTTCACAAAGAGAAACTCAATACAAGGAATATCCCGCCGAGCTGACTCGATCCAGCCAAGATCGTCTTTCTGTCCGAAGGATCTCGTTAACTAGGAAAGCTGCAGACTTGAAATTTTAAATGCATATTTTCGTACACAAAAGGCAGAACTAGGCTCAATTTCTTATCAATATCTTAACGCATTAACGAGATATGGAAAAATATAGATTCGGAGCGCACAGCTCGAGAATTATAAGAGCTATAGACGCCAAAATTGGGATGTAGTATAGCTAAGAGTGTAAACCGAAGCAGAATATAAAATTTTGTAGAAGTATTTCTCCATTCCATTTCAAATCGGAAAGTCTTCGAGTACAAATACACATTTAGCCCCGAAAAGTTTATAAAAATCGGACTATAAGACCCGATCAATAATGATTTTGATTTTCCTGGGCTGAATTGAATATATATTACAGTGAAAGAATCGATTCTTCATATAATAAAGCAAATATTGATAACTTTGGAAAACTAAATGGAACTTGGCTGTCTTTCATCTACTTGCAGCTGAAAAAGTATCTGATTTGGTTCAAGATATCGGTGCTGTTGGTGGTCTGGTGCGTGTTCACGGCCTTTCTCATGTCCAACAACGAGCACGTGGATCAGTTGAGTCTCATCAGTGTGCCCGGCAACAGCTCAACGCGAGGTGGGTGACAAATCATAGCCGGACTTAAGCTCTACTTTACATTGCCTTCTCTTCGCAGTCTTTCCCATAAGCACAGCCTCGCTGGAGCGCATCGGGCTGGGCCTGCGCGGACCCTTCCGGCTGCAGGAGAACGAGCTGCAGCTGAACGCGAGCGTGCCGCTGCCCGTGCTGCAGGTGCAGGTGACACGCAGCTACCTGGATGCCCAGGGCCAGGAGATTTACACGGAGCATGCCAGCGAGCTCTGGCAGCTGGACATTGTGTACTTTGAGCTAATCGATGCCACCAAGGATACGAAAAAGACGCACACCTTTGAGCTGCAGCCGGGCGAACCGACGTGGCTGGCCCAGGCGAACAGCACTCGGCTCAGCTTCGAGCTGACCAGCAGCATCGAGGGCGAGCTGCCGCTCCAGCTGAATGTGGACGAGTCGCCCATCTATAAGCGACATGGTGTGCTCTATGCCGCCGCCGTGCTGTGCGGCCTCTATGTGATGATCATCTGGGAGATTGTGAATCGCACCTTTGCCGCGATCATTGCCTCAACGCTATCCGTGGGCATATTGGCCGCGCTCAACTCTCGACCCTCCATGGCCACCATCATGGGCTGGATTGATGTGGAGACCCTGCTGCTGCTCTTCGGCATGATGATTCTGGTGGCCATACTCTCCGAGACGGGCGTGTTTGACTATCTGGCCGTGTATGCGTATAAGATAACCAACGGACATGTCTGGCCGCTTATCAATTGCCTGTGCCTGTTCACTGCGGTGCTCTCCTCATTTCTGGACAACGTGACAACGGTGCTACTGATGACCCCGGTTACGATACGCCTGTGCGAAGTCATGTCCCTCAATCCGGTGCCCATACTGATGTGCATGGTCATCTACTCGAACATCGGTGGCGCTCTGACGCCCGTCGGTGATCCGCCCAATGTGATCATTGCCTCCAATAGCTACATATCCAAGAATGTGAGTACTCCCAAGTCTTAACTAGATGCCTGCCTCGAGTCAAACGTAACGCGTATCGGATACTCAAAGTTCGAATCATTGTTGTCTCATTGTTGTCGCTCGAACATGTTGGACATCGAACTTCGTTTGTTCGCATACTCGAACAATTTATTTAATCGATCAAAGTTCGAAGTTCGAAGTAATCATTTTCCTGTATTGTCTCACGTTATATTAGCTCGAACATGTTGCAGATCAAACTTTGTTTGAATGAATCTGTTCGGGTTTGATGAATGATTAATTCGAGCTCGATTAAAACAATTGAGTATTCGAGCTAGATTCAAATGAATTACTCGAAGCAGGGTTTTACCCCTCCCCACGTGCAACTCTCGATAATTCAATAAATCTCTTTACAGGGCGTTAACTTTGCTGTCTTCACGCTGCACATGCTGCCCGGCGTCCTTCTGGTCATGGTCCAAACATACATACAACTACGCTTTAAGTTCCGCAACATCAGCGATCTGCAGTTCAAGGACTCGGCCGAGGTCGAGGAGCTGCGCCATGAGATACACGTGTGGAAGCGTGCAGCTGCCAGCCTTTCGGCCTACTCCAAGGACGAGGAGCTGGTGCGTCAGACCCTAATGAAGAAAGTCAATCGCCTTAAACGAAGCCTCAAGAAACGCATGACAGCTGTGATTGAACCGGCGCCCAACTACGAACAAACCCTGGCCAATCTGCAGGCAAAGGTAAGTTCACGACGTATACGAAATTTTGGGGAGAAACTTTCTGGGATAAGTTGCAAAGTATAAATATTCTTGAGCGAGATTAAATTGTCTGAAGAGATCTTTGCCGTTTTATATTGTTGGAGATAAAAATCTTAAACTCTCTTAAGAATTCAAAAATCGATAAATATCGGTTACCAAGAGAACCGATAAATATCGACCACCAACAAATAAAATATCTATTATCAACAAATGGTCAAATGGTCAAATCTCATCCGATTCTCACGAGGTTTGGCTTTTTCTTCATAGTTTTTCCTCCAGATAAATCTGGCACTCAAATCATATTTTTTAGTCGAATTTTATGCCAAAATCTTACCCCAAGATTTCTATATAGACATGGGTCAAAATTTCCCAACCCCATAACTTGGTCAAATCTCATCCGATTCTCACGAAACTTGGGGTTTTGATTATGGTTTGACCTGTAAATCAATTTGGCATCAAAATCTGACAACACCATTTTTGGTCGAAATTCATGTCAAAATGTTACACTCAGAAATGATATATGGACATAGGTCGAATTTTCCCACCCCCACAAATTGGTCAAATCTCATCCGATTCTCACGAGGTTTGGCTTTTTCTTCATAGTTTTCCCTCCAGATAAATCTGGCACTCAAATCATATTTTTTAGTCGAATTTCACGCCAAAATCTTACCCCAAGATTCGTATATAGACATGGGTCAAAATTTACCACCCCCATAACTCGGTCAAATCTTATCCGATTTTCACGAAGTTTGGCGTTTTCTTCATGGTTTTCCCTCTAGATTGATCTGGCATTCAAATCTGAACACCGATTTTTTGGTCGAAAATCATGTCCAAATCTTACCCCAAGATTCGTATATAGACATGGGTCAAAATTTACCACCCCATATCTCGGTCAAATCTCATCCGATTTTCACGAAGTTTCGCTTTTTCTTCATGGTTTTCCCTCTAGAATAATGTGGCATTCAAATCTCGACAACGATTTTTTGGTCGAAAATCATGTCCAAATCTTACCCCAAGATTCGTGTATAGACATGGGTCAAAATTTACCACCCCCATAACTCGGTCAAATCTCATTCGATTTTCACGAAGTTTGGCCTTTTCTTCATGGTTTTCCCTCTAGAATAATGTGGCATTCAAATCTCGACAACGATTTTTTGGTCGAAAATCATGTCCAAATCTTACCCCAAGATTCGTGTATAGACATGGGTCAAAATGTACCACCCCCATATCTCGGCCAAATCTCATCCGATTTTCACGAAGTTTGGCCTTTTTTTCATGGTTTTCCCTCTAGAATAATGTGGCATTCAAATCTCGACACCGATTGTTTGGTCGAAAATCATGTCCAAACCTTACCCCAAGATTCGTATATAGACATGGGTCAAAATTTACCACCCCCATAACTCGGTCAAATGGTTTTCCCTCTAGAATAATGTGGCATTCAAATCTCGACAACGATTTTTTGGTCGAAAATCATGTCCAAATCTTACCCCAAGATTCGTATATAGACATGGGTCAAAATGTACCACCCCCATATCTCGGCCAAATCTCATCCGATTTTCACGAAGTTTGGCTTTTTCTTCATGGTTTTCCCTCTAGAATAATGTGGCATTCAAATCTCGACAACGATTTTTTGGTCGAAAATCATGTCCAAATCTTACCCCAAGATTCGTATATAGACATGGGTCAAAATTTACCAACCCCATATCTCGGCCAAATCTCATCCGATTTTCACGAAGTTTGGCTTTTTCTTCATGGTTTTCCCTCTAGAATAATGTGGCATTCAAATCTCGACACCGATTGTTCGATCGAAAATCATGTCCAAACCTTACCCCAAGATTCGTATATAGACATGGGTCAAAATTTACCACCCCCATAGCTCGGTCAAATCTCATCCGATTTTCACGAAGTTTGGCTTTTTTTTCATGGTTTTCCCTCTAGAATAATGTGGCATTCAAATCTCGACACCGATTTTTTGGTCGAAATTCATGTCCAAATCTTACCCCAAGATTCGTATATAGACATGGGTCAAAATTTACCACCCCCATATCTCGGCCAAATCTCATCCGATTTTCACGAGGTTTGGATTTTTCTTCATGGTTTTCCCTCTAGAATAATGTGGCATTCAAATCTCGACACCGATTTTTTTTGTCGAAAATCATGTCCAAATCTTACCCCAAGATTCGTATATAGACATGGGTCAAAATTTACCACCCCCATATCTCGGCCAAATCTCATCCGATTTTCACGAAGTTTGGCTTTTTCTTCATGGGTTTCCCTCTAGATTAATCTGGCATTCAAATCTCGACACCGATTTTTTGGTCGAAAATCATGTCCAAATCTTACCCCAAGATTCGTATATAGACATGGGTCAAAATTTACCAACCCCATATCTCGGCCAAATCTCATCCGATTTTCACGAAGTTTGGCTTTTTCTTCATGGTTTTCCCTCTAGAATAATGTGGCATTCAAATCTCGACAACGATTTTTTTGTCGAAAATCATGTCCAAATCTTACCCCAAGATTCGTATATAGACATGGGTCAAAATTTACCACCCCCATAACTCGGTCAAATCTCATCCGATTTTCACGAAGTTTGGCTTTTTCTTCATGGTTTTCCCTCTAGAATAATGTGGCATTCAAATCTCGATACCGATTTTTTGGTCGAAAATCATGTCCAAATCTTACCCAAGATTCGTATATAGACATGGGTCAAAATTTACCACCCCCATAACTCGGTCAAATCTTATCCGATTTTCACGAAGTTTGGCGTTTTCTTCATGGTTTTCCCTCTAGATTAATCTGGCATTCAAATCTGAACACCGATTTTTTGGTCGAAAATCATGTCCAAATCTTACCCCAAGATTCGTATATAGACATGGGTCAAAATTTACCACCCCCATAACTCGGTCAAATCTTATCCGATTTTCACGAAGTTTGGCGTTTTCTTCATGGTTTTCCCTCTAGATTGATCTGGCATTCAAATCTGAACACCGATTTTTTGGTCGAAAATCATGTCCAAATCTTACCCCAAGATTCGTATATAGACATGGGTCAAAATTTACCACCCCATATCTCGGTCAAATCTCATCCGATTTTCACGAAGTTTGGCTTTTTCTTCATGGTTTTCCCTCTAGAATAATGTGGCATTCAAATCTCGACACCGATTGTTTGATCGAAAATCATGTCCAAACCTTACCCCAAGATTCGTATATAGACATGGGTCAAAATTTACCACCCCCATAACTCGGTCAAATCTCATCCGATTTTCACGAAGTTTGGCTTTTTCTTCATGGTTTTCCCTCTAAAATAATGTGGCATTCAAATCTCGACACCGATTTTTTGGTCGAAATTCATGTCCAAATCTTACCCCAAGATTGGTACATAGACATGGGTCAAAATGTACCACCCCCATATCTCGGCCAAATCTCATCCGATTTTCACGAAGTTTGGCTTTTTCTTCATGGTTTTCCCTCTAGAATAATGTGGCATTCAAATCTCGACACCGATTGTTTGATCGAAAATCATGTCCAAACCTTACCCCAAGATTCGTATATAGACATGGGTCAAAATTTACCACCCCCATAACTCGGTCAAATCTCATTCGATTTTCACGAAGTTTGGCTTTTTCTTCATGGTTTCCCCTCTAGAATAATGTGGCATTCAAATCTCGACACCGATTGTTTGATCGAAAATCATGTCCAAACCTTACCCCAAGATTCGTATATAGACATGGGTCAAAATTTACCACCCCCATAACTCGGTCAAATGGTTTTCCCTCTAGAATAATGTGGCATTCAAATCTCGAAACCGATTTTTTGGTCGAAAATCATGTCCAAATCTTACCCCAAGATTCGTATATAGACATGGGTCAAAATTTACCAACCCCATATCTCGGCCAAATCTCATCCGATTTTCACGAAGTTTGGCCTTTTTTTCATGGTTTTCCCTCTAGAATAATGTGGCATTCAAATCTCGACACCGATTTTTTGGTCGAAATTCATGTCAAAATCTTACCCCAAGATTCGTATATAGACATGGGTCAAAATTTACCAACCCGATATCTCGGCCAAATCTCATCCGATTTTCACGAAGTTTGGCTTTTTCTTCATGGTTTTCCCTCTAGAATAATGTGGCATTCAAATCTCGACAACGATTTTTTTGTTGAAAATCATGTCCAAATCTTACCCCAAGATTCGTATATAGACATGGGTCAAAATTTACCAACCCCATATCTCGGCCAAATCTCATCCGATTTTCACGAAGTTTGGCTTTTTCTTCATGGGTTTCCCTCTAGATTAATCTGGCATTCAAATCTCGACACCGATTGTTTGATCGAAAATCATGTCCAAACCTTACCCCAAGATTCGTATATAGACATGGGTCAAAATTTACCACCCCCATAACTCGGTCAAATGGTTTTCCCTCTAGAATAATGTGGCATTCAAATCTCGAAACCGATTTTTTGGTCGAAAATCATGTCCAAATCTTACCCCAAGATTCGTATATAGACATGGGTCAAAATTTACCAACCCCATATCTCGGCCAAATCTCATCCGATTTTCACGAAGTTTGGCCTTTTTTTCATGGTTTTCCCTCTAGAATAATGTGGCATTCAAATCTCGACACCGATTTTTTGGTCGAAATTCATGTCCAAATCTTACCCCAAGATTGGTACATAGACATGGGTCAAAATGTACCACCCCCATATCTCGGCCAAATCTCATCCGATTTTCACGAAGTTTGGCTTTTTCTTCATGGTTTTCCCTCTAGAATAATGTGGCATTCAAATCTCGACACCGATTGTTTGATCGAAAATCATGTCCAAACCTTACCCCAAGATTCGTATATAGACATGGGTCAAAATTTACCACCCCCATATCTCGGCCAAATCTCATCCGATTTTCACGAAGTTTGGCTTTTTCTTCATGGGTTTCCCTCTAGATAATCTGGCATTCAAATCTCGACACCGATTTTTTGGTCGAAAATCATGTCCAAATCTTACCCCAAGATTCGTATATAGACATGGGTCAAAATTGACCACCCCATATCTCGGTCAAATCTCATCCGATTTTCACGAAGTTTGGCTTTTTTTTCATGGTTTTCCCTCTAGAATAATGTGGCATTCAAATCTCGACACCGATTTTTTGGTCGAAATTCATGTCCAAATCTTACCCCAAGATTCGTATATAGACATGGGTCAAAATTTACCACCCCCATATCTCGGCCAAATCTCATCCGATTTTCACGAGGTTTGGATTTTTCTTCATGGTTTTCCCTCTAGAATAATGTGGCATTCAAATCTCGACACCGATTTTTTTGTCGAAAATCATGTCCAAATCTTACCCCAAGATTCGTATATAGACATGGGTCAAAATTTACCACCCCCATATCTCGGCCAAATCTCATCCGATTTTCACGAAGTTTGGCTTTTTCTTCATGGGTTTCCCTCTAGATTAATCTGGCATTCAAATCTCGACACCGATTTTTTGGTCGAAAATCATGTCCAAATCTTACCCCAAGATTCGTATATAGACATGGGTCAAAATTTACCAACCCCATATCTCGGCCAAATCTCATCCGATTTTCACGAAGTTTGGCTTTTTCTTCATGGTTTTCCCTCTAGAATAATGTGGCATTCAAATCTCGACAACGATTTTTTTGTCGAAAATCATGTCCAAATCTTACCCCAAGATTCGTATATAGACATGGGTCAAAATTTACCACCCCCATAACTCGGTCAAATCTCATCCGATTTTCACGAAGTTTGGCTTTTTCTTCATGGTTTTCCCTCTAGAATAATGTGGCATTCAAATCTCGATACCGATTTTTTGGTCGAAAATCATGTCCAAATCTTACCCAAGATTCGTATATAGACATGGGTCAAAATTTACCACCCCCATAACTCGGTCAAATCTTATCCGATTTTCACGAAGTTTGGCGTTTTCTTCATGGTTTTCCCTCTAGATTAATCTGGCATTCAAATCTGAACACCGATTTTTTGGTCGAAAATCATGTCCAAATCTTACCCCAAGATTCGTATATAGACATGGGTCAAAATTTACCACCCCCATAACTCGGTCAAATCTTATCCGATTTTCACGAAGTTTGGCGTTTTCTTCATGGTTTTCCCTCTAGATTGATCTGGCATTCAAATCTGAACACCGATTTTTTGGTCGAAAATCATGTCCAAATCTTACCCCAAGATTCGTATATAGACATGGGTCAAAATTTACCACCCCATATCTCGGTCAAATCTCATCCGATTTTCACGAAGTTTGGCTTTTTCTTCATGGTTTTCCCTCTAGATTGATCTGGCATTCAAATCTGAACACCGATTTTTTGGTCGAAAATCATGTCCAAATCTTACCTTAATGTGGCATTCAAATCTCGACACCGATTGTTTGATCGAAAATCATGTCCAAACCTTACCCCAAGATTCGTATATAGACATGGGTCAAAATTTACCACCCCCATAACTCGGTCAAATCTCATCCGATTTTCACGAAGTTTGGCTTTTTCTTCATGGTTTTCCCTCTAAAATAATGTGGCATTCAAATCTCGACACCGATTTTTTGGTCGAAATTCATGTCCAAATCTTACCCCAAGATTGGTACATAGACATGGGTCAAAATGTACCACCCCCATATCTCGGCCAAATCTCATCCGATTTTCACGAAGTTTGGCTTTTTCTTCATGGTTTTCCCTCTAGAATAATGTGGCATTCAAATCTCGACACCGATTGTTTGATCGAAAATCATGTCCAAACCTTACCCCAAGATTCGTATATAGACATGGGTCAAAATTTACCACCCCCATAACTCGGTCAAATCTCATTCGATTTTCACGAAGTTTGGCTTTTTCTTCATGGTTTCCCCTCTAGAATAATGTGGCATTCAAATCTCGACACCGATTGTTTGATCGAAAATCATGTCCAAACCTTACCCCAAGATTCGTATATAGACATGGGTCAAAATTTACCACCCCCATAACTCGGTCAAATGGTTTTCCCTCTAGAATAATGTGGCATTCAAATCTCGAAACCGATTTTTTGGTCGAAAATCATGTCCAAATCTTACCCCAAGATTCGTATATAGACATGGGTCAAAATTTACCAACCCCATATCTCGGCCAAATCTCATCCGATTTTCACGAAGTTTGGCCTTTTTTTCATGGTTTTCCCTCTAGAATAATGTGGCATTCAAATCTCGACACCGATTTTTTGGTCGAAATTCATGTCAAAATCTTACCCCAAGATTCGTATATAGACATGGGTCAAAATTTACCAACCCGATATCTCGGCCAAATCTCATCCGATTTTCACGAAGTTTGGCTTTTTCTTCATGGTTTTCCCTCTAGAATAATGTGGCATTCAAATCTCGACAACGATTTTTTTGTTGAAAATCATGTCCAAATCTTACCCCAAGATTCGTATATAGACATGGGTCAAAATTTACCAACCCCATATCTCGGCCAAATCTCATCCGATTTTCACGAGGTTTGGATTTTTCTTCATGGTTTTCCCTCTAGAATAATGTGGCATTCAAATCTCGACACCGATTTTTTTTGTCGAAAATCATGTCCAAATCTTACCCCAAGATTCGTATATAGACATGGGTCAAAATTTACCACCCCCATAACTCGGTCAAATCTCATCCGATTTTCACGAAGTTTGGCTTTTTCTTCATGGTTTTCCCTCTAGATTAATCTGGCATTCAAATCTCGACACCGATTTTTTGGTCGAAAATCATGTCCAAATCTTACCCCAAGATTCGTATATAGACATGGGTCAAAATTTACCAACCCCATATCTCGGCCAAATCTCATCCGATTTTCACGAAGTTTAGCTTTTTCTTCATGGTTTTCCCTCTAGAATAATGTGGCATTCAAATCTCGACAACGATTTTTTGGTCGAAAATCATGTCCAAATCTTACCCCAAGATTCGTATATAGACATGGGTCAAAATTTACCAACCCCATATCTCGGTCAAATCTCATCCGATTTTCACGAAGTTTGGCTTTTTCTTCATGGTTTTCCCTCTAGAATAATGTGGCATTCAAATCTCGACACCGATTTTTTGGTCGAAAATCATGTCCAAATCTTACCCCAAGATTCGTATATAGACATGGGTCAAAAATTACCACCCCCATATCTCGGCCAAATCTCATCCGATTTTCACGAGGTTTGGCTTTTTCTTCATAGTTTTCTCTCTAGATTAATCTGGCATTCAAATCTGAACACATATTTTTTAGTCGAATTTCATGCCAAACTCGGATGAGATTTTTGAGCATAGCTCGGTTAATATGAGGGCTAAAATGATTACAGATCTGCATTTAGAAATATATTTGCTATTCAACTTTCCAAATATCGATAAATATCGATTGTCAACATACTTTCTTTAAGCGTAGCGTGATAAAAGTTAGGCCCACAAAACTTGGCATGGCGTTTTTTCATAGATCTTACACTATATAACAAAATTAGTGATCGCAAAGAAAACGCAAGAGTTATTTAGAAAAGTTTAAAGGTAGGTTTCAATGGAGGGTTAAGGGTTGCAGAGTATTACATAGTTGGGCAGTCTCGACTCAAATAAGTGTAAGTTCTTGAACTCAATCTAAGCTTCAGTTTAGGTTAAACTCTTCTTATCTATTAGTTAGTTTAATGTTTAAAGACAAGCGATAACTACGACATATATTAACGAATCTCTCCTAAAGATAAGTCTAATTTATTGACAACATCTCTCCCCCTTCTTTCTCTAGTATCCGGTTCGCAACAAGCAGCTGCTGGTCAAGTGCACCGCCGCATTGATCTTTGTGATCAGCTTATTCTTTTTGCATTCGGTGCCGGAACTGCAGCGTCTCTCCCTGGGCTGGACGGCCCTATTGGGCGCCATATTCCTAATAATATTGGCAGACATTGAGGATCTGGAGGCGATATTGGCGCGTGTCGAATGGTCCACATTGCTGTTCTTTGCCGCGCTCTTTATACTAATGGAAGCGCTGACAGAGCTGGGCCTGATCGAATGGATCGGCAATATGACGGAGGGCATTATATTGGGCGTGGGCGAGGATCGACGTTTGATGGTGGCCATATTGATAATACTCTGGGTAAGTAGGGACCAAAAACATCTAACAAAGCCTGTGTGGCTGAGAGCATTGAACTGGCAAGCGAAAGGTTGCTGGTTCTAATTCAGTATGAGCCATATTGATCGTACTTTAGGTAAGTAAGGTCAAGAAATCAAACTGAGCCTGTGCAGCTTAGATATGTGAGCGTCGAACTAGCAAAGGAAAGGTCGCTGGTTCAAATTCAGTATGAGCCATGTTGACAATACTCTAGGTAAGTGAAGTCGGAAATCTAACTGAGCCTGTGCAGCTTAGATATGTGAGCGTCGAACTAGCAAAGGAAAGGTCGCTGGTTCAAATTCAGTATGAGCCATGTTGACAATACTCTAGGTAAGTGAAGTCGGAAATCTAACTGAGCCTGTGCAGCTTAGATATGTAAGCGTCGAACTAGCAAAGGAAAGGTCGCTGGTTCAAGTTTAGAATGAAAATTTATCAGCAAGAGAGGCCTATATCTATTATGTCAAGCAAGTATTTGATTTATTTTCCTTTTTATAGGTATCTGCTGTGGCATCCGCTTTCGTGGACAATATTCCGCTGACCACGATGATGGTCAAGATCACAATTTCCCTGGCGCAGAATAGCACCTTGAACCTGCCGCTGCAGCCATTGGTCTGGGCACTCGCCTTGGGCGCCTGTCTGGGCGGTAAGTGCATATCCGATTCTTGCTTAACTTTCGCTTTACATACATATATTCTGCTAGGCAATGGCACATTGATTGGCGCCTCGGCGAATGTGGTTTGTGCTGGAGTTGCCGAGCAACATGGCTATAAATTCACATTTCTCGAGTTTTTCAAGTGAGTAACAATCCATTTAAATTTATTTTAATATATGTGTATTAGTGTAGCATGTGCTCAAAAAGGAGACTTTCAATAACATGAAGTCCTAATTGAACTCAACTGAGCTTCAGCCTAAAGCGCTTTTTGATTTAAAAGTTCCACATTAAAGCTTATGAAAGCTTTAAGAACTCATAAAGTAAAAGACAATTATCTAACTTAAAGCTTAAAGCTCCATATTACGCTCTCTATTTAACTTAACAGTCTCATGCTAAAGCTCTTAAAGGACTCAAAAAGTGCATGAAAAATAAGCTTTGCTTGCGTTAGATTTAATTTGTTATTAACATTACAAATTAAAATAGGGCATTTGTATATTTTTAAGGAATATGAGCTAAGTTTTGGGCTATCCAAAAAGTCAGTTTTAACGAATTTTTATTAAAGCACATGAAAGCTCATTAATAAGCTGAAAGCTCAAAGCTCCTTTAACGAGCTACAACCTAACTTTCGCTTCACAGCAAAGCTAAGCGCAGAATTAAAGACATACTTATTAGCTATAAACTCGACCTAATATCGATTAAAGCCTACAACTTTTAATAATGATGATTAAAGCTTTTAATAAATAATAATCACTTGCTTTCTTTTGTTCAACAGAGTTGGTTTTCCCATAATGATTGGCAGCATAATTGTGACAACGGGCTATTTATTGGTCTCGCATTCGTTGTTCGCGTGGCATTGATAAAAGCCCCCCCCCCCCCCTCCCACACACACAACCAACCCTCCCCCCCCCCGCTCCCTCCTCCACCACATTTGCGGCATGGAATTGACTGTGTCGATTTTTGAACAAGGCGCACTTTACCTCGTTACCTACAGCATAAAAACAAAATGTTAAACATTCGACACTAATGAAAATATCAGCTGCAGTTCGAAAGAAAAGAGTATCGAAAAAGCAGAAAGAAAAATAAACACAAAGAATTTCTAAATACAAGCAGCATACTCTGAGTATGCTAAATATACGAGACAAGAAATTAAAACAAAAAAACAAACAAAATAAAATAAAATAAAAATAAAAATAAACACATTTATTTTTACACATCGTTGTTAGTGTAGTGCGTAGTCTAATAAAAAATATAAAAAAATAAGAAGAAAAAAAAAAAACAAAACACGAAGAACAATTTAATTATAAATGTAAAATGTAATTATAAAAAAAAAAATATATATATATATATATATATATATATATATATATATAATAATTATACAAAAATGTCGCTGAACTGTGAAACAATTGTTATATGTTTTATGTACGATTTATAATTATTATAATAATATTTAAATTAATAACGCTGCTCGTATTAATTTATTCAAAAAAAAAAAAATTAAATCAAAAATCAATTGGTTTCTAAATGTTGAATGTAAAATTGAAAAACTTTAGTTATTTAATTTGTTATTATACAATTAGCGCTTTAGCTCTAAACAAAAACCAGAAGAACAATAAAAATCAATAAAAAAAAAAATTAAAAAAACAATTATTTTAAATGTCGCAATAAGAACTTGTTTTCCGTATGGACTTGGTTTAAGTATTTTTAATATTTTAATATGATGAAAGGCGGCCCACGCACAACTTTTCTGATCGCCAGTGCTGCCCATTTTTGGTGGGCAAAACAGAAAAAAGGCTGTTAAATAAAGCTAACATTATCTTTTTTTCATAAGGGTTACGAAATCCAAATGTATGTAACAGGCAGAAGTATAAAGTATATATATTCTTGATCAGCATCAATAGCCGAGTCGATCTAGCCATGTCCGTCTGTCAGTCCGTCTGTCAGTCCGTCCGTCCGTCCGTCCGTCCGTCCGTCCGTCCGTCCGTCCGTCCGTCCGTCCGTCCGTCCGTCCGTCCGTCCGTCCGTCCGTCCGTCCGTATGTATGAACGCAAGGATCTCGGAACCTATAAGAGCTAGAGACTTGAAATTGAATAGATGTAGATGCTCCTCGTGCCTGCGTAGATCGAGTTTGTTTCCGATAATCGATAACTTACTCCGTTTCCAAGCAATCGATAAAAATCGATCTCGATATCCTGTTTTTTGGGCAATTTTGTTAAATAATAAGAGCTAGAGTCAGCAAACTTGACATATAGCTTTTAAAATAGAATATATATATGCATTTGATGTTGCAAGAAGAGGGTTCAGGGTATTCCCTAGTCGGGCCTAGTCGGCCTCTTACTTGTTTTAATTTAATATGATGCCTAGCGGCCCACACACAAATTTTCTGATTGCCAGTGCTGCCCATTTTTTGTGGGCAAAACAGCTTTTATTAGGCGAGAAAAAAGGCTGTCAAATAAAGCTAAAATTACCTTTTTTTCATAAGGGTTTGAGTTTTTGTCATTTTTAAATATTTGATTTCTACAACTATTCTTTCTATTATTTTTAATTTTATTTTAACATTTATTTCATTCTTTATTTATTTTAGCATTTACCCAATTTACTTTTAATTTTTTTTTGCCTGGCAAACACTCGAAATATAAATATGAATTTGTCGGTTCTATGTAGGCTGCACATGTATATGCCATAACAAACTATAAAAAGCAACGAAATGTCAGTTTGTCAAATTTGCGGCATTTAATCGGTTCATCACGTTATTTATGGCGCTACGTTAATATTGATTTATGGCGATGACAAAGGCTCCATAATTTTGCCAACTCAAAAATGAATCTCTATAAATAAAACTGCTTGTTCTGAATGACTGACTGATTGATTGATTGACTGATTGATTGGTTATCAACGCATATCCTATATAAAATAAATATCCTATATATATGCCTGGGTCAAAGTTTCCCATACACATAACTCGGTCAAATCTCATCCGATTTTCACGAGATTTGTTTTGTTCTGCATGCTTTGGCCTCTAAATCAATTTGGCATTTAAATCTGGCAACGTTATTTTTGGTCATAATTCATGTGAAATTAATACCCTCAAATATGGGCCAAAATTTCTCATACCCATAACTCGGGCGACTTTTTTAAAGGTTTGGCTTGTAGTTCAATTAAGCATCTAAATCTGGCAACATTATTCTTGCTTGGTTCGATTTAATAGATTTGACTTAAATCAAGCGAAGGTTGGCAGCACTGTCATTAACAGCTAAAGCGCAGCTTCAGTCTTAACATAACAGCAGCTTAACAGCAACTGTTAAACATTACAGCGGCCGCCTGAAAGCATGCAACGCTTTTTAACATTTCACGAAGTGAAGCTTATAAAATAGAAGATCTTAGTAGCGGGCCTTGGGAAACATATGCACAACTTTTAATGGGCCTATTCAAAAGTTCATTTAAGACAAATATATATGCATTTGTTGTAGTCCAAACTTTCGCACTTTTTCACGCCAGCAACTTGACAACTTGCATAGGCAGTAAAATCGTCAACACTTGAACATCTCTTTAACGACGTGCTGGCCCAAGTAAACATTAGTTAGCCACGCTTTGACAATTATGGCCAAAAGCTGTTGGCCAATTGTTTGCCATTGATGCATTGACCTACGTCTACGTCTTTACCCCGGCCATTTGCTGCGGTTCAATACAGACAGACAGCAATTCTCTAGCTTAATAGTTGTGTCTGCCGCTCTGTGTGTGTGTGTGTGTGTATGTGTTGCATAACACTTTGTCTTGGCTAATTAAACATGAGGTTTTACAGCCAAATGTCAAACATAGCTCAGCTGCATAAGCTCTTAGGTGGGCGTTCAAGGTTTCACAGTCTGTCTCTCTGTGCTCGGCGACTATTAGCTTATGCAAAATATGAGCTCAAAACTTCACTGTACAGTAAAGCATAAGATTAAAGCGTTCAATGAACTCGAAAGTCGGAAGCAAGAAGAGAAAAGCAAAACTTATATAGTTCGATTTAACTACAAATATATGCTAGTTACAGGGTATCTCTCAGTCAAGCAAGCGAATCTATCTTCTTTAACTACGCTTATTTTGACATTAGCAAAAAGTCCACAATTACCTTGCGCAACTTTCATCATAAATCGCGCGATTTTTTCTTCCTAGTTACAGGGTATCTTCTAGTCAATCAACAGCAACTGGATTAATCTCTTTAATGTTGACATCTACTTTATTTATTTAACACTTTAATCGTGGGTTTAACTACGCATATTTTGACATTAACAAAAAGTCCACAATTACATTTCGAGACTTTCATCATAAATCGCGCGCTTTTGTCTTCCTCTTCATCAATGCCGATCTTAACTCGAGTGAATCATTATCAACTCAGTAAATGGGCCAACAGCTGCGTTCACAGCAAAAAATGATTGGAATTATGGAAAAGCGGCCAAGTCGGCGCAGGACTGTGCCAAAAACGCCTGTCACAACCTTACACACGCCGCAGACACCTAGCACAGGTACGACATGATTACATATATATAAATATATACCTGTTGCGAGTGCGGGTAATTGCGGAGCTCTGCCACGCCCCAGCAGAGCAGATCAGAGCGGAGCAGAGCGGAGCCCATGTGAAGCCAAGTGCGCCGAGCTCGAGAGCCGGTCTCAGAGAAGAAACTGAAACTGAAGCTGGCCTCAGAGATAATACAACAAAAACTACGACAAGTGACTGACTGGGACATGCCCTGTAAACAGCCTCAAGTTGCCGTAGAAGCGAGGTATTTTTAATGGAAAGAATCCATCTAATTCATGTGTAAGCCTACATGCCTACATGCATTGCTTTCGAATCGATAAATATCGATTTTATGATAAAAGTGAAAATTTAACTAGAAGCTTGTATTTTTCTGCTTTCCAGCTTATAGCCCTATTAATCTACGTGATGTGCTCCAAAATTCTTGATAAAAAATCAATAGTTATCGATTTTATGTAGAAGCTGCTGATCATCGAAAAGTATGTAAACTATACTATTCTATTTTTCTACATTCCAGTCGCTCACTTTAATAATGATGAAAATTATGGATATCGAAAAAAAGAAAAGCCACAGGAATGTATATTTCGACTTTAGAGTCGCTAGCTTTAATAAGTTACGAGATATGCTTAGAATAAGTTGATCGATATTTATCGATAACTGAATATGGCGTGCATATGGAAAATGGACAAGCCATGAGCATATGTAGTTATACTTTCCAGTTTGTAGCATTAAAAAGCTCGAAAATAAGCTTAGAAAATAAGCCTTGCTTAAAAATCGATATTTATCGATAATAAGGTAACAAACTAATCAAATATATACATATTTAAACCCTCCAGTCTCGCTTTTCTGGCAAATACTTTAGAAGAACCCCAATTTTGTCTGTGACATACATGTGCACCAAGCTGTTATACCCCGTTGCTTACCCAGCAGCTACAGGGTATGCGAGTGTTACGTGATGTTTTACGAACGCTCCACCCCAGCTCAAGCCGAATCTGAAGCTGGGACCTGAGCTGGAGCTGAGGCCGTGTTGCAAGTTGTTCCACTCTCCATTTCAGTTGTGCCGCAGCCGCGAACCGGGCAGGTTGTCAAAGCGAAACCAAAATGTGTGCACGAAAATAAAATTCAATAAAAATAAAAATAATCAAGACACACAAATGTAAGCAAAGCCTAAGCTCGTATTATGAGGCCATTTGTATGTGGCTGGTGTAAACGGGCACAGTATTTATTTTTGGGCTCAAAACGAAATTGAAATCGAAACCAAAATTTGTTTTCAACAGCTTGCAACGCGCGCTTTCATTTTCAACAAATACAACGCTATTTGCGCCGTTGATTAGCAACATTTAAAAGTGCAAATCAAATTTAGAGCCAATAAATAAAATATATTCAATATATATAAAAGTATAATAATAAGAGTTACAAAATTCCAAAACAAAACCAAACAACGCTTAAGACAAGGCCGCATCAAATAGTTGAAATTAAACCAACAAAAAAAACGAGCAAGAAAGGCTATCTTCGGCACACCGAAGATC
The DNA here is from genome assembly GCF_003285875.2 of Drosophila novamexicana. NCBI lineage: Eukaryota > Metazoa > Arthropoda > Insecta > Diptera > Drosophilidae > Drosophila > Drosophila novamexicana. The sequence continues at coordinate 1,672,346 of NW_020824834.1, forward strand.
TAATACCCTTGCAGACCCAACCTTTTCATAATGCTTATAGTGCTTTGCCCGTATCTAAGAAGCACAGGGTAAATAGTTAATGCCGAGTTTGGGCAAGATATCTTGATAAACAAAAAAGGTTTTTAATCAAAAACTTAGTTTTCGACTGATCGTTCCTATGACAGCTATATGATATAGTGGTCCGATCTTAATGGGATTTTGCATATATATGAGGAGCTTAGTATAAATAATAATTGCCGACTTTGGCCAAGATATCTTGATAAACAAAAAAGGTTTTTAATCAAAAACCTAGTTTTCGACAGATCGTTCCTATGGCAGATATATGATATAGTGGTCCGATCTTAATGGGATTTTGCATTTATATGAAGAGCATAGTATAACTTATAAATGCCGAGTTTGGTCAAGATATCGTGAAAAACAAAAAATTTTTCCATACAACAACTTAATTTTCGGCCGATCGTTCCTATGGCAGCTATATGATATAGTGGTCAGATCTAGCTGGTTTTGACATATGTGCTGCGTGCAACAGAAAAAGAGACTTCTGCAAAGTTTCATAAAGATAGTCCTAAAACTGAGGGACTAGTTCGCATAGAGACAGACAGACGGACAGACGGACAGACGGACATGGCTATATCGACTCGGCTGTTGATGCTGATCAAGAATATATATACTCTATGGGGTCGGAGATGTCTCCTTCTATGCGTTACACATTTCACGACAAAATTAAAATATCCTCTGCAAGGGTATAAAAAAAGCCACAAAAAGAGTGCATTTCGGCAAGATCGAAGCTGAAATACCCTTGCAGACATGGCATATCAAATGAAAACAGACGATATGATTCAAATATAGTAGATTCTCGTGGAGATCTCATGGCATCGTGCTCAGATGATTCAGATGAGATTCTCTTTATAGACAGTTCAGTCTGAGTTGAACAAATATATTAAAAGATTTATGAGCTTGCGTTAGATTCAGCAGAAGAAAAAACTTCGTTTAGTAACAGGATTTCGTACGCGAGATCGCAGAGATATAGTGAGTATAGGGAAACAGATTCACATGAGATTTTCCAGAGAAAAAACCGACTTATTTTTATACTACAAGTAAACAATTTTCCACCTATTTATAGCAATGTTCAAGTATATAAACTATATGCTATGCTAATCAAATCTAACCGGGCTTGAGATATGCAAAAAAGAATTTTCATCGAGTTGCAACAAAATTGAGGCACATCAAAACCCATTCACATAGTCTGTTAAATAGATGGCTAGCTAGCTTCTATATCGAATAGTCACATCCAATCAAAGAGCTGCCGTTACGAAAGCCTTTTGGAAATTGAAATACCCACTGCAAGGGTATAACAAGACGTGGAGCGCATTGATGCTGTTGGCAAAACCTAAACAAAAACAAAAACAGTCGAAAAAAAATTTCAACAACAACAACAACACGAAAAGGCACATTGAACAAAAGTGAGAGTGATTTCCAAACAGTTTTTTTGCCATCGTTTTTTTTTTTCGGTTTTTTATTTTCTGTTTTTTGTTGACGCTTTTTATTGAAGCCACAAGGCAAACGGTTTGCATATCGCGACGCGGCGCAGCTTTTGGGACATAGTTGAAATACCTTTTCATATGACGCACCGCGGACCAGCCCCAAAAGCCGCCACACTTTTAGCCAAATGTTGTAATCGTGTCTATATGTGTGTGTGTGTGTGTGTGTATTTTACAGTTTCTTAACTTTAGACGAACCGTTTCTTCTACTTCGCTAAATGCAAGCCACAAAGCCTTCGACTGCTGATCATGTTTTGGCCAAAACAACTGCCGCTCACTGTTAGCCTCTGGCTGTTGCTTTGCCTGCTTCAATGTAAGTACACTGGCAGAAAATGTTGGCGCTTTTTAAATACATTTTATAAGAGTTCTTTAGGTGGAAGTGACCAAGCGGAAACCTAACCTAGAACACAGCTAGATAGATAGTTAGATAGATGGAGAGATAGATGGAGAGATAGATAGATAGATAGATAGACAGATAGATAGATAGATAGATAGATAGATATATAGATAGATATATAGATAGATAGATAGACAGATAGATAGATAGATAGATAGACTGATATATGGATAGATAGACAGATATATAGATAGATAGATAGATATATAGATATATAGATAGACAGCTAAATAGATAGATAGATAGATAGATAGATACATAGATAGACAGATAAGTAGATAGATAGGTAGATAGATAGATAGATAGATAGATAGATAGATAGATAGATTGATATATGGATAGATAGACAGATAGATAGATAGATAGATAGATAGATAGATAGATAGATAGATAGATAGATAGACACATAGATAGATAGATAGATGGAGAGATAGATGGAGGAACAGATAGATATAAAGATAGACAGATAGATAGATAGCTAGATAAATAGATAAATATATAGATAGATAGATAGATAGATAGATAGATAGATAGATAGATAGACACATAGATAGATAGATAGATAGATAGATAGATAGATAGATAGATAGATGGATAGATTGATAGATAGAAAGATGAATAAATAGATTCCTAGTTATCTGTTATATATGGGAGCATACAAACACACACACACATAACACACACACACACACACACACTCTCTATCAGCTGTTTCTTCCCTTTCCCCCACCCTATCTATGAGAAATGCATTCTCTAATAACTCTGTTGCTTATAGTCCGATCTTCATGAAATTTGCGGCCCTTAAATATGTCATATAAAACTGTGTAAATACCAAGGCGCCAGGTTCTAACTTCAAGAATGAGTTTTTTTCGCTTATAATAGAAGCGGGGAAGGGTATACAAAAATTGAATCATTTTTTCTCTATGTTTTATACAAGAGAACCGACATAACAAATTTGATGTAGCCAGCTATTAAAATCTACGAGTTATGCTCAAGAAACGATAACTTAAAATCGATAGTTATCGATATTAGGAAAATGGGATTTCAATCAGTATACACTACTTGTTTCTTTGAGTGTATCTGCACATTTACAAAAGCAAAGACTAACGAAAATTGTGTTCAGGCCTCTGCAATAACCGGTCGGACAACTAGCCAAGCGAAGCCAAACTGTAGACTTTGGTCTGGCACAGATCAGACCCAAGCGCAGACCCAAACGCAGACCTGATCAGACCGCAGCTCGTTTCAGTCCAAAAGCAGTTGCCGGTCTTTGTGTCAAGGTCGTCAGCGACTCTCTTGTGTGTTATAAATTTATATACACATATCTCTTGTCTATGCCGAGCCACTCGAATTGAATTCATTATTGCTTCATTAATTTTGAGCTATTCGCCGTGTAGAATATTAGATCAAAGTACACTCATTAATTACGTGAGGGTTCAAAAGCATCATTTGTGTTTTGTTTTTGTGAGAGGTCAGTTCTCTTGAAAGGGGTTTGCACTTTTTTACAAGCCAAACAATCGCCTGACCCTGAAGCAAAACAAGTTTAAGTGCGTTTATGATTGTGAATAATAAGCTTCAAAAACTTATAGATGACTCGAAGAGACCCTTCTTTTCTTTATGTGTACTCCAAGGGTTTATTCGAGAGCTACATATATTTCTATGAATCAGGAAGAGATTATAATACTATATACTATGGGATATGCCATATGAACTATATATATTTCTCGCATATTGAAATATTCGGTAACATTTTGAGCTAGTTGAAGTATTGATAGAATTTATTGTCTTATGTTTAAGGCTCACAGCCTCAAGAAACTTGCTTTCCTACTTCGAGCTTCAAGTTGAAAAATGTCAACAATTCCGTAGACATATAATATATATATATACAATATATATATATATTCCTTGTAAAGCCTGTGTAGCTTACGAGTGTGGACGTCGGACCAAGTAGCGTGTAGTCGCCAGTTCAAACCTGGCAGCCCTTTGGCAATTTGTATTGCTCGTTTATCCAACTTTATATCAGAAATATTCAAAAGTATTAATTACAATTTTACGCATTTGAAGCCCGTATAAGAGAAAGAAATTCATATTTATAATTCATGCATGTGACCGAGCGACGCCGCTTAATTTCTGATAGTATTACACAATATTCCCGCATTAATCATAGACCTATAAACTTTGTTTAAGAAAAAAAAAAAACAGCAGCAAATTTAATTGCCGCATAACAAACAGGTAGGCTGCATACCAAGCTGTCAAAATAAACGAACAGCATACCAAGCCCAAAAAAAAAACTGAACACAAACAAATTGGTTTGTTGCGCAATAAAACAGCTGGAAATTAGCACAAGATCTAAGACTAAGTGACTGAAGATAACAGTTAGTTAGTTATTTAGTAGAGCTCAGATTTATCCTGAGATTATAGTAAAAGTTATAGGATATAGTTAGGAGTAGTTTCAGGTGCCTGTGATTCGAATTGGCCATCTTCTGTATACTATTTATCTCTTAAAAAGTTATTTTTTTAGTTTAAGATATTTTCCTGAAACAATCTGTGGGGTTGTACCAAGATCTAAGACTGCCTGACTAATTTGCAGAGCTCAGATTTATCCTGAGGTTATTATTAAAAGCCTAGTTACACGTGCTTGTAACAGCAAATTGTTTAACAGAGTTAAGGAAAAACTGTTGTAGAAACATGGCCCCAAAAGCATGGTCGCTTGTAACGTGTATGGGCCCCATAACAGCAATATGTTTAACAGAGTTGAGCATAAACATTTATAAGATAATGGACCTTAGACGTGTGTGGGCCCCTTAACAGCAAAGTGATTAACAGCGTCAAATGCAATGCTTGAGATTCGAACCAGCATCCTTTTTTATCATACTTTGCTCTTATATTTTTCTGAGACAAAGAATTATCGAATCTCAAGCTGAAATTAAATAATTTAAGTCTCTTTAATCTCATCTAATTTCTCTTTTGCAGCTGAGAATGTGAATGGTTTTATAGTGCCGCAGGAACTACAATCGGCGCTCTCCCTGGTTTACTCCAATATACCGCCCATTAAAAAAGGTCAGTTTATAAAAGCTATATAGTTATTCCATAATAAATCCAGCTTAATGCGGACATATCTTTTGTCAGGCACCGATTCGCGTCTGGGCTTTGGCTTTCGCTTGGGCGAGCATGCGGACTTTCAGGTGCTGCTCGAGCTGGGACCGCAGAAGAACACACGTCCGCTCGGTGAGCCCAGCAAGGACGATCAGTCCTTTAACAAGCGCCAGGTGAGCGCCAGCGAACAGCGCGAGCAACTGCGTCAACAGGAGCTGCTAACCAGCACTGAGCGCACGGCCGCCAGCTGGCTGGAGACCTGGTCCAAGGGCATGAAGCCGCAGCCGGCCAAGGCCAAGCATAAGCCGGGCAACAAGCTGGCCGCAAAGCTGGCGCTGCCCACGCGTCCCGCCCTGGCAACGAATGCAGTGCAGCAGCTGCAGCTGCTCTACAAAATGGCCATAAAAGAGACGCCAGCAACGTCTACGGAGCTGCCCCCAGCAGCTGAATCTCCCGATTTGGAGCCGCCGCGCGGCTTCAAGTTGCCACCGCCCGCACTCGCACAGGACACCAACTCCTTGGGCAACAGCAAGCCCACAAGGAGCAGGGCCGAAATCACCAAGGAGCTCATGAATGTCAGTCTAGAGGCTTAGTTTGTATCGCAAATCTAAATCCATTTAGTGTGTAAATACGCGGGGCTTATCAAAAGTATTTGTAAATAAATCAAGTTTTGTCAGTTCGGTTGCTGCAGATTATTTTTAACTAATAAATAACACAACAAATAAAATAAAATAAAATAAATCTAATATTTTAAATAAATATGAAATATTCAAACTAATCAGAGAAAAACGTTAACATTTTGCTTTAGATATGAAATTCAAATATCCGTTACAGCTTTGCCAGTTGCATGCAAATGTTAAGTTAACAGTGTGAGTTGCTGTAAATATGATTAAGCGCAATGCAGCCAGCCGCTTGTGTCATGTTCGGGCCCAACAACATAGCGAATGACAGCAAAGTAAATGTTAAATAACAGAGTTGAGTCAAAACTTATATAGAAGCTATCCTCAACAACATAGTTAAGCGCAATGCAAACAGCCGCTTGTGTCGTGTGTGAGCCACATAACATAACCCCATAACAGACGCGCATTTAACAGCGTTGAGGCAAAACTGTTATGGAACATAGCCTCAACAACATAGTTAAGCGCAATGCGACCAGTTGCTTGTGTCGCGTGTGAGCCACATAACATAACCCCTTAACAGACGCGCATTTAACAGCGTTGAGGCAAAACTGTTATAAAAGCTAGCCTCAACAACATAGTTAAGCGCAATGCGACCAGTCGCTTGTGTCGTGTGTGGGCCCAACAACATAACCCCTTAACAGACGCGCATTTAACAGCGTTGAGGCAAAACTGTTATGGAACATAGCCTCAACAACATAGTTAAGCGCAATGCGACCAGTTGCATGTGTCGTGTGTGAGCCACATAACATAACCCCTTAACAGACGCGCATTTAACAGCGTTGAGGAAAAACCGTTATCAGGCGAATGCATCGGACAAGAACAACAAGAACAAGGCGCCAAATGAAATGCGCTTTCCAGTGCACAGAAGATCGTCGCAGCTGCTAAAACGTGCGACGGCCCGTACGTTTTTTTTTGTGCGCAGAAAAAATAAAACCAAGATTATTTACTACAAAATAACGTGTGCATAAGAAGTGTATATGTATGCATGTCTGAGTATATATGTATGTATGTACGAGTGTGTGTGTGTGTGTATATGTAATTTGTTAAATAAGCAAATAATATTTGAATAAAATGTTGGACGCACCCGCCGTACTCTTCACAATAACAATACCCACGGCCAGCGAGGAGCAGCGCCTCAAGGAGGCCTACAGGCGGCAGCTAAAGGACGAAGGGCCGAGGGAAACGCAGACAGAGAGGGGATCTGCCTACGAGGGGCAGAGCCTGCAGAGATCACAACAGCTGTTTGAGTCACGACGAGGCCAACAGCAATCGCCGCCGCCCCCTTTAAACAGTAGAGTAGGCGGGGCCGGTGACAGCGTAGGTTTACGAACACAGCTGACAGATGTTGCTGAGCGCAGGGAACTGTTGGAGCTGCCACTGGATACCGCCATGGAGCACGTGCTGCGTCAGATATTGCGCAAATTTGGCATATCGAACGCGCTGTGGCTGCGCAGCATGGAGGGCAGCAGCTATCAGATAAGCTTTGCGCTGGAGTTCAATGAACTCTACGAGAATCTCTACGATGCACTGCAGCAATGGGGCATCGGGGATCGGGAGGGCTCCTCTGTTGCGGTCATGAACTGCATTGCCTCAAAAACCTACAAAACAAATCCCTTAGAAACGGACAAACAGCCTGCGGCTGGGCATGCGCCCAACGAGTAAGTACAGTTGCTACCAAGCTGCCACAGTCAAGCTTCGCTAACGTGAACAACTCTTCTTCCTGCAGCAGCAACAACAATCAGAACGCGCAGAAGCAGGGCGCCTGGAACAGATTCATGAACTCGGTGCGCTCCCGCCTGAACGTGGCGCAAATTGTGCGCGATGTCCGCCAGGATGCGGCCATAACCTTTGACTTTTGCATCCTGCTCGTCTCTGCAGCGTAAGGACTACCCGAAATACCCTAACAAAAGTACTCATCAGAGCCGTAGCAATCTTATTTAGCGATCCGTTCTCGATAAGATAAGCTAAATAGTGCGAGCTTGGGCTCAGATATGACGAGTCCGTGCCGAAGATTAAATGGCCTTGTGGACATATGGCTTTAGGGTCTAGCAGATATGCCAGAGGCATTGTAAAGATCATAAAGACAGAAAGACATTCACAAACAGAACCTCTTTTCATATACAAAATCATTGCAAGATTCTATCTCTAGAGCAAAAAGATATAGTTTTCCGATATTGATTAGATTTCGCCCACGTAAGCAACAGGGCAGAGTTTGTTAGAGCCAAGTTTGACTTAGATATAGATCTATATTATAGATAGATATAGATATAAGAAAGTGGTAGAACTTACCAATTGAAGGATTGTTCCTATGGCAGTTATATATGTTATAGTAGTCCGATATTCCTAGAAATTCTATTGTATATAGTTCGCTGAAAAGTCCACTTATTAACCGTTCGTTCCTATTGTTCCTATAATATAGTAGTCCGATTTTCCAACAATTTCAGTTGTATATAGTTCACGGTAACTATCTTGACAAGTCCATTGCCAAAGTCCTCTAATTTCGATAGGATTTCTAGATTCCCTGCATTTCTTCCCATGGCAATTATATAGTCCGATATTCCAACCATTTCTCTAGTATATAGTTCGCTGAAGAAGAATCCACAGATCGACCGATTCTTCCCATGGCATGGAATAGTAGTCCGATATTCCAAAGATTTCTCTAGCTAATACTTCGCTGAAGATATCTTAAAAAGTCAATTTATGGAAAGATCCTTCCTGTGGTAGCCCGATATTCCACAATTCTGGTATATTGTTCTTGAAAAGTCGGTTCTCTGGAAGTTATATGGCGTATAAGTCTGATATTCCAACAGTTTCTCTAGTCCGTTTACATAATCCTTCGATTTTGATAGTATTTCCATATTCCCTTTATACTAAGTACTTCTATGCCATATGCCACATGGAATCCTCGTTCCCGGAGAGTTGATAGACAACAGTCCATTGATAGGATTTCCTCCGATATTGTTAGGATTTCCCTTTATTCTAAGTACTCCAATACCATATCCTTGTTTCCTTCCCTTCTAGAGAGCAGTCCATTTACATATGCCTGCGATTCTGATAGGACTTCTCGATTTCCTTTCTTCTAACGCATTTCTTGTTCTCATCCCTTGCAGCACCTTGGCCTCCTTTGGGCTGATAGAGAACAGCACCATTTTCCTGGCCTCCAGCATGCTGATCTCACCGCTGATGGGTCCCATTATAGCTGCCATTTTTGGTACTGTGATCGAGGAGCGTTCGCTGCGCCGGCTGGGCATGCGCAACGAGCTGATTGGCATACTCTTGGCGACGCTGGTGGGATTCCTGTTTGGGCTGGTCGTGTGCACCACGGACAAGAAGTACGGCATTGGCGAGGGCCTAACCGAGGAGATGCTGTCACGCTGCGATCTGCACTCGCTGATCGTGGGTCTGTTTACGGCCATCCCTTCCGGCGCGGCGGCTGCCATTGGCATACTGGGCGGTAATATTGGTTCACTGGTGGGCGTGGCCATATCCGCATCCCTGCTGCCGCCGGCGGTTAACTCGGGCCTGCTCTGGGCCCTCGCCTGCATCTACAAGCTGTACGAAAGCGACGACACGCTGTACGTGAACGTGGTCAAGTCGAGGAAGTATTCGCAGCATCAGGGCACCGAGCTGGCCGTGCTGGGCAGCATCAGCATGTGCCTGACACTCTCCAATGTGCTGTGCGTCTACCTGATGGGCATCCTGGTGCTCAAGGTAAAGCAGATTGCGCCCGTAATCGGGCGCAGCAATCGCCAGTTCTGGATGCACGACATCAAGGTGTCGCGCGGCGATGCCGCGCTCATTGACGAGCTGCTGGCCAACCTGACCAAGGAGGACAGACAGGTCATCAATGGGGATTTGCTGCGACATCTGGACGAGACCGCCTACCAGCACACCTGGTCGCCGCGAAGCATGCGGCACAGCTTCTCGACACAGCTGCCGCCCGCCTTTGCCATCCAGCGCCTCGAGCAGCTCTACACGCAGACACTGACGAAGCTGCCCGAGCGGCGGCCACCTGCCAGCATCGAGCGGCACAATACGCTGCGCATCGCTGACGCCCAAACACCGGTGAGCAACTGACTCCAACTGCAAAATCTAAAGCCTGAGAGTCCGGCAGACTCGAGTCAACTCTTGGCATGTTATTTGACCTTGGGTGGAGCAGAATTTTAGCCTTGATTTACAGTTTGATGATTCAACTCACCAACAAAAAACTCTAGGAAGATTCCATCCGGTATGAAAAGGGGCATAGATTGTTGTAGGAATCTTTTAGATGCCTCCTCTTCAACTAGCTTTTTACGGGGACCTTTGTCCAGGCCAGATTGGGCTGGATATGTGGATCTAATTCTTGAAAACTCAGCCAAATTGAGGTCTTGGCATCAAAAGGGATCGCAGTTGAAGACATCTGCATCTACAATTATTCCTAGAGCAGGACAGGAGCAAAAGTGCTCACATATAATAATTCATCCGGCATGAAAATGGGCATAGATCTTCTATGTGCCTCGCCGCCGACTAGCTTCAAGCTTAATATACAAAAGTTGGGTTTAATTGAGAGTCTTGTCCAAGTCAGGTTGAGCCTGGGTGAGACTTCCTCTCAAGAACTGTTCCGGCAAGCGGAGCTGCTAGCCGCAAAGGGGGCTGGTCTAAAGCTTTTTCCTGCCAAGTTCAGGTCCTAGCATCAAAAGAGTTTACAATTTGTGGACTTGGACGCATTTGAGGAAGGGTCTTTGGGGGTATTTGTACCTTCGATAGCTGCAGCCAATGCAGGACGGGAGCAGAGCTGCTCAACACGCTCCGCTTCCTCCGAATCCTATAATTAACTCCTGCTGCTTTTCGCTCTCTTTGCAGCGACCGCGTTTTGCGAGCATGCCCTCGCATGGAAGTCGACACGAGCTGCATTTGCCGCTGGACGCTGTCATTGCGATGCCCGTGCCACGCTTTACGGTGACGCCGGCCGCGGAGGAGTTGCTCCACAAGTAGTCTAAGCGCATTCGTACCGAACAATGTTTATGTAACAGCAATTTTTGCAAATTAAAAATGAATTTAAAAATCAATGCCGCTTGGCGCCTGACGATCCGCTTTGATCTGGGCACGATCGCGTTTCAGTTGCAGCCGCTGCCTGGCCGTTCGCTCCTGGCGACGACGCAGCTTCTCCAGCGTCTCCTCGCTGGGTCCGCTCGGTGCGTCCAGCTCCTGGGCGCGTATGACCGTGCGCAGCTTCTCGAGCGCATCGGCCAGGTTCAGCTGCTGGGAGCGCGTCAGGTCGCTCTTGATGAAATAGTAGCCCTCCTTGTTCAGCTTGTTGGCCAGCACCTGCAGCAGCTTTTGGCGCGTCTGCTCCGGTATCCACTGCGCCTCGGCCAGCTTGAAGCGCACGTCCACCTTGGTGTTGACCGTGTTCACGTGCTGGCCGCCCGGGCCGGAGCTGCGACTGTACGTGATCTCCAGCTTATCCATGGGTATATAGCCATTGAACTTGTCGCCGCTTTTGGGCTGCAAATCAATTAAATTAGCCGCGCTTTTCATATAATAACGGCATATATCCCGTTACTTACCGGCGGCGGCGGCGGCGTGAAGAGCTGCAGGCGCGCATTTGGATAGATCTTGTCCAGCGACAAATCGCTTTTGTAGGATAGCTGGCGACCGAGTAGCGCGTACGTGTTATTGCTGTGCTGCAGTACGCCAATAAAAGCACGCGTTATTTTATTCATATTTTTAAAACTAAATAAAAACTAAATGCAAGCGGCCTGTTACGACAGCTACAAGCCAGTGTTGCCAACCAACGTTATGCCAGCGCTGGCCATGTGTCAGCTAAAAGTGGTCCGAACGAGAAGCTGGACAAAATAAACGTTTAATTGTACTATGTAAACCTCACTGCACCGAAGATTAGTTAATTATTTAAATATAACAACGATTTAAATCAATTAATTTCAGCTATACTGTTAAAAAGCTGTTGCATTTATGACAAATAAATAGGTAAGTGCGCAAGCAGCTGTGCGCGTCGCGTTGCCAACTGCCTGGCATGTCGTTGTTTCGGTTATCGATTAGCCGCCACATGTTATCGAACCGCTGCGCATCGCTGTTGTAAAAACGTGTTGTTGACAGCGCGAAATGGAAGTGGAGGAAGTTGAGGACGTTCCACAGGAGACGCCGCCCGTGCCAACGAATCCGAATGCCAACATAATTACAGAACGCAATGCACATATCATATCCGGCGGCCAAGTCTTCTACAACCCAGTGCAGGAGTTCAATCGCGACCTGAGCATAGCCGTGCTCAACGTTTACTTCCAGCGTTTGGTCAAGGAGCGCGCCGAAAAGGCGCGCAAGCAGCTGCAGCGCCAACAGAAGCAACAGCAGCCGGAGGAGACACCGCCGCCAACGCCCAGCTACACGGCGGGCACGCAATATGCGGACGGCCTTCGGATTCTGGAGGCGCTCGCGGCCACAGGACTCCGGAGCATACGCTATGCCCAGGAGATCGCGGGCGTGCGCCAGATCATAGCCAACGATCTGTCCAAGCAGGCAGTCAAGTCCATCAAGACAAATGTGCGGCACAATGCCGTGGAGCATCTCATCGAGACAAGTCATGCGGACGCCATGTAAGCTCCCAATTGAAATCCTAATGCTGGCACTAAAGCAGCCAATCCTTGCAGGACACTCATGTATCTGTCGACGGCGCCGCAGCAGCGCTTCGATGCCGTCGACCTGGATCCCTACGGCTGCCCGAATCGCTTTCTGGACGGCGCGCTGCAGTGCATCGTGGACGGCGGCCTGCTCCTGGTCACCGCCACCGACATGGCCGTCCTGGCGGGTAATGCGCCCGAGGCGTGCTACGTCAAATACGGCTCGGTGCCGTTGCGCATGAAATGCTGCCACGAAATGGCGCTGCGCATCCTGCTGCACTGCATCGAAACGCACGCAAATCGTCACGGCAAATATATCGAGCCGCTGCTCAGCATCTCGGCGGACTTTTACGTGCGCATCTTCGTGCGCGTCCACTCGGGCCAGGCCCAGTGCAAGTACAGCATGAGCAAACAGTCCTGGATCTATCAGTGCACCGGCTGTGAGACGTTCACCCTGCAGCCGCTGGGCACGGTGCGCACCAAGTCCGCGGATCAGCCGCAGCTGGTCAAGTTCGGCATACCGACGGGCCCGGCCGTGAATGCGCAGTGCGAGCACTGCAGCCATCGGCATCATTTGGGCGGTCCGATCTGGTCGGCGCCCATACACAATCTGGAGTTTGTGCGTCATTTGCTGGAGGCGACGCCCCAGCTGGAGCTGGGCACGCAGCGTCGGCTGGTGGGCGTGCTCTCCATGGTGCTGGAGGAGCTGCCGGATGTGCCGCTCTACTATACGCCCGACAAGCTCTGCTGCGTGCTCAAGCTGGAGATTGTGCCCATGCTCAAGATGCGCTCCGCCCTGCTCCATGCCGGCTATCGTGTCTCCTACTCGCATGCCAGCAAGAATTCCCTCAAAACGGACGCACCCGCCGCCGTGCTCTGGGACATTCTGCGCTGCTGGAGCAAACGGCATCCGGTGCGCGAGAATCGCCTCATACCGGGCACGGCGCTGCAGGCGATTCTCTCGCAGCCCTGCCGCCAGGATTACGAGTTCGATCAACTGCATCCGGCGGCCAATCCCAGCAGCCGCAAGCAGGCTTTGTCACGCTTCCAGGAGAACCCCGCGCCGCACTGGGGACCGGGCACGCGCGCCACCATCATGTAGGTGCTCCACTGGAAACTGTTTATATACCTATTGACCCCCCCTCTGATTCTTTGCAGGATTGGCGACAACAAACTGCCCAAGAGCTATCGTAACCAGAACAAAAAGCAACGTCAGAAAGCGGCACAGCAGGAGCAGGCGCATGAGGAGCAGGAGACGGAGGAGGAGCCGGAGCAGCCTGACCAGGCGGAGGCTGACGAGCAGCTGCTCCCGGCCAAGCAGCCCAAGCTGTCGCCGCTAGCGTGATCCGCTTTCGTCCTGTTGCTCTGTCAATTTTTATTGAGTCTTTCCAATAATTCTGTAAAACAAACCAAAACAAAAAAACTTCTTTACTGAAAAAGGAGGCAAGTGGAAAGGGGGCGTGTCTCGTTTAATAGCGGAAGAAGTTGCCATCGGATGTCTGGCGGGAGAAGCCGTTGTTCACCAGCTGCGTATGGACACCGCTGCAGATCAGTTTGACGCTCGACGGATGTATCTTCTCCTTGATGCCACCTGTGAGATATTCAAAATAATCGAATAGTTAAATACCCTGTTTTTTCAGCTCTTCCATTTAGTGTTGCCAATTTAGCTGTTTTTCTTAGCCGAATTTGGCTATTTTCACCACAGTTGGCAACGCGCCTTAGAGCGCTAATTCAGCTTCCTGTTTCGGGCGACAGTTGGCAACGCTGCTCAGAGCTGTGTTAGCTACTTGTTTAAGGCGACAGTTGGCAACGCTGCTCAAAGCTGATTTAGCTACTTTTTTGAAGCAGCAGCTGGCAACACGCCTCAGAGAGCTAATTCAGCTTCATGTTTAGGGCGACAGTTGGCAACGCTGCTCAGAGCTGATTTAGCTACTTTTTTGAAGCAGCAGTTGGCAACACGCCTCAGAGAGCTAATTCAGCTTCCTGTTTAGGGCGACAGTTGGCAACGCTGCTCAGAGCTGATTTAGCTAGTTTTAGCATTAAAGTCAGCTACTTTTTCGAACCAACAGTTGGCAACTCTCTGATTCAGCCACTTTCTGCATTGTATACAGCTACTTTCTCACAGCTTAAGTTGGCAACACTGCTCTGGCTTCTTTTCGAGCCAACAGTTGGCAACTCGAAACTTACCTATAATCAATGGATGACCCAGTGCATCCTCCATTTTGAGGCGCGCAACGCGCGTATTGCGCAGCACACGGAACAGATTCATGCGTGAAATGGCGCCCACCTCCTTCTGGCCATGTGGTGCCGCCCAGCTGGTCAGCGCCGGGCACGTGTCCCGCTGCAGCACGGCATCAATCTTCTCCGGAAACGTTTCACGACCGTGATCGTAGCGCGCCTGCAGCTGAAAGTCCAACGAATCCTTGGGTATGTTCACACTGCAGCGAAAACGTTTGCTGTAGCGCACCGAGCTCATCGTCTGGTGGTAGAAGAGACGCTCGTGCGGCGCCAGATGGCCGTGCCAGTTCTGCGCGCCCCTCGGCCCCGGCGGCGGCTGCGGCATGGGGCAGATGTAGGTGCCCTCCTTGCGCAGATCCGGCTCGAAGGAGTCGTTCTTTACCATTTTGTCCTTATACATCTTGAGGTATTTGTCTGTTTTTTTTTTGCTTTTTGCGATTAGCCAAGAAGAAGAACTTGGCTTTCAACGAATTTATTTCAATAAATAAATAGAAAATTTTCAAACTTTGAAATTCGTTTCGTTGTGCTGGAAACGTTTTATCAATAAACAGTTCCATCTCTACACAGGCCCCCTTCCAAAAAAAAATAGCCAAAACTCTACAAAGAGAGCTGTGACAAAAACGTCATGCTTCCTATTGGAATCTAATTGGGCTTTTCGCGTTGAATGAGAATTTAGCATTTGCGCAAAATTAAACTACTTTAATTAGATGGGCTGCAACAAATATTACTTATTAAACAATTACACATTCATTTAATTAACATTTTGTAAGCAAATAGAAGACAAATTGTATTTCTAAGGCCATCTGTAGCGTATTTTCCAACTCAGTACAAAAGTCTACACAGCCATCTCTCCAAATAACCATATCTCTCCCATTTATACTCCCTTTAGATTTTCTCTACCCATTACAAACACAAAATATGTATATTATATTGAAAAGTTTTATTTTATTTGCATAATTCATCTCACTTATCATTTAATTGGCATTTGGCTGTAATGGAATGCAAATGTTAGCTGCACATGTTAATGCAAGACTTACCTGTTGCATTCCAACTGGACGCTCACAAGTCTCCGCACACAGTTGTATGGGACTGCTTCGGGCTGGCGGGCGGGGAGGGGGCTCGTTTGCGGTGTCCACGTAGCAGCTACAAATTTCGCTAAAGTCAAAAGTAGGCCCCAATCGCTAGACAGGAAACAGCAGGAAACACCAACAACGCCGGCAGGTAACAGCAAACAGCAACAGCAACAAGTGCGAACCGAACAAGAAGTGAAGCAGCGAAACGCCAACGGCAAACTAAACAGCGAAACAGTTGAGGCAGACAAGGACGGACGCCAGCATCTGCAGCAGAGCAGCAACAGCAGCATTTCGGCAGACGCAGACGTCGAGCCACGAACTACAGCTTCAACAGCAGCAACAATGTGTGTGTGTGTGCGTGCGTGTGGGCGCGCGTGTGTGTGGGGAAGATCGAAGTAGCAGCAGCAGCAGCAGCAGCAACATCAGCAGCGCAGCGAAGTTTTGCAGTTAACAGCAACAGTAGCAGCAGCGACGCGACGTTCAGCTCTCCGCTCTCGTTGTGTCTGCTTTGGCGCCGCTCTCTCGCTCTCTCTCTCAGTGAGTTTGTAAAGAAGTAAAAATAAAAAAAGCACACACGCTGCTTTGCTTCCGCGCTCTTTTTCTCTCGCTCTCCCTCTCTCTCTCTCTCTTTCAGCGACTCTGCCTTGCCCACGCACGACTCGCCGGCCATAACATAACATTTATATTAACAGCCACACGGCAGCAACGACTGCGACTGCGACTGCGACTGCAACAAACGCCGCGCACACTTGCCTGCGTATATATAAATATGTAAAATGGTTGGAAAGCTTGTTAATAAAGTTTATATCGTGATTGAAACGGTTAGAAACGAAACGAAACAGAAACGAGCAACACAAAAGGTAATTGCAAATGTTAACGGTTAAATATTAGCTAGTTGTTCTCTTTTTTTGTTTTGTTCTCATCACAAAATTGATTTTGTTCTCGATATTCGTGTTATTCAATTTTGAGTTTTATTTTGAAGTGTGTGTGTGTGTGTGCTACACAAATTGATAAAATGGCTACATCGACGCCTAGATACCCTACCCTGCTAGATGCTGCGTCTGAGCAGACGACAATTCAAATGAAGAAACGAATGCGCAACAAAACAAACAGAAAAAAGATGAAAAAAAAAACTTGATCTCAAAACTGAACTAGGCTCGGTTTGTTTTTGTTGTTTGTTTGTTTTCTTCTTCAACTTAAAATAGTGTGTACTATAAATATTCTGTGTATATATGTGTAGGTGTTTTGTTTTTGTTTTTGTATACCTGCTGTTCTGGTACACAGCATGAGAAGTTGTTTCAGGTAGCCCAGTTGAGCACCTGCCCCGGAAGGAAACCCTTGTCCACGAGTCAATTCAAGGCTGAAAAAAAAACACTTAATTAACAGTTTAACAGTTAAATATTCCACTTGACGCTCACCTTATCGCACCCCTACGAGTATGGAACGTCTGAAGCGAGCCGTGGCGTCTTTAGGAACGACTGCGACTGCGTGATGCGCCGGCCAGGGCGCCGCTGGCGACGCCGTTGCGACTGTCGCCGCGCACGGGACTGCGCGAGAACTTGCTGCGGCGTCCCGGCGAACGGCTGCCCGCGGACCGGGAACGTGAACGCGGCGAATAGGAGCGACGGCGCGGACTGCGCGAACGGCGACGCAGCGGCGAACGGGAGCGCGAACGTCGACGTCCACCGCCGCCGCCGCCAGCGCCAGCGCCGAGTCCGGCGCCGCGACGACTGCTGCTGCTGTTGCGACGCGTCGGCGACGAGGGACGGCCGTAGCGCGCCATCTGCACGCGCAGCTCCCTGCCGTCCAGCATGCGTCCGTCCATGGCCTCCAGTGCGTCCTCGGCGTCGCGCTTGTCATAGAAACTAGGGCGAAAATTCAAAAGAGTTTCAATTAAGCCAAGAAAAACTAACCGATTTTTTAGTATTTCTTTTTTTTTTATATGTATATATATATTTATTTAAATATGTTAGGTATTTTTGTATTGTAAATATATTTATTGTTATATGTAAAGTATTTTTTGTTTAATGTATACATATTTATTTAAATATGTAAGGTATTATTTTAAAAGTATTTATATTTATTTAAGTATGTAAAGTATTTTTTGTATGTATATTATTTATTTAAGTATGTAAAGTATTTTTTTTATTGTATATATAATTATTTAAATATGTAAGTTATTTTTTTTTAAATGTATATATATTTATTTAAATACGTAAGATATTTTTTAAATGTATTTATATTTATTTAAATACGTAAAGTATTTTTTAATGCATATATATTTATTTAAGTATGTTAAGTATTTTTTTATTGTGTATATAATTATTTAAACATGTATGTTATTTTTTTTTAATGTATATATATTTATTTAAATACGTAAAGTATTTTTTTAATATATATATTTTTATTTAATTATGTTAAGTATTTTTTTTTAAATTTATATATATTTATAAAATTATTTTAAGTATTTTCTTTTTGATGTAAATTTACTTTATTATTAAGTTATCTACTAACTTATATTGGAAGCTTAAGCTTAAGCTTAAGTTGAAAGTTTTAAAGCGAAAAGCTTTCAATTCTTCTAAATATATATTAATGAGCTTTGTCTTAGGAAATCGGGTCAGGTAGATCCCATTTGGGCCTTCTCTTTCTAATCCTAATCCTATTCCTAGTCATAATATCCTAAATTCTTGTTCTTTCAGGAGCAGCAGGTCTTGGGATGGTTGCGAAGGCGCCTGTTGACGGATTACGTCTCCTAATTTTGGGAACACTCCCAACACTCTCTTTCGAGGTCCTTTGTACGAAGGAGCATTACGTATCCTTCTAAGAATTTGACTCTGCGCTTCCTCCTACTTTGGTGAGTTGGGCTAAACTAAGATACTTCATAGATATTCTCCCTACTAAAATCAAGCATGCTTATGGTATCTTTTTAACCTACTATAGGATTATATTATATTATAAACATAAACATGATTTTCTCGACCTTGAGGATGAACATTATTAACTCTACGATCTGTTTCAACATTCTCGTATCTAACTATAACTCTGTGCTGATTATATTTCCTCTTGGAAATTTAATTTTATTAAATTTAATTTGTTTCGAGCCTGAGAAAAAGAGTCTGTCTGAGGTCGAGTAGATACTCTAACTATAACTCTGTGAATTGTCTCAGTCAAACATTTATCTATTCTAAAACTTGGCATAAATCTGTTCAGATCCTCTATCAACAACAACTAGCTGGTATAGGATCTGTCGATTCCCAGACAGCTAGAAGCTTTCTATAACGAAATCCCATCCAAATCTTTGCTCTTACAGGGCACATTTATTATCATATAAGCAAGATCCTATCCTATTCGGAATACTCAAACATGGCTATCCACAGTAGAAACCCGTCTCATCAGTCCGCAAGTGTACTTAAGATCTTTTCTATCTAGTTATGGATGTCATGGGATATATATCCTATGATATAGATAGAGAGATAAAGATATGATATATAGATATATTATAGATAGATCTAGAGGACATTTGAATAACACTTGTAGTATTCGCAGTATGTTGGCTAGCAAAGTTTTGGGTAGGCAACAGTTGCAATTGAACACATTTTCTCTAGCATCTTTGCAGCGAGCAGGATCAACAGGAAGAGCTGATCCTGCGTAGTTAGTGCAAAAATGCAAGGAACCTCCGGGAATATATAAAATAAACAAATTGATATATAGTTGAAATCTAAGCAGAATTAATGTCGTATTCGCAGTATGTCGGCTAGCATGGTTAAGGGTAGGCAACAGTTGCAATTGAACACATTTTCTCTAGCATTTTGCTTATAAACATGTTTGGAAATAAATGCCAAACATGATGAATTTTAAATGCACGGAATACCTGATGATACCTAAAAGTTCCAAGTATTCTAGTATTGTAGTATTCGCAGTATGTTGGCTAGCAAAATTTGTGGTAGGCAACAGTTGCAATTGAACACATTTTATCTGGCATGCCGTAGTTCGGGAGCGCAACCACCCAAAAATTAGGGTTGTCGCATCCGCAAGGTATGCAGGTTCGTGCCTAACCTCAATGTTAGGGAGACTGGTTTGTCAAAGTGCAAAGCGCCGGACTTGCAGTGAATTCCACTTGTTAAATTTAACGTATAAAATGGGCTATTGCATATATATACTCACCGCACGAAAGCAAATCCGCGACTTTCACGTGTGTAACGATCGCGTGGTATGTAAATATCGCCAACTTCACCGCAGCGCTCGAAGACGCGACGCAAATCCTCGGGTGTGGTGCGATATGTGAGATTGTCGACCTGTTGTAACCAGTTTGATTGAGCGAAATATATGTATGTTAGCATAATTAGCGTGGGTGGGAAAAAGGTTATCTAACCCGAAGGCAGTAAATCAATTGCCGGCCGCCATTTTGTCTGGCCGCGTTGCTGTACTTTCTATTTCTTTTGGGTGTATACTTGCCTTTAGCGAGACCATGCCATCGATTCTGGGTGGTGGACGTGCACCGCCGCCAGCACCGCCTCCGGTGCCACCTGTGCTCATTATTGCGCTATTTGTTTTGTAAATTCAAAATACTTTTTCTTTGCAAAATTTTACTGCCTTTTTCGCTGCTGCCTTTTGTCCAGCTGTGCCTGCTTTGCTCAGCTCTTTTTACTGAATGAATACGGCTCTATCGATGGCTGACATCTGAATCTTTTCGATAGTTTTCAACATTATCGATAGTTTGTCGATATTTTGTAACGTTTTTCTAGACAGGATGGCAGCTCTCTCAGTTATCAAATGCTTATCGTTTCACATTTACGATTAGCCGATTCAATAAAAAAGTTATTTTTTAAGTTTTTTTAACCGGTTATTGCTTACCACGTTTTTTAAATAACAACTACAATAACAAAAGAGTATTCATTATATATATAATATATACTATTGTATTGCATTGTTTCAAACGATATTGAAAGGCTATCGATATTTTCCATCCCTGGCTTTGCAACGCGTGGCGGTGAAACGTGTAAAATTTTTGTTACAAATTTTGCAACAAATTCGCCAAATTAACCGCAAAAACAAATTGTTTTTTGTCAGCAGCTCAATTGTCAGCTGTATATGTGTGGACACAGCCGTTGAACAGGACTGGAAAAGGTGTCGCAGCGAGTGAAGAAGATTGTTCACACAACACTCACACACACACACACACACACACATACACAAACACACATATAGAATTTCGTGTTGTGCTGCCAGACAGTAAAGTGCAGGGACAAAAAGCAAAAGCAACGCCGTACAAGTTGGCTACGACGTTGAAACAATAACAAATTAATCACAAATCGAAAGGCTGGGTTGTCTTCGCATCAACTCCACCCCCTCCTTAATCCAACTACTGCTGAGTGGCAACAATAACGACGAAAGTCAAACGCGTGCTTGTGTGAGTGCAGCAGAAGAAGCAGGGCGAAAGTGTGTCGTCGTCGACGTCGCAGTGCGTGCGTGAGTGTGTGTGCGTGTGTGCCGAGCAGAGCCGCAGAGGCGAAAAGTGAAAATTTCCATTGAAAATTAACTCGAAAGTAATTTGTACGAAACAACAGTAGCAGTAATGGCCGCTCAGGAAAATACGGAAGTTACAACAAAATTCTCAACTCTCAATGTGAATGCAGTGGAATTTGTGCCCAGCTTTAATTACAGCAGCGCTGCCAGCGCAGCGGCTGTTGCAGCAGCCGCAGCGCAAGCGCCGCCGTCCACAGAACAACCGGAGCAGGCAACGCCAGTGGATAATGCTGTTGCGCCTGGAACTGGTTCCGTGCCGGCATCTGGTAGTGCCACACCTGCAACAACGCCCGATTCCACGGGCAGTGCCGGTTCCACAAATGCCCTAAATGCCGGTGGCGGCGGAACGGGAGCGGCAACGGGCACGGTAACAACGGCAGCGCCGTCATCGGCGGCCGCATCAAATTCGGCATCGCCAGCGCCAGGCTCGCCCGTTACCACGCCTTCACCAGCGACAGCGGCGCCAATTGAACAGCTAAATGCGGCGGACAAAATAACAGCAAACAATGGTAAATATAAAGGGAGATTCTATATACATATACATGTTTAGTGTTTGCCTGTGTGTGCGTGTGTGTGTGTGTGGGCGCCCTGGGGGTAGTTTAGCAAATGTTGGGCACATTGAACTTTTGCTTTGTGACGTCACGTGTCGCTACGTGCATATTAGAACCAAGCAACGACAACCGGCTAGCTAAACTGTTATTGTTGATAAGCTGGCACAAAAAAAAAAATCAAAATCAAAATTAACGCAAATATGCTTAGGTTATCGGTCTATCGCATAACATAACCTAAAATTAAGTTGCGGTAACCAGCGCCTGTGTGTGTGTGTGTGGGCGTACGGGCAGGTGACGATTCGTGTCTGTTGTGCTCTTTTTAATTGCAAAGCAAAGAATCGCAATTTGTATGCATCTTAGTGCTACTGACACACACACACACACACATGCACATACAATAGATGCAGCAGCTGTTCATATTGTGTGCGGCCATTTATCGTGCATTCGTCTCAGGGATGCGCAATATTAGCGTGCCTGTTCACAGTGATTTTTAAATATTTCGTTTCACTTTAAATTACGTTTTCTTATAGAATTTATAGACTAATATTTATTTATTATATTTGTATTTATTTAAATCACGTTAGCGCTTGCTCGAGCATTACCTGTTCACAATGATTAACAAAATCAAACTGTTAAATATTTCACTGTTAGCGCCTTGTGGCGCATCTCTGTTGCTTGCTCTGTGTTTTGACACGTTTACGTTTTTCACTCGCCTTTATTGCCGCCTGCTTCTCTCGCATGGCTATTCGCTCGCCCGTTGAATGACTCAAAGCGGTTCTTACTTGTTTTTTTTTCTTTTTCATGTTAAGACATTCGCTAGCGAATGCCGCTCATTGGTCACATGGCTCCACACGACGCAGCCCTGGTTGGAGGCTTTTGTGTCGTTGCCACGCACAAGCCTGTTGTTGTTGTTATTATTTTTATAAACGTCATAAGCAGTTGCCCGCGTTGTGTGGTGTTGGCCCAAATGGCAGTTGCTAATGGTGTGTGTGTGTGTGTGTGCTTTGTACAAATCCCATTTCGGTTTGAACCGCTTTTAACTTGAATTTGAATTTTAGTTGGCACCTTTGCGTGCAACTATTTGTAATAATTAGTTTTGTTTTTTAATAAGTTTAATGGTTCGTGTTGCCTCCGCAAGTTACAAGCTTAGTTCAATCGAAGTATCGATAATAACATTAACAAAGTATCGATAACTAGCAACAACCTGCTAAGCAGGGTTGTTACCAACGAAGGTTGTCTTAGTACAGTAATTCGTTTGTTTTTGTGCCCTGCTGTTATCTACTTTTACTTTTTCGTGCCGAGCGGTCGCGGTCACAACGCAACGCAACGCACACACGTTCACTTATTGAATTTAATTCGTGGGCGACACTCGCTTTATTAACACAAAGCAAATGCAACCGAACAAAAGTTAGTAACGGTAAAGTAGCTGCGCGCGCATTGGCCACTTGGCCAGGCCATAACCTGTGCCGACCAGATTTGACCAGTTTCAACTGAATGCGTCGAGTGAAGAAGAGAATATAAATACGCTGTGGGGCGGGGCGCAGCCCTTGCCGCTGCGCCCGCCTCGTGCTCTGGCAAAGATTTTGGCGCGTGGCAAATTTTGCGTCGTGACACGAAGACAAAACACGAAATGTTCGTATTACATAAAACCAATTTCGTGCGTGTTCGTGTTGGGTTGAGAAATATAATTTATATAAAAAATACAATCTGGCAGCGAATATTAAGTGCATAAAATTAAAAAATAATACATTTAATTATAATCTTGGCTAAAAGTAGTTCATGTGTTGTCGTGCTAATCGCATTAATAGATACAACACGCGCCCATCTCTAGCGCACGTTTTGCACGCAGGACAAACACCTGCAGCAGCCAATGACTCATGCTGGCACGTGGATGTAGACCCCTCCTCCTCCTCCTCCTCTCCCCCGTCATGTCAATTTCAGAACTGAAGCGTAGCGCAATACAAAGATAACATTAGAACAGGGCTGACATTTTTGATAAGACGAGAAAACAGGCCAAAGAGCTGCGGTTGATAAGAAAAAAAAATAATAAATAATAATTCGATTTGTTGCTTGGCTTTTACAAAATTTCTTAAATCCGAAACAGTTTCAATTTTTGAGTGCGAAAAAGATTTGAAAGCAGTTTTATTCAGTTAATTCACGCTTTTTTTATACATAGAGAAATATGCGTACGTTAAGCAGGTGTAAAACAAAAAAAGAAGTTTGCCACCTGTTGACAATTGTCTATTTATTTACAGAAACCGATCCTGCTGATAGCTGGGACGTGGAGGATGATGCCATCATAACGCCCGAGGATGAGGAAGCCGAGGACGAATTTGTGGAGGGCGAAGCCACGCCGAAGGTCTCAAAGAAAAAGATTGTCAAGGTCGAGGAGAACAGAAGCAAGCGCGAGCACGTCAACGTCGTCTTCATCGGACATGTTGGTAAGCCTTTGAATGAAAAGAATATGCCAATTGCATTGCTTAATCGAACGCTTCGCCTGCAGATGCTGGTAAATCAACAATTGGCGGCCAGATCATGTCGCTGACGGGCATGGTGGACAAGCGTACGCTGGAGAAATATGAGCGCGAGGCGCGCGAGAAGTCGCGCGAGAGCTGGTATCTGTCGTGGGCGCTGGACACAAACCAGGAGGAGCGCGACAAGGGCAAAACTGTGGAGGTGGGACGCGCCTTTTTCGAAACGGATCGCAAGCATTTCACCATACTGGACGCGCCGGGACACAAGAGTTTTGTGCCGAACATGATTGGCGGCGCGGCGCAGGCAGATCTCGCTGTGCTCGTCATTTCGGCGCGAAAGGGTGAATTCGAGACGGGCTTCGATCGCGGCGGCCAGACGCGAGAGCATGCCATGCTGGCAAAGACGGCGGGCGTTAAGCATCTGGTCGTGCTGGTCAATAAAATGGACGATCCGACTGTGAATTGGGATCAGGGACGTTACAACGAATGCAAAGACAAGATACTACCATACCTCAAGAAGCTGGGCTTCAATCCAGCCAAGGATCTTACCTTTATGCCTTGCTCGGGCCTCAGCGGCTATGGCCTCAAGGATCAAGTACCCGAGTCGCTGTGCCCCTGGTATCGAGGGCCCGCCTTTATACCCTTCATCGATGAGCTGCCCTCACTGAATCGCAATCAGGATGGACCCTTCATCATGCCCATTGTCGACAAATACAAGGACATGGGCACCGTTGTCATGGGCAAAGTGGAGTCCGGCTGCGCGCGCAAAGGTCAAAATCTGCTCGTGATGCCAAATCGGGTTAGTGCAGCAAATCGATTTAAGATGTAATTCCTTTGTGCTAATTGAATTCAATTGCAGACACAAGTGGCCGTGGATCAACTGTTCTCCGACGACTACGAGGTTACCTCTGTGGGTCCCGGCGAGAACGTCAAGATTAAACTGAAAGTGCGTAACGAATTACGGCTTGCAGCCCTGCAAATATGTGGCATTAATTCAGATCGTCTAATCAATTATGTATTTTGTAACCCAAGGGCATCGAGGAGGAGGATGTGTCGCCTGGTTTTGTGCTCTGTGATGCCGCCAATCCAATTAAAACGGGCAAAATCTTTGATGCTCAGGTCGTTATATTGGAACACAAATCAATTATATGTGCGGGCTATTCGGCTGTCATGCACATACACTGCGCCGCCGAGGAGGTCACGGTGAAGGTGAGTCTCGATCAAATAAATAACTTAATTCATATATATATAGCATGTTTTCCATTTGCGGCGACAGGCACTCATCTGTTTGGTGGACAAGAAGAGTGGTGAGAAATCAAAAACACGTCCAAGATTCGTTAAACAGGATCAGGTCGCAATAATGCGCATCGAATGCTACGGCATGATTTGCCTTGAACAGTTCAAGCTATTCCCGCAAATGGGACGCTTCACGCTGCGAGATGAAAGTGAGTGCGGCACTGTAATGCACTTATGTACATATATATATATATATATATTCCCTTATGCTTTGCAGATAAAACCATTGCCATTGGCAAGGTACTCAAGGTGATCGAATAAATTGAGCCTAGCTGAATTCGAGCGCCCGCCTTTTACACTGCGGCTTTATAGCAAACCAAGCAACCCTTCAGAGTATGCCAGACGAGACGATAATTATGAGAAATTGCCAATGCCAGCGCCAACGCCACGCTTTCTACACACACACACACACACAGACACACACACACACACACACACACACCTACACAATTAAGATTTTACTTTCTCCACAATTATTATGCATATGCATAGAGCAACTGCAATAGCGTTTGATAATGTTTAGAGACAAGATTTATAGCAAGTATCTAAAAAAGTATGGAAAAAGAAAAAGGAGAAATAGTTTGGCAAAGACACAGATTTCAAGAGAGCGAGAGAGAGAGAGAGAGCAAAAGAGAGCAACAGAAATGCATTATATAT
The DNA here is from genome assembly GCF_003285875.2 of Drosophila novamexicana. Taxonomy (NCBI): domain Eukaryota; kingdom Metazoa; phylum Arthropoda; class Insecta; order Diptera; family Drosophilidae; genus Drosophila; species Drosophila novamexicana. Next base: position 1,698,489 of record NW_020824834.1, read on the forward strand.
ATATAAATATAAACTATATTATGTATAACTAAAGCATGAGCATGTACTATTTATATATATGTACATACACACACACACACACACAACACGTACGTATATATATATTCGAGATATTGTCCGGGTTATGATTACGTTTAAAATTGGCTTTGTTGTGGCTGAAAAAAACAAAAGAAAACTCAAGCAGAATGAAAAGCAGCAGACGTCGATTTATTAGTTGTAAACATTTAAGCATCATTATATAGTGCGAGAGTCGTGAATTTTTTAAACAAACTACAAAGCTGCAAGCTGAACAATTTTTATATTTATACAAAACAAAACAAAAGCAAAACAAAACAAAAAACAAAAACACAAATGATAAGCGATAAATAGTTGCCAATTCCTCAAATATGTTTTGCTTCTCTGCCTTTGAAATATGTTATGCGCCGCCAAAACGGAAAATTATGTTTGTCATTTTTTGTAATATTACGAACTACTTTTATCAATTTTGTTTCAACGAAATGCTTTAAATTTAAGTTTAAGCTCAAAAGAGAGATAGAGAGAGAATCATTTTATTTGTTTACTTAACTATTGTTAATATAAATGCTAAAACTGATGAGAATTTCACTTGCTACTAAAAAAACAAATTGATTTTTTATATATATTTTGTTTAACTAAGCTAATTGAAGGCAACACGAAACGAAATAAATGCCTTTTGTTTCCCAAATGCAAAAACCAAAATCCTTTTGTATGAGTTATGCAAAAGTCTGGCTGATTTTTGAACAAGACGGTTTCAGCGCCACAAAAATCAAGAGCTCTCTTATCTCCCAATCGACCAATTGGCTTTTAGTTTTCACATTTTCACATTTTTTATAAATTGTATCTTAAGCTCACGAAAAAGAAGAGAAAACACTTGTGTATCTAATTTAATGGAATGGTTCATTTGAAGGTTGAATTGAAATGTTGTTACCATTTACAGAATACTTGTCTAACGAACGAAAATAATACATAACTAAGTTAAATATTCGCCCATGTTTGAGTTAATGCAATTAACTTGAAAGCTATTTGAAAAAGCAAGCGTATATTAAATGAAAAAAAAAAAACACCTGCTTACCGCGCTTTCTCTAGTAAACAAAGGAAATGAATGAAAATACAATTGTTAAAAATCTCTCCGACAGTTAAACATGATGATATTTAAATGTTTCTCCACAAACTCGTAACTAAAATGAAAATTATATAATGACACGAAAAGAACTATGCAACTGATAAATAAATATAAATTGTATGAATATACATAGATACGAAAAAAGGAAAAAAAAAACGAAATAATAGAAATTATATAGACAAAACGGGAATATTTATACAACATTAAATGTATTATTATTATACATATTTAAAGACAAAAGCGAAACAACAAAAATCCAAGATCCGTATAAATTTGAACATTTTTTATCAATAAAAAGCGAAACAAAAAGAAGACAAAAAAACGAACCAAAACAAAAACCAATTTAAACAATCATTAAATTTGTATTCATAAGAGTTCAATTTCATTATAATCTAGATTTATTATCTTTCCTGAAACAGGCGAAAGATCAAAGAAATGTATCGTTAGGTTCACAGCATCGAACTGAAAGAATCAGCGAACTAGTTCAGGCGAATAAGTTCAGAATGCGCATTTAAAAAAAAACGGTTATGCAAAAAGTAACCTGTAACATGCAACCCTTGGAACAGGTTCTTTTTAATGCAGCCCTTAAAACTAGTCTGAATGCAGGTAACTCGAAAATCGATTCAAATTTAAACATTATAACATATAAATTCATCTTATTAACAAATTACAGATAAAAATGTATTAACAAAACTTAAAGGACGCACATGACAATTGTCGCATCCATAGTTAGCCGTAATTCTGCGAAATGTTTGTACAAATGGCTTTGGAATCGGGCCCACAGCTGAAGTCCACCATATCCTGAACATTCTACACGATTGGCACCAGATTTTTGAGTATATTGCATGGGCAGCCGTTTAGCAATCCGCCAGCTCCGACGTTTTCTTGGCCAACAGCGGCGTAATGGGCTGATCCCGCCTTGTCGCCTGCTCCTGGCGCTTGGCCTCCTTATCGCCATAGAGATCCAGATCGCGGCCGTAGTACCAGACAAGCCAATCAAAGAAGACGCCAATGAAGGTGAACACTACCGAGAGAGAGAGAGAGAGGGAGAGGGAGGGAAAAGAGCTGTGGGTATGACTAGGGGAAATATATGTGGCTGACTTACGGCACGATAAAAAGTTGACGGAATAACGGAATCTTGTCTGATCGTAGAGCTGACAATTGCCATTGCCGTGGCAGGTCTTGGTCCACACCAGGCAGGTGGAGTCAATGATGCGGCCAAAGATAATCGGACCCGGTATCAGGGCAAACAAGCTGATCATCATCAAAGCCAGGCCCTGAGCAAAGGACTTGTCCTCCGGCGAAACGGTGCGATAGTTGACCAGGACATTGCCAATGCGACCCGAACTGCCAAACCAGTTGACAATGATCGAGGTAATCGAGAACGTCCAGAAGGCCACATTGCAGCCATCCATGCAAACGCCCGGACGCAGTATCAGATCGGCCACGGCGCGCTTGCTGCGCGTCAACAGATCCTCCTGCAGCTCGGTGGAATAGTCATCGTTGAGCAGCGGCACGGCTGCGGGATCGATGTCCAGACCGGTGCTCTCTGTCAGCGACATTCCCGTGGGCTGCAGCTCCATTAGCAAACGCTCCGAGCCGCCGTATTGGGGTACAGCTTTGAGATCTTCCTTGAGGCAGGCGCATTCATCGTACAGCTTGCTGTCGGCGTTCCAGCTGGTGCAGCCGGCATGACAGGGCGAGTAGTAGGTGGTATCGCTGGCCTCATGGCATACAGGTGAGTAGTTGACGCCCTCGCAGGAGCAGTTCGCATTGCAGTTGGTCGTCAAATTGAAGCTATTTAAGAGAAAAAGACGTGATAATATTAGGCGGAGGAAAGTATGACGTCACGGGTGCATGCTACTATAACAAGGTGGCAGCTTTTAACAAGGCCAAGCTTATGCAGCGAGGCGAATGGTAGATCCAAAATGAATCGAGTAGTGAAAAGTGAAGGAACAATGACGTCACGAGTGCAGGAGAAAATATAACAAAGTGGCAACGCCTGGTAAGGCCAAGCTTATGCAGCGAGGCGAATGGCAGATCGAAAAATGAAGCGAGCAGTGAAAAGTGCAGGACTAATTAAGCTAAATTCACGCGAAATGCAAGTTATAATGTTTGGCAGGATCAGTGATGTCACGAGTGCATGAAAGTATAACAGCGAGGCGAGTGGCAGATAAAAATATAAGTATTGAAAAGTGCAAGACTATTTCTGTGAAATAGACGAATGCATGTGTTGATGTTTGGCTGAGACCGTGACGGCACGAGTGCATGAAAGTATAAAAAGGTGGCAACGCCTGGTAAGGCCAAGCTTATGCAGCGAGGCGAATGGCAGATCGAAAAATGAAGCGAGCAGTGAAAAGTGCAGGACTTGGGTGAAAAGTTAAAAAGTGTGCATTAAATATTAAATAAAGAAGTGAATAACAAGAAACTGCAACAAAAAGAGACAACAAGTAATTAAAGCGATTACTTACTTGCCCAAATGTGCCATTGATACAGAATCGGGACAGTATAAAAAGGCGTATGACAATTGGCCTGTAAAGCGGAAGTACATAAGAAAATCATAAAAATTAAGAGAATATAGAAAAAAGATTTTTAAAATTATTTAACTGACCGCAAATGTAGACAAAGCCGACGAAAACATTCCACATGAGCACCTTGCTGACGGAGGGCTTCTTCTTCGATATGAACAGGCCGGAGGCGAAGAGGCCCACGACCATGCCCAGAATGGAAATGGGACCCACGACAATGGTGGCACTGTGGGCGGCCTTGTGGAACTGCACCTCCATGTATTTGGAAAGGAATGTCATGAAGCCGGAGGCGCCCAGAATGTAAAAGACGCCCGACGTGATATTAAAGATGAGCAACTTGTTGCGCAACAGACGCATCAGAGCAGTTGGAAAATCCTTGAGCTTGGGCAGATCGGCATTGCCGCCAGCCCCAATGCTGTCGAGGGCGGCGTTCGAGGAGACGCGGCTGCTCAGCGAGAGGCCCTCCTCGCGCTTCAGCTCCTCGTGCCGCAGCACGTGCGGCAAATGCGAATTGTGTTTGGGGTCATCCGTTTTATTGGGCAGCCGCTTGGGAAAGAGGCCTATCAGGCCGGAGAACATGCACATCAGAGTGCCCAATATGACCCAGCCCAGCCACCAGGCGCCCAGCCAGCGTGGATCCTTGTCATCGATCAGCGGCGTCTTGCTTGGTTCGATAAACGTGTTCAGCGTGATGTAGCCTAAATGGAGAGGTGGAATAAGCATGCAATCGGAAGCTGGGTAAATCATTGCAACCCACCGAAGAAGAAGCCAAAGACGGGTCCAATCATGCGCAGCGACATGGCCACAGCCAACATGAACGGCGTATTCGTGCGCTTCGTATTATCATCCAGATATGTCTGACCTAGGGCATAGTACATGGTATTGCCTATGCCCAGCACAAACTGCGAGAAGAAGATAAGCACCAGGGGAACGTACGTGAAGAGACTGTCGCAGTTCTCCTCGGGCTTGCCCACCCCGCACAGCTGCTCCGATTGCGTCTTCATCGAGCTGACATTCTGCTCAAATGACAAAGCTTGTAATAGCAAATATATATATATACATACGAGTTCGGGTCTTACCATGGACGTGTAGTTCAGGTTCAGGGAGCTGTTCCACTGACTTTCCTGGTACTCCTTGGTCAGCTGGAGCACCTCATCGCCAGCGCCATAGATGAAATGGGGCAGCACCAGAATGAAACAGGATACGCCGCAGAGCATAATGCCCCAGGCTATCCACATCGGACGATTGCGCTGCCCACCGATATAGGATAATATCAGCGACAGCATTATCTGGGATATCTCATTGCCACTGAGTACGATGCCTGCGAAAGCAATAGGTATCGAGTATCGGAGGGGGTAAGTATCAAATATATACTATTTATATTAATAAGCAAATTATTGACTGAATGACTGATGATTGAGGTAAGGAATATCTCATTGCCGGCGAAAGGAATAGGTATCGAGTTGGGCATCGGAGAGGATAATTATCGAATAAGTACTACCAACCATTTCTATTAATAAGTTACTGATTGACTGAATGACTGATGATTGAAGCACAGCTCAAAGCGTATGAGTATGCATCGGTTCGAACTCGGTTCGCTTCAAACCCGGTTTGAAGCGTCTTGGGGGATGGAACATCCATGCAACCTGTTGCATGAGCTAAAATTTAATTTTCGTCTGATATCTTTTGAGCCGTGCAGAGCCGGCTAATAGCAGCCGCAAGTTATTTGTATAGATATTTATAGAACATGATTCCTCCAGAGTGAATGTACTTAACAATTAATTGTTGGTAATTAATATCATACATCAAATCATGTCGCATCAATCCCCCATCAATCAAACTGAACTGCGCAGTCCAGAGCTGCTCACCTGTAGTTTGGCTGGGTATTTTGAAGCGCTTCTCCAAGGTGGTCAACGTGACAATGAAGTACATATAGGACATCGCCTGGATGGTGCCCAGCAGACCGTAAACGCCTATGAACCATTTGGTCGTCGCGTATTTCTGCAGCCAGGCGGGATGCCATTTGCCCAGGCCGCACAAGTAATGGCCCGGTGGCACTTGCTGTTTCCTTCGCTCCGCCATGGCCACGGGTGATGATTGTTTCTTGTTGTTGTAATCGATTGTCTGTTCAGTGGTTGGACTTGAGCATGTCTCGCTTGGCGGGCAACTGATAAGATTAATATAAATGCGAATTTATGACTGAAACATTAACATTAACGAGCTTTAGTCGGGCATGCCCGACTACGAGATCCTCAAGAACATATATCTATTCCAAGATCAATATATCATATGTCTCAGACTCAGCTCTTTGTTGGGCCTCAGAGACGCTTCCTTCTGCCTGTCACATACCTTCGCACGAAACCAGCATACCCCTCCTTAGAAAATCAATTTTATTTCGCGGCACACCTGTAAGTTACAATTGTGAAGCGTCCAATTTCATAATGATTTCTGCTACAAATTGACCCATGAATAATTTTATTTGGCTCAAAAAAAAAAAGTTGGTTAACCGTGACTATTGTGTTTAGACTCAGCCCAATTCGACGTCTATAAAATGGTACGATATGTGGAATTCTGAGTACAATAATTGATTAGGCCAGGCGCTTGTTCAAGATCATATTAGTCCAACTTTTGATTAGATAAGCTCTCTCAATGTATTTGGCCAGTTTTTCGGACCAATAAAGTGATCTGCGAATTCCGTGCTGCTTCTCCATCTCCAAATGCCAACTAATGTGAGTTTTCACTTGATTTCAAATTTGGCATTAAAAATAAATTGTGTTATTGGTCAGAATTGTCCTCTATGAGATTATATAGCGTCTGGTCTGGTGAAACAATTATCTTATCACGTATTTTACGCTGAGCTCTCGCAAATCGCATTGGCCAGCCGAAACTCGGCAAGCTAGACCAAAGAATACCCTGTATAATGTGTAGTAGGCATTTTGTGGCAAGGATCTCAGAACTTATAAGAGCTAGAAGCATGAATTTTGCAACGTAGATGCTCCAAGTGCTCGCGCAGATCGAGTTCGTTTCCGATAATCGATAACTTGCTACGTTTTCAAGTAATCGATAAAAAACGATATCGAAATTCGGTTTTTTGAGCAAATCTCGTAGGTTTCAAAAGCCAGAATCACCAAACTTGATATTTAACTTCTTGAATAGTATATTTAACCAGTTTCTATCGCTTTATAGGGATCAGGGGCGATAGTAGAAAGATCAGGGTATACCCTATTCGGGAACTTGCAACTGGAGCGTCTTAGTTGTTTTTCTATTGCATTGAGGTTCAAAGAAGATTCAAAGAATGCCTTCGATTCATAAATAAAAGAGTACTATTTACTAATATACCCCTTAGACGCCATCTCCGGTACAGAGTATGTAAACAAAAGTATTGAACAAATTAATAAGTGGTAACTGGCCAACAATTGGCCTACGGCAATAACAAAGATTAGCTTGAGGGTTTCGGCAGTAAATTTAAAAAAAAAAAAAAAACAGTAAATAAAATTGCGTGTACACAAAAGAAATTGGCTTAATAATCGCTTATGGCACATTAATTGCTTATCTCAAGAAAAATTGAAAGAAAGAAAAAAAAGAATCGAAATATTGAAGCTTAATTCTTGGAATTCTCATTGTTGAAATCAAAAATAAACAAGCTTTTAAATCATGACAACTTTTAAATAAAGGATTTCTGGAGAAACTTAACTTTTAACATAAAGTAGCAGAAATTGCCCGGCGTTGCACGTCTTAATAACAATTTTACATTGGATTTTGGAAACGAAGACCACAGAATATTATTTTTAATTATACTTCTCACACTGTTTCTTAATTGACAACAATTTTGTTGAGCTAAATGCCTTGACTTGGAAATTTTAAGCTCTGCCTTGTTGCGTGCGTCTCTTAATCTCGTGTTCGCATGTCAAATGCCCTCTCAAGCGACCCCAATTTGTGCCAGGCAAATAGACAAATGTCCATTGCAGCCATAAATGCAACTAAGCCCAGATAGACATATAGATAGTACGCTATGTCAGATAATACCAGGCGATCCGACAACAAATCGACTGTGCAAACAAAGAGCCCGAGCAGCAGCTATCGGTCAGTGTTTCTTTCGCAAATATTTTGGGAACTCGAACTCGAGTTCTGGAAGAGAATTTGCAGTATTCGATAGCGAAACTGGGTTCGAGAAGAGTTGAGCTTCTTTTAATACTAATATCCTAAAAATGAAACTCTTGTATATAATATATTACATTTCCATAATCTACCTTAACAAGTTGTTTGCGAAACTCTTTGTTTAAATTAGAAACTTTTAAAAAAATCACTTGAAATAAGAATTTTTGGTACTCGATAGATTACTGGAGAATCCGGGTTCGAGTTTCGGCAAGAATTATAAATCCAAAAGACTTTGTTCTGAATAAAGTTCTTGTTTATAATAAGTATATAAGAAACATTTCCATAAACTAATTTGAATCCTACTTTTGGTTCGTTTAAATTGAAAAACTTAGAAAAACAAAAATCACTTGGAATAAGCACAAAAAACTTATAACAAGAAATTGAATACTTGAAACAGTTCCAAATGGAAGTAAAATATTTCCTATGCGTATGAAGTAAGCTTGATTAAGGAATTCAGGAACAAAACAAAAGTTCTTGAAATAAGTTGTTTCGGCTTTTGACTTAATTGAAGCACAATTTCAGTTAAGTTTAGTTATCTCCAACAATTAATAAGAAAACATATTTAACAAATATTCCACTTGAGCATATTTTGTATTATTATAATGTTCTGTTCGTTCTTTTTTTGAATATTTACATTTTATCACAAGGCGTTTGAAATTTGTGTTCAATCAAATCGGCACTCGAAAGCACTTCAAATGTTCGCAATTAAATTTGGTTAAGTTCCTTAGAAGCACAGCGACTCTACTGTTATCAAAATGCGAGGATCGTTAGATGTTCAGGCGTACAGGAATCGTTATCATAACTGAGAACCGAGAGAGATGCGTAGACAACGGCAGAGAATGAGAGAGAACCTTGCGGCCGCGTGGCGCGTATCAAACTGACAGCTTGGAAAAAACAAATTGAAATAAATTCGTTGGCCTGGCCCATTGTGGCTCGATAATTGTGGCTCGATAATGCGGATAATAAAAAAAAAAAAAAAAAACCATTATCAGCAAAAATAATGTGGACTGCAAATATTATCAAAGAGCTGGGCATTACGCATACGCCACGTGAAAGTCTCTCTCTCTCCCTCTCGCTCTCTTTGAGTGTGGATTTATGTGTGTGCACAACAACAATAGTATTATTTATTAATAACAATAACAATACAATAAGAAACAACAACAACAAACGCGACAATGACACTATTTTATACTATTAATATGCGCCCCCGCCAGGCCCCAATTGCAATCCCATCGCCCTCTCCCATTCCCTCTCTCATTGTGTTTAGATTTGTGGACAAGTGAATTAGCTTAGAATATAGTATCTGGAATTGTAGCATATGCAACGGTTCGAGCGAGGTTCGCCTTTCGAGTTGCGTTCCCATTCTTTTTTGTTTAGCGTTCGACGGGCACCTTCAAAGGCGGCTCCGGCTCACGAATGTTCGGCATGCGCATGTTGCGACCCATCTCCAGGAACATGGTTAGACCCAGACCGAGCAGGAACAACAGTATGCACACCGTGAATATGGCTTGCGTAAGCGCTGGCGTCAGATATTCCTCACAGAGCCAACAGGCCTTGGGCATGTAGTCGGGATCCATTGCCGAAATGTTATCTAAAAAGTGAAGTAGATCGGCTTGAATCCAAGTCAAAACTTGAAAGTCTAGAGGGTTAGTTTGATCTATTAACAAAAAAAAACCCCTCTTCTTATTTATAGATAGATGGACTTTGGAGTCGGAGATGCCTCCTTTATAAGAAAGTCCAAAGTCCATCTATCTATTCATGTTCGTGTGTCTAGCTATCTCTGCGTCTTAGAGACTTGATCCTTGAATTCCCCCCAACATCAACATATCATACTTTGGAGTCGGAGATGCCTCCTTTATAAGAAAGTCCAAAGTCCATCTATCCATGTTCGTGTGTCTAGCTATCTCTTCGTGTTAGAGACTTGATACTTGAATTCCCCCCTGCATCAACATATCATAAAGATGCATAGGATGAAGCTAAGGTCTGTTGGTTGCACAAATGCGTTCTACATCCAAATGTATGGTAAATGGAATCCTGAAGTATAGAAACCTTTGATCTTTGAAGCAACCCAGCTCATTCTGCTGCTTGGACGTGCTGTTGGAGCATAGGAGGGTCCAATATCTCAACAACAAGAGCAAAATGCTTGAGAAGACTTCAAAGGCTCGACTGGCTATTAAAGCTACTTCGTGGAAATCACGAAGGCGCAGCTTATTAAAAGGATATTAACGCCCATCTGGACATGCGATATGCAGAATAAGTTTGAATGATACATGACAACCAACGCCATCAAAGGTCGGAGATCGGATCGGAGATCAGATAAACTTCTTAAGCCAAGATCCTGGCCGATCCCATCAGAGAGAGAGAGAGAGAGAGAGAGAGAGAGGCGCCTCCAAAGGTTACACCCAGACGATCTATCTACGAGGCGAATCATTTGAATATCTCCTACCCTACTTCACTCCAAATATAGCCCTCTGTTAAGCTACATACGTGTGTTGCTATACCTTCTGGCCTCACATTCATTCGCTTGACAGAGATCAGCAGGCTGCTCCACTTACCCGCAAGGACGACGTCCATGCTGAACGAGTAGAGGGTGAGGCGCGCTCCATCGTCCGAGTAGGCGGTCAACGCGTAGCAGCAGAAGCTAAACCTTTTGCCATAGAAGAGCAAATCCCTGGGTATGAATGTTGTGTTTTGGAATATTAATTTTGGAATGCGCCAACAACCGACAACGGGCGCCAGCTTTATCTTCAGGGGTCCCAGCGAGGTGTCAATAAAGAAGTTGACGCCCTTCTTTATGTTCGTATTATCCTTTAGCTTCAGGCTCAGCGAGGACTGGCCGCTCGGATAGATGTGAAAGCGCTTGTAGTAGACATTCAGACCCTTCGGTATCTCCTCGGCGAACACGATCTTGTCCAGCGCAACGATGCCCCTCGGATGTCGCAGCACAACAATTGACGGGCTCTGCTTCGAACCGTTGCGGAGCACATGCTCCTGGGAGGTTTGACCCCGAAATTTTGGCTTTTCTGTTGTCGTTGTCGTTGTCGCCGTCGGCTTCATCCACTTCATGATGTCGTTCACGCGCTGAAGACGACGCTGCAGCGCCTTCATCTGCTCCGCGTGTGCCGTATACAGATGGATGACCGGACAGTCCTCCAGGTTAAGGGCCACGGCCTTCATAAATTTATCTGCGTAGCAACATTTGGAAGAGTATTTTTAGACCAAGAAAATGCTAACCGGCTTTTTTGTGGCCCAAGCATTTGTCACGCATTTTCAAATCAATTTCCGCGTTGAATTTTCTTAAAATGAAGTCGGAAATCGAATGTAAAATTCATAAAACTTTTAGTTTTCTATAAATTGTGGAAAATTGACGAAAAAAAGCTTGCATGAAGCTCATTTTCATCAAAGATCTTTGTGAAAATTCGGGATTGATTCACGCTTTCCGCCAAATCCATCTCTGCTGGCGGAAATAAAAGCTCAGAGATTGTCTGAGCGAAAACTGAGTTGCCAGCCTCAAAGATTTTTGAACTTCAAGGCAGTTAAATGTGCGGAAGACTTTGGCTTAAAAACACAAAGCTTGTAATCAATCGACTTTGAATTCAATTTGAAATTGAATTTCGCACGGCGGAAAATAGGTGGAAAGGCAAGTGTAAAGCAATAACCGGAATCAGCCCAGAGCCTTGCTAATTGTTCTATTGCCATTGTTATGACCATATGGAAAATTTTGTTGGAAAGCGGCAGAAAAGAGTTTGTAGCAGAGTGTTAACACCTGGCCGGATATTCACCGTGTGCGGTCAGATTTGAATTTTTGAAATTGTAGAGCTGGATGCTATTCCTTTGGCAGGGCAGCGTCAGCATGGCCCTTCGTCTGTTCCAGATCATTTCCTCGCCGCGTTCCGTGAAAAGCATTTCCACGCTCGCGAACGGATCGTGCACCTGGCTGTAATAGGTGCGCGGCTGCACGCCTCGCAGATACGGAAAGCAGCCCACGCAGCTCAGATCCTTCGGGGTCAACTGACAGATGGAACAGTAGGAATAGACAGGTATGTGTCGGAGTGGAGCTCGAGAGGTGGCAGACAACTTACCGCAGACTCAAAGTAGACGACCAGCATGTGCTCCTGCAGCAGGGGGCGCAGCAAACCCGTAAAGTAGTCCGACTCGAGTGCCTGGAAGATGTTGCGAGCATCCGGTCTGTGGATTGAACAGCAGAACGTCATAAAGAACAGTTAATTGTGCGCAACAGCGTTGCCAGACTTACAAACTGACGCCCAAGATCAGAACGGGCGGCGTTGTCGGAAAATGTGTGCATGACCCAAAGGCAAGCAGCAAAAGCGAAATTACAATTATTTTCATATTGGAAAACAACAAGGCTAGTTTTCAGTCTACACTTTTTTATGAAGTGAATTTATTTCCACAAACTCTTTGCCAAAGCTTGCTTAAATATATTTTGATAACCCGATCATGAATATATAATTTATATAGTATATAAATTGCTGCAACTTTTCGTATTTCGAATTGTTGGCGGCTTATGTTCCTCAACAATGTTTTTCTTATTAAGCTCAGTTTCATGTTGCGCAAAAGTCTGCGACTCCCCAAACCAATTCAAATGATTAGGTACATGTTGCTGTTAAAAGTTCGAATGCCTCGTTGTTGTCAACATGTCATACGAATCTAATTAGAATGCTGCTGCATCAATTCTAATCAAGTTGATGTGCGTTCTGTTGACTTCATTTGGAAAATTGTAATACTAGTGTCTTGTTTAAGATTCACATTTGAATGTATATTCAATCTATATTTAGATACATGTTGGTCTGATCGCGTGCTGCTGAGAATATCGATTGGAATGTTGCCACAAGCGTCAATTCGAACATCAGCTACAAGTTGCTGAGTGCCTTTGTTGGCAACAACTGATTCGCTGTAAATGTTGCTGCATGTGCTCGTATGCTTGGGTACATGTTGCTGAGCAGTTCGAATATCGTGTTGCTGTCCACATCGTAGCCAGAGATTGTTGCCATGAACAACAGCTCGAATGTTGTTAAGAGAACTTCGAATGTTGCTTTGCTGCGCGTGTTGCTACAAGTCGAATGTTGCTGAATGCCTGGCATGTTGCCAATGCGTAATAATGTTGAGTACAGCTGAAAATGGAATAGCATTAAGTGAGCGATAAGATAAAACTGAATGCTTATCAGAAGCCATAGAATAATATATATACGAATAATGGTATTTCGATGCTCTCGCACCTGTGTGCTGTGATGCTCTCACCTGCGCATTCAGTCGACAAGTGACAATTGCCTCGAAAGAGTTGCGCGCGAATATGAAAGAAACCGAAACACAAATGAATTAAGTGAATAGAAAACAAGAATTGCAAAACGAATCATTGAATAATTGAATCAACGAATCAACGAATCATCGAATAGCGCAAAATGGCGCAAAATACGCGCAACTCGGATCTATCGCAGATCGCGGTAAATGCCAACAATATACCCGATGGTGCGTGCTCAATATATGCTATATAGTATATATATATATATATACGTTTCTTGTGCTTTCCACAGACAGCGTGGACTGCGGCATCAAGGGTCTGGGCTGGTGTCGCGGCCCCGGCTGCCAGCAATACGCCCGCCTGCGCACCTTCACCCTAGTCCTGCTCAGTTCCGGGCTGCTGCAGGGCGCCTGTGAGCTCTACTTCCGGGTCTCGGCCAAGCAGGCCGCCTTCCAGCACGGCTACAATCCCCTCCTAGTCGGTGAGTAAGCAGAACTTATCGCAAAAAAAAGCTATGCGAGCTGCTGGCCTCAATGCTCCGCCGAATGGGGCTGAGGTTTTCCAGCTAGAAAAGTGCGAGCGAGAGGCAAAGAGGACTTTTATCAGCTTTTGCGATATTGTTTATGATTTCGAGTGTGTGTGTGTGCGAGTGTGTGTCATCGTATACTAGTAGAAAACTTTTCAGAATGTGCAATCAAAACAGTTGGCCAACTTTTTACACACTTCATTCTCCCCCTCCCCGAACACACACTAAAAAGATTGGGATCACAATTTCTTGAAATCAGTTTCAACTTACGTAAACTCTGGTATATCAATTGCATTATCTCTCTCTCCCTCTGCTCAAATCGATAATGTACGATTCATTTCTTGCCTTCAATTCCATTTGTTTGTAGCTGGAACTTATCTGTTATCAAAATAATATGGTGACGAAATGCGCGAAATGGACTCACTTCCGATTCCAATTTTATGGAATATCTCGATTCGATTAGCTCAAAATCAGTCAATCTAATTATTCGAAACGTTTGTTTTCATTTATTAAGCAAATATACCTTGCCCAGTATACATTTTATATAATATTTTCTTTTCGATTCTTTAACGTCGTATCCAGACTCTACAGCATTTCCATAGTTTCGGGTGGAATTTCCCAAATCGCTGAAACACGTGAAACACGCATTCATTAAGTTCTTATGTAGAGATTTGTAAATATGTCTAAATCAAGTCGGACAAGACTGAAAACTTAGCTCAAAAAACATCCTTGAAACGCATTTTCCATCAAGAAAGCTTGGATTATGCGAAAAGTGAAATACGTCTCAATTGATTTGGTCAATCAGTTAGTAAATCAGTCCTGTAAGACAGACAGTCGGTTAGCCAATCAGTCATTCAGTCAGTCAGTGAGTCAGTCAGTCAATCAATCAATCAATCAGTCAGTGAGTCAGTCAATCAACGAATCAGTCAGTCAGCCAATCAGTTAGTCAATCAATCAATCTGTCAGTGAATAGGTCAGTCAGTCAATCAATAAGTCTGTCATTCAGTCAATCAGTAAGTCAATCAATCAGTCAGTCAGTGAGTCAGTCAGTCAATCAATGAGTCTGTCATTCAGTCAATCAATCAGTCAGTCAGTGAGTCAGTCAGTCAATCAATCAATCAGTCAGTCAGTGAGTCAGTCAATCAGCGAATTAGTCATTCAGCCAATCAGTAAGTCATTCAATCAGCGAATCAGTCATTCAACCAATCAGTAAGTCATTCAATCAGTCAGTGAGTCAGTCAATCAATGAGTTTGTCATTCAGTCAGTCAGTCAGTCAATCAGTCAGTCAGTGAGTCAGTCAGCCGTCAGTAAGTCAATCAGTCAATCAATCAGTTAGTCAATCAGTTAATCAATCAGTATTTCAATTAATCAATCACCTTTCTGAGCGGTGCAAACAAACTATTATATATCCAGGCCCAAATTAACCCTGTTCGGTTTGATTTCGTTCGAATATTAATTTTAATTTTAAGTTATTTTTAGTTATTAATTAAAATTAAATAACGATTTTTTTATTTTGCGCACACAGATTGGCTTTTGGTCAGCAGCGGATTATTCCAGGCGGTGTTCGCCCTGGCCTTCGCCTACTGGGCGGACGTCTATCATCCGATCAAGTGGCTGGTGGGAACCCTGATGCTGCAGTCGGTGGCCTGTGTGATTGCAGTGATACCCGCCATAATGAACTTGTAAGTGTATCAAACGGCTTGCCACTTATCCATCTTAACTAATTGCTTCCTTTTGCCCAGCGCTGATGGTGTTCAGTCGCAGGACGCCCTGGTGGATGCGAATCTGTGCGCCACATCGCTGGCCCAGTTCCAGAAGTTGACCCTAACCGAGGCGCAGAGCAGCAATTTGACCCTGGTGCTGCTCTTTGTGCTGCAGCTGGGCCTCGGCATGGGCTCGCTGGCATACTACACGCTGGGCGTCAGCTACATCGATGACAACTCCCTGTCGCAGGACAGTCCCGCCGTGATTGGCGTCGTGCTCGCTGCCCGGGCCTTCGGCCAGCAGCTGGGCTCGTTTCTGGTGCTGGGCGTGGGCCTCACACATGTGGGCTGGTGGCTCGGCTGGATTGTGCTGGCGCCGCTTATCTTTGTCGGAGCCGTGCTGCTGGGCCTGTTTCCCAAGCGGCTGCCCAAGACGGTCATCCATCAGGCGGCGCAGCGCATTATCGAGCAGTCGAATATGCGCACCTTTGGCAGCCAGTTCTCCAGCTACATGGACGACACGGACTTTTGGCCCTCGCTGAAGCGTCTGTTCAAGAATCGTTTGCTCATGTGCAATCTGCTGGGCATCATGTGCCTGCAGAGCGCCGTGCTCAACTATAACCTGCAGGAGGAGAACTATATGCAGAGCCGTTTCTTTCTGCCCTACAACGAGCAGGACGGCCTCACCCAGGAGTGGAAGGCCGCCTTTGTCTCCTACTTTCTGCGTCCGCCCGTCATGGCCGTGGGCATGCTAATTGCCGGCCTGATCATCTCGAAGGCGCAGCTCTCGGCGCGCACCATAACGGGCATTGGCATCAGTCTGAGCCTGCATCTGGTTATCATCTATGTGGGCTACGTGTTCATCAACTGCGACGTGGGCGCCATTGCGGGCGTCGTTGGCGGCAAGCTGACGCAGCCGTATTGCGCCAGCCAGTGCCTGTGCACGCCCACCGCCTTTATGCCCGTGTGCCCGGAGAATAGCAGCATCACCTACTTCTCGCCCTGCTATGCCGGCTGCACCAGGCGCAGCTCGATCAACAGCTTCGAGCTGTACGAGGGCTGCAGCTGCCAGGGCGATCAGACAATCAATTCGGCGGGCAGCACGCGGGCCACGCCTGGCGCCTGCAGCGCCGACAGCTGCCAGAAGACCATCATCATCTTCCAGATCCTCAGCATATCCGCCGCCTTCCTGCTGGGCATGGCCGTCATTGGCAAGACCTTGATTACGCTGCGCGCTGTCCTGCCGCAGGACAAGACGCTCGCCCTGGCCTTCGAGCTGATGCTCGTCGGACTGTTTGCCTATGTGCCCGTGCATCTCAGCTACGATCTGGTCACACGTAAGTACAGCGCACACTCGCTACAATACCTACTTCAATCGCCATCAATCAATTTTAAACAAACATAATAATCAGCACAAAGATAATTGTATATTCACTGTTCTTGGAAATCATCTCTATCAATCAATATTTATCTCATTACAATGGATAATTTTTTGATTGACCATTTGATTGATTGACTGACTGACTGATTAACGCACAGTCCAGAAGGCAGAGCTTGCAAGTCGAAGTCGCAATTATCTCTAACCTCTATATAAATTATTTCTTACTCGAAAAAGTTAAGGATTGATTGACTTAACTACTATTTGATTGACTGACTGATGACTGATGATTGAATACAGCTATTAAAGCACAGTCCCAACAGTCAAAGCTGGGAAGTTGATATCGGAAACCTCTTCTTAATCAACTCTATCTGAATTTGTACTAACTCCATAAAATTGATTGATTGATTGACTATTAACGCACAGCCAAAATATCAAGAGCTTGCAAGCCGAAGTCGCAAATTCTCTTGATAAAATCAAGGATTGATTGACTGAATTATGACTGATAAAGCTAAGTGCAAACAGCAAATTCTGAGAATCTTAAAATTGATGATTGATTGACTGACCGACTGGTTGATTGACCGACTGACTAGAGTCACAAAACTTCTAGTGCACAGTCCAATAAGCAAAAGCTGAGAATGTCAACTCATAAGTCATATCTAACTCCATAAAATTGTTGATTTTTTAACTGATTGATTGACTGACTGACTGACTGACTAGGGTCGATTCGTGAACTGGGTTTTCCACACCTGTGAACTCAGATTTACAAATCGCAATCGAACCCAAGCTGAAACGGGTTTCGTGTCCTCGCATGCTAACTTTTACACAGTTCTCCTCTCTGAATTCAATTTTCTTCATGGTTATTAATAAATATTTCTCTCTTTTGCAGGCACCACCTGTGTCTATTGGGCGCCCAACTATGAGCGCTGCCTGCTACGCGAGACGCCGAAGCACGGCAACATTCTGGACATACTGACAGCCTCGTTGATCCTGGCCAGCGTGCTCTTCGACATACTGGTGTACATCTTTGCCAAGGGCTTGAACCTGTACAACTGCAAGGTGACGGACAACAATTACACGCCCTCGCTGTATGCGCCGGTGCCGCATGAGGATTCCGGCTCGGCGCCCGCCTCGGCTGTGGTCGCTCGAGGCGGCAGTCCCACGTTGACAACGACTACGACGGCAGCCTCCGGCTCGCCCATGCAGCGCCGCGATGCGCCACACGAAGCCGTCGAAGCGCGCCGCCCAGAGGCCACCATCTTTCGGCAGCCCAGCTCGCTGACCGACTCCTCGGGCGCCCAGAGCATCGTGGAGCCGAACGGCAGCGGCGTGACCTATGCCCAGGTTGTCTTTCCGCCGGACAAGCGCAAGCCCGACGACGGCAGCACCAGTCCGAAGCGCCTGGCGGTGCCCGCCAATGTGCCGCTGCATCATCTCTCCGAAACGGATGTGCGCGCCCAGCTGGGCACCCTCAAGTCCTTCAATCCTGCCAAGCCAGCCGCGGCGGAGCCACAGCCGGCGGCGGGCCGCGATGTGGCCGGCAATGCGGACATGTTTGCCCAGCCACAGCTGGCAAGCTCCCAAACAACTGCGCCCGCTGAAGCCGCCCATCCGGATGTCAGAGCCCAAAGCCCGGTTGCCCGACCCCAAAGCCCGGAGACGGACTTCTAAAGTGGCCGATCAAATAGTTTCTTCATCTTCGATTCTTAGACAATAGTTTTTGTATATTTTCTCTTTGAGTTTGTTCGCCCCCTTTTGTATTTTTATCATTTACATTTGATTATTTATAGCATTACCTATATATACTAAACTGTTTATGCTCTTCTTCTAAAACTTTTGAAATCCGTAACTCGGCTAAATATCTTCCGATCTCGGGAAGCTATACCTTGTTCGACTCGAAGTGGTTCACAGTAAATATCTTAGAAGGCAAATTGAATGCCAATCGATAGCAGTTATTCTTAAGAGTCCAAAAATTTCAAAAAAAAAATCATCAAAAAAGTTGTGTCTTTACTAACGCATTAATTTGTTTGAATGCAGATCGTTTTAAGTATCCATACGAATCAAAAATGTATTATACTTCTAAATTATTTTCCTGAGATATTTTTGTTTCCCGTGCAAAATATTATGTTCCAACTTTTTGTTTTGGTTCCATTGAGCATTCGTCAATTCATATCGCCTTTTAGTTGTGATAAGAAAAACCAATAATAGCTGCTAGAATCTGTCCGACAATTGGAATTAAAATTCTCCGTTTTTTGTTTTATGCAATTCATAAAAAGGCAGCTATTAAATAACATAACATAATACCCCCTTTCAGACTGGCCCGGGTCACGCTGCTCCTAATAGAAAACATGCTCATTTTGCTGAGCTCAAACTAACAGAGTGCCAAATTGTGAGTGAAAAAAACCGGCGCACAGAAATTAAGCAGGTGATCGAAATTCGAGTGTGAACAATGCGCCGCATTGCTTAGAGCATGGTGCACACCCGCACAAACACGAGATGAGCCAAGGCCGGAGATAAGCCGCCATCAGACAGCAGTTCGTGTGTGTGTTCGCTGTCATTTATCTTCTCACGGTCGCGCGCTCACGATTCTTTTCGGCGCTGATCGCTGATTGGTCCAATCAATAACTGCCGACAACGATGTTCTCTGCTCTCTGAGCGCAGCTTTGATGCAGCTGCGCAACTTTTGTCTGAGTCAGTGTGGCCCTATTAGTCAATAGGGCATGATGTTGTGCTGCGCGGGATAGTCTATTAAGCCTGTAATTAATTTATTATACCTCTTTGTGGATCTGATGCGTAAGCAGGTAAGGCTATTATTTGGAGATACTCTCTGCATACATAACATATGTTTAGGTAAGTGTTTTTGCAATTGATACATATCTCCATATGCTTGTGTATAAAATGGAATCAAAATCTGAATAAGTGCTTATTTCATAGCAATTTTCTCCCACGAGCGCAATGAATAGGAAGATAATGCACAGGCAATCAGACGGTATACACACACATATGTATGTACATAAATTTGGCGATTCTCTCTGCATACATATGTATGTATGCGTGTGTGCTCTCGGAATTCATGTCTACTTATGCTTGTGTATGATTGCTTACGCGTTATCTACCTTTGATCTGCGCTCAATCGAGTTGCTGTGCGGCGATTAGCAATTAAATGCGCAATTCGACACATAAATATTTAAACATTTATGCATTGTTTTTAAATGTTATCATAGAATTATGTGTGCAAAACAAAAAGGAAACATTTTAACACATTTTATTTCTAACTTTTAGCATAAATTTTAGTGTATAAAAACAAACACAAACACAAAAGATGATTGAACAACAACAAAAAGAAAACACATTTAAGAACATCAACCATACTTATAAATAATTGAAGAAATTATTATTATTACTATGCAAAAACCCAAATAAATATGATAAAAATAGAAAACCAAAAACAAAACAACATTGCTTAACATTCGAGCTAACAGCTGTAACTGCTCGTTAACAGCTGGCTTTTACAGTGTAATTATGCTCAAACTAACAGAGTGCTAAAAAAAACCGGCGCACAGAAATTAAGCAGGCGATCGAAATTCGAGTGTGAACAATGCGCCGCATTGCTTAGAGCATTGTGCACACCCGCACAAACACGAGATGAGCCAAGGCCGGAGATAAGCCGCCATCAGACAGCAGTTCGTGTGTGTGTTCGCTGTCATTTATCTTCTCACGGTCGCGCGCTCACGATTCTTTTCGGCGCTGATCGCTGATTGGTCCAATCAATAACTGCCGACAACGATGTTCTCTGCTCTCTGAGCGCAGCTTTGATGCAGCTGCGCAACTTTTGTCTGAGTCAGTGTGGCCCTATTAGTCAATAGGGCATGATGTTGTGCTGCGCGGGATAGTCTATTAAGCCTGTAATTAATTTATTATACCTCTTTGTGGATCTGATGCGTAAGCAGGTAAGGCTATTATTTGGAGATACTCTCTGCATACATAACATATGTTTAGGTAAGTGTTTTTGCAATTGATACATATCTCCATATGCTTGTGTATAAAATGGAATCAAAATCTGAATAAGTGCTTATTTCATAGCAATTTTCTCCCACGAGCGCAATGAATAGGAAGATAATGCACAGGCAATCAGACGGTATACACACACATATGTATGTACATAAATTTGGCGATTCTCTCTGCATACATATGTATGTATGCGTGTGTGCTCTCGGAATTCATGTCTACTTATGCTTGTGTATGATTGCTTACGCGTTATCTACCTTTGATCTGCGCTCAATCGAGTTGCTGTGCGGCGATTAGCAATTAAATGCGCAATTCGACACATAAATATTTAAACATTTATGCATTGTTTTTAAATGTTATCATAGAATTATGTGTGCAAAACAAAAAGGAAACATTTTAACACATTTTATTTCTAACTTTTAGCATAAATTTTAGTGTATAAAAACAAACACAAACACAAAAGATGATTGAACAACAACAAAAAGAAAACACATTTAAGAACATCAACCATACTTATAAATAATTGAAGAAATTATTATTATTACTATGCAAAAACCCAAATAAATATGATAAAAATAGAAAACCAAAAACAAAACAACATTGCTTAACATTCGAGCTAACAGCTGTAACTGCTCGTTAACAGCTGGCTTTTACAGTGTAATTATGCTCAAACTAACAGAGTGCTAAAAAAAACCGGCGCACAGAAATTAAGCAGGCGATCGAAATTCGAGTGTGAACAATGCGCCGCATTGCTTAGAGCATTGTGCACACCCGCACAAACACGAGATGAGCCAAGGCCGGAGATAAGCCGCCATCAGCCAGCAGTTCGTGTGTGTGTTCGCTGTCATTTATCTTCTCACGGTCGCGCGCTCACGATTCTTTTCGGCGCTGATCGCTGATTGGTCCAATCAATAACTGCCGACAACGATGTCCTCTGCTCTCTGAGCGCAGCTTTGATGCAGCTGCGCAACTTTTGTCTGAGTCAGTGTGGCCCTATTAGTCAATAGGGCATGTTGATGTGCTGCGCGGGGTAGTCTATTAAGCCTGTAATTAATTTATTATACTTTTTTCTGGATCTGATGCGTAAGCAGCTAAGGCTATTAGTTGGCAAAGTTCTCTCTGCATACATAACATACGTTTGAGTAAGTGTTTTCGCAAGTGATATCCACTTAATCTTGTGTATAAAATGAAATCAAAATTTGAACAAGTGCTTATTTTATTGCAATTGTCTCCCCATTAACGAATTAAAAGATAATGCACAAGCAATCACACGGTATACACACACATATGTATGCATGTACATTTATTTGGCCATTCTCACTGCATACATATGTTTGTGTGCGTGTGCTTTCGCAATTCACATCTACATACATGCATACTTATTATCTACCCTTGATCTGCGTTCACTCGAGCTACATGATTTTGCATTAGTTAAACGAAAGCAGTCGGACAAAGATGTTTATGAAGAAATAATTAGTGAAAATTGTCTTACGGGTCGGAAATATAAATAACCATAGAAAAATCGCTTGCAAAGTTTGACAAAAATCGAATCAAATTAAAACAATTCTATCAATTTTAATAAAGTGTTTATTTTATAATAACTTCCTCTCACGTTCGCAAAAAAAAAGTCGTGAGAGCGCGACAAAGAAGAAGACAATGCACAAGCAATCACATACACATTGTATGCACATATCTAGCGATTCTTTCTGCATGCATATGTATGTTTGTGTGTGTGTGTGTTCTCGCAATTGATATATCTATATGTATGTATGTAGTTGTGCTTGCGTATGATTTTCTTATGCGTTATCTAGCTTTGATCTGCGCACAATCGAGTTGCTGTGCTTCGACTTTTGTTCACTTTGCGTCCGCGCAACGTGCTTTGTGTTAGTTAAAATATAAACTAAATTATAAGTGAAAATTGTCATGTAAATTCAGTCCATAACTCTAATTGTATACGTTTTCGGTCTAGTACGGGTCGGAAGTATTAATAGCCATAAAAATTATCTTTTCTAAAGTTTGACAAATGTGAAATTAAAATATGAACAGGTCCATCGATTTTATAGACTCGCAAATGTTTAAGTGTTTATTTTACGATAATTTTCTGCTCAGTTCGTAACAAATTCGTGAGAGCGCAATGAATAAATTTACAACGCACAAATCATACGATATACACACACATATCCATATATGTATGTACATATATTTGACGATTCTCTCTGCATGCATATGTTTGTGTGTGTGTGCTTTCGCAATTCACACTTGCATACATACATACTTATTATCTACCCTTGATCTGCGTTCTCTCGAGCGAGATGATTTTGCATTAGTTAAACGGCAGCAGTCGACCAAAGACGTTTAATAAGAAATAATTAGTGAAAATTGTGAAGTAAATGCCATATTTTACGGGTCGGAAGTAATAATTAATAAATCGTATTCTAAAGTTTGACAAAAAAGGAGTGAACTGTTTGAAAAAACTCCTCAATTTTATTTAAGTGTTTTTTTTTATAATTTTCTAATAATGCACAAGCAATCATACGGTGTACACATACATATGGATGTATGCATGTACATGTTTAGAAATTCTCTCTGCATACATATGTATGTTTGTGTGTGTGTGTTTTCGCACTTGATACCTGCGTATGCTTGTGTATGATTCCTTACGCGTTATCTAGCTTTGATCTGCGCTCAATCGAGTTGCTGTGCGTCGACTTTTGTGCACTTTTTTTTTAGTTAAAAGGCAACAGTCGAGTGAATCTGTTTAAACAAAAATTATAAGTGAAAATTGTCTAGTAAATGTTATCCGTATCTCTAATGTTATACTTTTTCGGACTTGTGCGGCTCGGAAGTATTAATAGACATCGATTTAATAGACTCACGAATGTTAAATGGTTTCTTTTATTGTAATATTATCTTCACCTCGCTCGGAAATTCGTGAGAGCGCGATGGGAAGATAATGCACAAGCAATCATACGATGCTCACACATATGTATGTACATATATTTGGCGATTCTCTCTCTCTCTCTCTCTGCATAGATAACATATGTTTGTGTGTGTATGTGTGTTTTCGCACTTGATACCTGCGTATGCTTGCTCCAGTTTTGTGGGTTTCTTGCTCTGTTTGCTGTGCGCCGACCAGCTTGGCCAGCACTTGAGTGAAACTCTTTGAGTAATGTAAGGTAAACTGCTCGGACTAATATCGTCCATGTCGGGAATGTCAATTGACATGTAAAACAAAGCGACTTCTGAGCTTTGACTAAATAAAGATCTGATCAAAGTGCTTGCTAAATTCTTCTTGAAGACTTTCACGAACCCCAAAAGGTATATTCTTCTGAAGTCCAATATTTAAAGTTTACAAAATACTAATTCATTTGTTTTCTTTTTTTACTTCTGCTGCCTGACTGAGCTTGGATATATGCTCATGCCATGGATATATGTTAGCTTATACAAAATCGTATTTAGATTTTGTTGCTGCCAATCTGCGTCGATTCTTAAATCAACGTTTTGTAGAATTCTGCCGATCTTTAAGGTATGTCGGACGTTATTAAGCCCATGTATTTAAGTTTACAAAAACTAATATATTTTTCATTTTATATTTTTCAGCCTAATCCTGCCAACGTTCATTGACAATGTATAATCAACAAATATTTATTTCGATTTTGAATCGGCGGAATTATGTCCCTTTAAAATTATAAACACAGTATTTCCCGCGCTCCCGGAAACTCAGCCAACTCTGTCACGCCCATGGACAAGATTTCATCAGCAAGTGATCGCTATATATGGTACCTAGTTGACCGATATATCCTTGGCTAATCCATGTCATAGATATAGTCCTAGCGAACCTAAAGGACACAGTTCTTGCAAAATGTGTATGCTTTTCTTTTACAGCCGCCCCGAGTAATAGTTCCTGGATCCTGGATGGTTTCTAGTTGACTAGCATATCCTTGGTTATACCATACCATTGATATAGTCCTTGGGAACCTAAAGGATCAGATCCCTGGAAAATGTGCATGGGAATGGTCCAAAAATATGTATGCTTTTTCTTTCAGGAGCCCTTTTATATGCCCTGCAGCTGCAGCTGTTGCTTAACAGCCGGCTTACAGTGCTCATTTAACATGCACTGCTAGCTAACATCACTCATTTTGAGTTACATTTTTGCCCCTTAATGCTATGCTATGAAAATTTTATTCAAACCACTCATCGACCTTCTGGGCATTTCTGTTCGCCTGGTGTTTTTCGGAAATTTTAGCTAAAAAATCTGGGCCCCGGCCGCCGGCTAGAGCGCCCCTTTTGGGTATGCAATGAAATTGTTCGGCAGCTAAAAATATTCTTTGTCGACCTTCTGGGCATTTCTGTTCGCCTGGTATTTTCGCAGATTTTAAGAAAAATCTCGGCTGCCACCAAATGCCCCTTTTGGGTATGCAACATTTTTTTTTAATTTTTAAATGAAAAAACAGGAATATCGTTTAAATAATTGATTTATTTACAAAATTGTTGATTTTTTTTGCTAATTTTCTTAATTACTTTTCTTAAAATTATACAAATAATAAATAAACTATAATTTGAGCTTATTTAAACTTAAAATAGGTATATCTGGCTTAATTATAGTCGAATCCTGGAAATATTGGCTTTATCAGTCGTGGAGGTCCTTAGAGCTCATTGTAGTCCTTGATTTGTCAGTCTGCAAGGATAAAAACACATTAAAATTGAAAAAAACGAAAAAAATATAAAGGCAAATTTTTTCAGAAAAAAGGACATAACTCGGCCATATCCTTGCAGATTTTCAAAGGACATGGTGCGTTAGGATCGTATCGACCCCCTGCATCGATCTGCATCAAAAAAATATGGGGTCATCTAAGAACCCCAGGACTTGTATTTTTACTTGTGAAATTTTCATCCCGAAGTGCACCGAAATGGCCCGAAAACACAAATCCATGAATATCTCCAAAACTACAAGGACGATCTTAATGAAATTTGGCCAGTTGGTAGTCCTGGTCAATACAATTTTTTTGACATATGACTCGACAGGATACGCCATATGGATATGGCAGAGTTATGGCCTATTTTCTCTTGCAAAAATCGTCCTTAAAACTTCGCCGTTTGAAGGACTATCGTCCTTTTTTTTGTATTTTCTTAAATGGGAGGTCGAGCACTATTTACAGTTCAAAGGACATCCCGATAGTCCTTCAAATGGCCAAGTTAGTCCTGATTTTTTCGATTTTTGCCAATTTTGCGACTTACCCCCTATGAAAAATTTTGGTGAAATTTTTTGTCGA
This sequence comes from Drosophila novamexicana, assembly GCF_003285875.2. NCBI lineage: Eukaryota > Metazoa > Arthropoda > Insecta > Diptera > Drosophilidae > Drosophila > Drosophila novamexicana. Next base: position 1,724,465 of record NW_020824834.1, read on the forward strand.
ATCTTGGAAATCCTTGAATGCCAATCGATAGTCCTGGTCTCCACGAGTTCAACAAGGTATATCCTTCCGATATCCTTAAGGATTTGGCCGAGTTATGGCTAATTGAAAAATGTCCTTTTTAGAAAATTGGCCATATCTCTGAAACGGCAAAGACGATTTTGATGTCCTTTGGACAGTTTGAGGTCCTTGTCCATACGATTCGTTTGACACAGGATTCGTCAGGATCTGCAAGGATACGGCCGAGTTGTGGCTTTGTTAATTTACGAAAGAATTGTACGCATATCTAGGCAGTCTAAAGGACTTTCGTCCTTTTCATTGTATATTCTGAATTGGGAGGATGAGGACTTACGGTTGGCCAAAGGACATCATGATCGGCAAGGATATGGCCGATCTACACGCTTTTATCTGTAGCGACAAAAGTCTCCTTCACTCAGCTCCTTGAAGAATTTTCGTCCTTTTTATCACATATTCTAAGTTGGCCGGGCAAGAACGTGTCCTTGGTCCTTATGATGTCCAATTTCAGGTCCTTTAAAATGAAAAAAAGCCATATCTCGGCAACCATAAGGACGCTTTGAATGTCCTTTGGGCAGATAACAGTCCCGGTCCGTACAGGACTCGTCGCTCGACTCTACCCGAGATATTCAGAAACCATCGAAAAATGTATAATTTTCGATGGCAATCGAAAGTCGGGATCAGAATTTAGTTTGTATTTGTTGCTTTTATTATAATTGTATTTCCATTAATTTATTTAAATATAGTTGGTATTTGCATTTGATTTACTTGTTTTAATCTTTTGTTGTGGTTTTTGTTGTTGTTGTTGTTCGCTTACAAACTAATTAATAAATTAATAGTTAGACTTAGAAATGAGAACTTAAGCGCGTAAAAATCCATCATGGGGGAGCATACAAAATAAAATTACAAAAAAAAAAATAAAATAAAACGCATGACAAAATATGTTCTTAAATCAAGATCCAAAACAAGAACAAAGAAAAAAAAAATACTTTCTTCAAGAGACATTCAATTTAGTGTGACGGACGCTGAGCCCGATCTGACCGATCTGATGCATATATAGATATATATATATAGACGTGCAAGTTTTGTGCCTCAGTTGGGATTATATAATCACACACACACACACGCACACATATATATATATATAGATATCGGATATTTAATTGTTTTGAATATGGAGCTGTGGCTGTGGCCGACCTTAGACAATTCGAGTCTCCGCAGGTGGCCAGTGTTGCAAGTTGCGTGTGCGGCAAGTGTTGCAAGTCGCCGGAACAGACAAAACTTGTGGCGTTTCTTCTCTTGAATTCTTCAGTTTCAGCTAAATGAATGCTCTCTCTTTCTCTCTCTCTCTCTCTCTCTCTCTTTTCTGTTTGTTGTTGTTGTGGCGGCAGAGTGTGTGTGTGTGTGTGTGTGTGTAACAGAAATCTTACAACAGATTTGATTTGCGTTTATACAAAAATTCGAAATTAATATTAATTATTAAACTAAATATTTGCATAACAATTAAAATAGGACGACTCATTTTCCACTTAATATTTAATATACATTTTCCATGTGTTTTCTTTTGGGGTTTTTCTTTCCTCTTGCTACTGCCGCTGAGAGTAAGGTGTATTTCTTTTAGTAGGGGTATTCACTTTAAAAGTGTCTACACACGATTTGCTTGCATTACTTTCTCTCCCTCTCTCTCTCTCGCTCTCGCTCTCTCGCTGTCTCTGTCTCGCTTTCTCTTGATAGTTGCACACATCATATTTAAATATATTTACAATAATTTTGTTGTTGTTTTTCTCTTGATTTGAATTACTTTGAAAAGAATTTGAAAAATGTTCTAATATATAACTACAACGATTTTCTACGTGTTGTGTTTTTTTTTTGTTGTTATTTTTTTTGTTTATAATAAATTGGAAACATGCACATTTACGATTTTTTGTTTGTAAGTTAATAATTTGCTTTGATTTAGTTAAATGATTAAAAATTATCAAAATAGCAGCATAATATATATAGATATATATATAGATATATAGATCTATAATCCGTGTTTATCAATTTATATATGTTTAGTTTAAAGTGAATCAAATTTTGTTGATCTCTGCTGCTGCTGCTGCGGACTTTCTTTAAGTGTATTTTTGTTTGTTTGTTTGTTTAGCGCTTGCTTCGGATATTTTCTTGCTTGCTTTTTACAATTTACAATGCACAATGCAAATTATCACATATTTTGTTTTCTCTTTCTCTATCTCTATCTTTCGCTGCTTTCCTCTGCCCATGCACATTGCGCGGCTCAAATTCTACTTTTACAATATTTAAGTATTTTTTGAAGCCAACTTTTATTTTCTTTTGCTTTTGGTTTTGTTTTTGTTTTTATTTATATTTATGATTTTGTTTTGCACAACTTCTATCGAGCGTTAAATAACATGAAACAAAATTCAATGAACAACAAAAAGGAAAAAAGTAGCGTTTTAAAATTAAACAAAAACATGAATTTCCTTTCGCCTTCCTTTTTTTCTCACTGTGTATATTGAACCTGAATGTTAATTGGCGCAGCAGCGCACTGTTAAATAATAATAAAAACACTCTGTTAAAGCGTTCGCTAACAGCTGTTGGCCAGCCGCAGCCTACTGGCTGTTAACGCGCAGTCTATCCATCTAACTATGTATGTGTGCGATTGAGTGTGAGTGTGTATGTGTGAAGGTATGTGTGTTAAACAAATATCACAATCGAAAAATTAACAAAATGGCGGCTGCAGCAGTGCTACCAGACAGCAACAGCCGCAGCTAACAGCGCGCAACGTTAACAGCAGCAGAACTCACTTCCACTTTCTCTCCTCTTCTTTCGCTCTCCCACTGGTTGAGCTTTTTTGTAATACTTTTGTTGTTGTTGTTGCTGTTGTCTGCTTTGTTAATGTTGCTGCGCTGCTGCTGTTGCTGGGGCATTGTTACTGGAAGGGGGAACGGGGGGCTGCTAACGCTTTACTCTGTCGCGGCGACAAAGTTTTAGTTGACATTTTCAATTATTTCGACATTCCAGTGCCCCTGGACAATGGGCCACATTAATAAAATTACGATTAAAACAAACTAACAAACAGCTTAGGACATTGGTCCGTTTGTGCTGATGGCCGCTGCCGCGATGCCGCTGCTTCCGTTCGCCGCTGGCTGCGCTGCATCGACAATTGAGGCTGTAGCAATTGCTGCGTCAACGCCGCTGCCGCTGCTGCTGCTGCCGTTCTCTGCGCCGACGCCGACGCCGCCGCCATTGGCGACGATAACTGTTGCTGCTGTTGGCGCTGCCGACGCCGCTGGGCTGGTTGCCGCTGCCGACGCCGGCGTCGCTGCCACTGTTACGGCTGCTGCTGTTGCTGTCGGCGCCGCTTGTATAGCTGGCGTTGCGGGCGGCGCTGCCACCGCAGCTGGCTGCTGATTGCCAGCGATTTGCAGCTGCATTTGCAACTGTTGCAGCGTCTCCGGCGACATGTTCGATTTGAGTATGTTGTTCTCCAGCTCCAGATTGGAGATCTTATCCATCAGCTCGGAGATGCGCTCTTTTAATACTTCCACCTCCTCGCGCACCGCTATCATGAGATGCGATTTGACCAGATCCTGTAAGGGCAGAGCAAGAAAATGTAATTAGTAACAGGCTAAAGTTAAAGTTAAAGTTATGGTTTTACAATTCGTAATTTGTGTTAACAGCTGAAAAACGCTGATTGTCTATGTTAAGTAACAGCGCCGTGTATTTTAACAGCGCGCACTGCTTTACTGCCGCTACTTACATTGCCTGTTAATTAACAGCACCTGTTATCGATATCGCTTTTCATTTCTAACGAATGGAAACTTTCGTGTGCTCGGAAAAACAATGTAAACGTGTGCATTTAAGGCGCGACCCATTCACGACAAATCAATTTCAATGTTTGCTCAATGCGTTGCGTGTTGCAGCGCAAAGTACTAAATAATTGCCAAGAAATGTGCATTTTGCGGCCAAATGTCAATGTCAAAACATGCCACATGCTCGTGAAAATTTAATATGCCCATTAACAGAAGGGGGTGAGGAGGGGCGCGCGGGGGCGGTGCCAAAGCTAAATACACGACACAGTTTGTCTCTGCCTGTTGCCCTCTCACTCGCACCCGCGTACGTGTGTGTGTGCGTGTGTGTGTGTCTGTCTGTGTGTGTGTGTGTCTGTCTGTGTGTGTGTGTGGCACGTGCAACATGGAGCGGCGGCAGGTGAGTATCGCTGACGACAGTTCCGTTCGCCTACGTTTTCTTTTTCGATTTTCATTTTCTCTGCTAAAAATAAAAACGCCTTCGTCAGGCATTTTCACATCGGATGTGGCCCGATTTTCAGCTGCAACAAAATGTTGACCAAAAGCAGCAGCAGATCGAACAAAAGAATACATATATATATATATAAAAACAACAATTCAGTCAACAACAACAAATTCGCGCAGCCACGCTGGCAGAAACGCGCGCGTTTCACGCGCGTTTCGCTTAGTCATAAAAATTGTCTCATATGATTTATGGCAGGGTGCGGACTGAGCGGAAAGGGGAGAGGGGCGAAGGGCGAGGGTTGGGTTGTCGTCTCGCATTTTCTGCGGCGAGTTTTTCTTTTGATTTGTGTTTCGGGAAAATTGAATATACCGTATTTATGTTTGCACGTTTTTTGAGCGATTTTGGCCAAATAAAAAGAAATAAATATAAATTGAAAAAAAAATTATATCAACATGAAATGAAAATCAAATTAGGCATGTGAATCCCGCAACTGCGCATAAAAAACAGGTGATAAATTTATAATAAAAAAGAAATGCTATAAGAAAAAAAACTGGTTAAAACTGGCGCCAGCGACGGCTCGAAAAAAAAAAAACAAAAAACAAACAAACAAGTGTAGAAATACGAGCAGAAAAAATAATTAAAAAATGCGCACACATACATATGTGCATATGTATGCCAAAGGTGGGCATATCATTTATTACTCATTAATTAATTCAATAATTTATGAACATTTCAGCGCAGACACAAAGCTAACAAAAGAATTCAAAGGCTAGAAACTGCCAAAAATGAAGGAAATGCATTTCTCTCACATATACACATACACACACACACGCACGCACGCACGCACACATACAGACAAGGCAGACAGTTGAGTCGGAATTCGAGTCGGGTCGAGGTTCGCATTTGGGTTCACGCGTCTCGCTCTCTGAGGTAGACACAAAACGTTGCTTCTTCTTGTTTTTTTTTTTTGTCTTTCGTTTATTTTTATTTAACGTTTCTTTCAGTTTTTTTTTTTGGCTGCACTACGCTTAACGAAACTCACACACACACACACACACACGCATACAAATATGGCGACCGCTTCACTTGTTCCATGTGCTCTTTGTTTTTATCTCTTTTACTTCTTATGAATAATCTATGCATGTACACACAAAAATTAACTGTTTTCAGTTAGAGCATATACACACACACACACACACATACATAGATTTATGCATTTGTTTTTTTCGACTTGTTTGCCTTGACGACAGCCTCACGAAAAAAAGAAAAAAAATCAATACAAATTGCAAGGTGAAATTTTGTTCTCAATGCAACGGACTATACTATATATATATATATACTTTTATGTTGTATAGTTTTGGTAACTCTTACGGTACATACTTTGGCATTTGGCACCATAACATAGCAGGGGCTATCGTAGCCCTTCTGCCAGATCTCGTATAGCCAATTCTCGGGCTGACGCAGCGACATGGTGCCCATCATGATTATGTTGTTGTTTTTGCACTAGCGGAGTATTTGTTAATTAAGTTCTATTTGCCTTTCGCACTTGCGAGTATTTTTTTTTTAGTTTCTTTTTGTTTTGCTTGATGCGCTTCACATACACTTATATAATACAAATTTGTTGCAATTATCTATCACAGTTATATTGTGTTGTGCACTCTGCTTCGTTTGCTTTTGCTTTTGCTTTTATGCTTTGTGCTTGAGTTTTTGTGTGTGCCGTATTTTTTTTTGGTATGATCTTCTTTTGCGTTGCGTTTACGACGAAAGTTCAGCAATAACTGAATTCGCTGCGTAGCTTTTTGGTAATTTGTGAGACCGGCCGCAGAGCTTTTGCATTTGCATTCAAAGTCGACACTGAAAGCTCTTTTTTCTGCTTCTTCTTCTTTTATCTCAATTGATACTTTGATATTTTGTGTGTTGGCTGAATTAATGTAATTCACTTAAAAAAGTCTCTTGTTGGCTGCGCTTGCACAAACTATACTTAAAAATTATATCTATATATATATATGTTGTATTTTATAATTTCTTGATTTTATTTTTTCTTGTATTTCTTGCGTTTAGCGTGTGGCGTGTTGCGAGTTAAACTGGCGACTGAACGTCTGCTTGCAATTAGCGTCGCATTTTATATAAAATGGCAGCTAGCGAGAGAGCCAGCGCCAGAGAGAGAGAGAGCGAGCGCGCGAGCGCGTGAGAGAGCGCGAGCGCGCAGAGAGCCTGTGCATGTGATGAGAGCGTGTCGCAAGAAAGAGAGAGAGGGAGAGAGAGGGAGAGAGAGGGCGCGCTGTGTATCTGGCAAATACATTTATTTGGGAGTGCGCGCCATGTTGCGACAGCTACAGCTACACAGCTGTGTGTGCGTGCATGTGCGTGCGTGCGTGTGCGTGTGTGTGTGTGTGTATGTATCTCATTGACGGGTGTGTATATCTCTATCTATCAGCATTTTATAGCAAAGCTGCGGCTGCTGTTCTCTCTGTTTGTTTTGACGCGATTTGCCTCGATAATTTACACGCTATTTTTTTCTTTTTTCATTATATTTTTGACAAGCAAAAAAAAAACAAAAATGAAAAAAAAAGCAACCCGAAAATGTTAACAAAATTTGGAAACCAGCCGGCATCTTATGTCTATATAGGTGTTTAGATACATATACTATAAAAAGTATCTCAAACAACAACATTTTGCCACTCGTTTGCGGCATGACAAATTTGCTGCCTATTTTTTTTTGTTTTTTGTTTTTTGCTGTTCCTTTTGGCACTTTTGCGCTGCGACGCAAAAACTTTACGACACATTTTGTTTTTGTGTGCTTTTTATCATAAAAAGAGGAAGACGAAGAGGAAGAAGAGTAGGAATGCTCAGAGTTCTTTTAGATACTTTTGAGCAAACATGCGATGGCTTTTCAGAAACGAAAAAAAAAACGTGGTGGTGGCTTTTCACCTTTTTGCGCATTGCGTTTTATGCTGAGGAGAGGTTCTGCAGACTTTTGTTTTGACTGGGCAATCGGAATGCCATGTTGTAAATACATATATACACATATATGTGTGTGTGCATGTGTGTATGTATGTAAGCGTGGCAATTTGTTTCCGCTTTGCTGCGAAATGGTTGAGGAAAAGAAAACAACAGCGGCGGCAAATCGAGCCCACAGCATTTTCAAGGGCTTGCGAATTTGCAAAACAAATTGTCAACAACAACAACAACAACAACAAAAGAACAACAGAACAACAACAAGAAAACAACTGTGTTCAAAATTCAACACACAGCGCGAGAACATGAAACGTATCGATTACATGCGCATGTCGCAGAAGAGAAGCCCCACCCTCCGCCCACAACCCTCCCCCCGCACCGCACAAGCCAGGCAAACACAACAAAACAAAGCTCAACAAAACACACACACAGATACAGACACAAATACAGATACAGATACAGATACGAATACAGATACAGATACAGTTACAGATACAGATACACATGGCAGATGCATATCTGATTTTCCCATAGAGCACAACAAAATGCCGGCAACAAATTGTGAATTGTAAAAAAACATCCGCGTTAAGGCGGCAAAAAATATTATTTAAAAAAATAAACAAAAAACGAAAACAATAATAAAACATAAATGCAAAGCAAACAAATGTGTAATATAGCAAAAAAAGGTGGAAAAGGAAAGCAATTAAACAAACAACAATTAAATGCACATTTGTATAAACAAATTGCAATACACAAGTTGTGAAGAGCGGAGTGGGGAAGGGGGGGGGGGGGGGGGGCAGAAACCGAAGCTGTTTAATGAGTATCCATAAAACTGTTTTCGAAATGGCAAATAATTAAAATACCGCGTTTGAATTTAATAAAAAAAAGTTTTTAGAACAAAATGTAATAAATAAAGTCTTTATAAAGCAAATCCAACCTGTTAACCTGTTAACATTAATGTTAACACGCCACTGTTAACAATGTAAATTGATAACATGACATGTTAACATCTTAACATAAAAATGTAACTAAACGATGTAAAGTTGTATTTTGTGAACGGTAAATCACAGAAACCTTAACTGTGAACTGTGAATGAAAAAGTTAAATATCGAAATAATGCACAAATAATAAATATGAACAATTTTTGTTACCAAGCTGAATCTTGCTTTGTGCCCATCACATATGCCTCATATTGGCAAGCTGCCAATATTCAAGTACGCATATATTCACCATTCACTATTCATTATTCATTATTCATTGTTCAAACGATGCGCCATAGCCAACACAAAAAAAAACAAAAAACACATTTGACAATCGTCGCCGGGTCTGGCAATAAAAATGCCACTTGTTGGGGGCGGGTGTCAAGGGGTTGAGGCAGGCTAAAGCAGCGGGAGGGAGGAGTGAGGGGACGTCTTTTCAACAATTACGTATTGAGTATTACATTAGTTAACGGAGAGGGAGAGGGAGTGGGAGAGAGACTCCCCCGCATGAACAAATATATTTGTAAAGTGATTACAAATAAAAATTTTTATTAAATGTGTGTGTGTGTGGAAATTTTTATTTGTTGTTTACAAAAAGCAAAATGGGCAACAACAAATAGTTACAATAAAAGTTAACTGACGCGTGTGGAAAATTACAACAGAGAATTTTAGTTTTATTTATTTTGTTTATGCACATATATTCCCCTTTTTTTTTATTATATTATATTCTTAATATGAATTTGGCACGCGGTCAACGCGTGAAAGGGACGCAACTGAAGGGGAAATGGAAAAGGTTTGGAAATTCATTTTCAATCGAAGAAAATCGAATTTCAATTGAGTCACATATTTATTTAAGCCTAATTAAAGCTTGAAGAAGAAGAATAACGTTAATTCTTAAAATTGAATTGAATAAAAAAATACTTTTAACTGCAATTTGCATATCTAAAATATTCTCAGTGTAAGTAAAACCCTTCTTAGATTAGGTAACATTTTTATGTCTTGCGTTTAGAACTTTCGGAATTGAAAAATTGCTGGAAATAAGCCCCATTTTTTGGCAAAAGCCATTTGCAGTTCTCAACACATTCTGTATTCAATGTAAACACAACAGCACTGTATTTTCTCGCAGTGCACGGCCTACTGTTGCGGCAATTAAAAGCAAATTCCGGCTGATTCCATTACTGAATCACATTCGGCGCGTGTTGCGCAGCGTTGCACAATCCAACGGATTGCCATCGCTGTGCACTGGACTTTGGGCACTGCACAACACTGCGCCGCACCAAAACCGCGCTGCACCGCACTGCCACAAGCGATAAGATAATTGAGAAGCGAATTGTTCTTATCACTGACAAAAACAACGCGAACTGTTACCTTGGCATAAAGATCCCAAAGCTGGCTACAAAACAAGAGAGAGAGAGAGGGGTAGAGGGGGAAAGGGGATCAAATCCCAGCGTCGACACGCAGTCTCCTAGAACTGCAGATGACAGCTGGATAGTTGGCTGGATTGCCGGAGTCAGAGGTTATATAAATGAATGACAGTTGCCTGATTAGAATGTTGTCTGACTCGACTCGGTGCAAATAAACAAACGAATTAACACTCCTGAGTTACGAATGGGCTTGGCTAATATACATATAAATCAAGAACTTGACAGAAGCTAGCTAAGGGGATATTCCTCAACAAAAAGAGGAGACAGCAAAGCGCAGTTCGAGCTGGGAAAATATAGAACATGATCGTGGAAAATGGGTGAGAGTACTTAGTACAGTAAAGGCAACTATCTGCCAGGGGTATAGAATGAACATAAAGTGAACATGGAGGACGCCTCTTTTGTGTGCTTCTCAATGATTATGTTGCGTTGAACAAGTAAAGGAAATAATATGCCCATTGAAAATAAATATTGAGACAATTGACAAAAGATAAGCCAAAGAAGAGCTGATGTGATTGCATACAATGTGACCATGGAGGACGGCTGCTAAGTCAATGTAGATAAGCTGATTGCAATCAAAGTGACAATGGAGGACAGTTGCATGTGAAAAGACGCAGAATAATCATTGATTGGGAAGTCTGCATCTTTTGTTGGGCAATAAAAAGTGACCATGGAGAACAAGTAAATATATATATTTTGAATGTGATTACTCAACAAGTGACAATGGAGGAAAGTTGCATAGGGAAAGACTGAGTGCGTCTTTTGGTTGGGTACAAAGTGACCATGGAGGACTAGTCAAGGCGGTATAATCGTATATGCCCATACAGATAAGGTTCTTGCAAATAAACTGACCATGGAGGACAGTTGCATATGAAAATGCTCAGAAGAATCATTGATAACTGAGACTGGTTAGGCAAGAGCTAGGCATTAAAGTGACCATGGAGGACCAGTAAATACACATATTATAATGCCCGTACAGATAAGGTAAATGCAAGTAAGCTGACAATGGAGGGTACTCAGAATAAGCATTGATAAGTGATTCTGCATCTTCCATTGGGCCTTAAAGTGAACATGGAGGAACAGTTTATACTAAATATAATGTCAAGTCAATATGAAAAGCAAATTTATTCTTGACAAGAGACACAGCAGAGACAAGAGAGTGAGAGAGAGAGAAAGAGAGAGAGAGAGGGGGGAAGAGATCACGCCACCTGTCAGCACATTTGCTAGACGAGCATTTTCCCAGCATTTTCCCCCTCCCCCACCACCAAGTGTTTGCCAACAGCTCGAAGAGGGGGAAAGAAAGAACGCATCATTATGCGCCGTATTGACAGCTGTGCCAAATTTTTGTTTGAATTTGGCCCAAAACATTTACCGTTAATATAGACAAACGGGAGCCAAGAGATATTTGTGCTCAGCCTTGGGTCTGTGGGGAAACTTTACAGAAAAGATAAGAAAAACAACAACAACAGCTGCTTATCATTTGAAATGTCTCCTCTGATAAACGGGCAAACGAAATATGCCTGAGAAATTTGCCTCGAACTTGTTTCAGGCCAGCAAAATGCAACAGAATACACTGTGCAAAATAGTGCGTTCATCTCAAGCAATTTGCAGAAAACAAGAAAAAGGTGTTGGCATTAAGTAAAAACTGTGTTTTTCAAAGAATCTATGAAGTCATTCGAGCATTAAATGTATTGGAATTTTGAGGAGGATATGGAGAAACACGCTTGGACAAAGTGAAAAGTGTTTATTATAAGATTCAACATGCTTGAAAATGGATTCAAATACAAAACTTTTTAGTTCAAGAACTGCATTTGACTATTTTATATATTTGAATCGGCATATTGAGGAATAGTTCTTATTATTATATTATTATTTCATGCTTAGTTCAAGACAATTTCGTCCTTGGCCGCAATTTGTCGATGATTTGACTCGAGTTTTTCTGCAAGTGTGCAGATATAGCATATATGTTTATGGAGGCCCACGTATTTGTTTTGTTTTGATTTTGATTTTGTGCGAGTCGCCCTCTTTTTTATTGGTTTTCCATGGAACAGCTGCTGCTGACGTAGCGCTGCTCGACCGCTAAGTGGTCAACAATTGAAATTCATTAAAATCAAATCAAAACAGGAAAAAAAAAATGGAATGAATACTGTGAAGAGCACAAGAAATCGGTCACAAATTCGACTAATATGCGAAGCGGGCCGTTTTAATAGGGCTCGGGGGGGTGGCGCCTCATCTGTCGCTTATCAGTTTGCCAGCTTGTCTGGCTGTCTTATCAGTTGCGCCGTGTTTCACACAACGCACGCGTGATTAACCCAAAGGCAAATAGAACATTAGAATACAATAACACAAAAATAACGCAGCTACGTTTCGACGCGTAATCAACAACTATTAGCACATTTGTTTACCACAAAACAGAATCCAAGCTGAGCCCAACTGAAAGATAAACGCGTAAACAGGTAACAAATATAAGCCCAGAGACAGGGCAAATGTTGCTCTATACTCTGTTGCCCAGGCGAAAGGTAGAGTATATAGAGTTTCAGGGTTTTAATTTGCCACGACCACAATTGCCCGTTCGTACTGTGAAGAATCTGTGAGATCAGATAACAAGTTTACAATGAACTTAAACCAAACCATTAATCAACACTCAAAAAGAAACTCAGTCAGTTGCTTTGAGCTGTTTTACAACACCGGCCACCAGTATTAATCAGCCCCAGACTTTGTTAGAGCTTGTTCTTATCTTATCCCATGTTAAAATCTATAAATGGATGCATGTCTTTCTTTATGAGAGCTCGTTTTCAACACTGGCAACCAGTATTGTTTTTATTTCATCCCATATCTAAGTATAAATATGTGTAAGCATCTTTCTGTGAGCTGGTTTCTAACACTGCCAACCAGTGTTTACTTCAGCCTTTAGGTTTTGTTCTAACTTGTTATTCCTATTTTATACAATGTCTATAAATATATGTATATTTTTCATGGAGTTGTTTTTCAACACTGCCAACTACAGCATTAATCAGACTACAAGCTTTGTGCAAAATTGTTCCTATTTTATGCGCTTTCTTTATAAATTTATATGTATATATATTTGTTCCTTTCTCTCTTTTTCAACACTGGCAACCAGAGTATTAATCAGTCAGTAGGCTGCCTTGTTCTTACTTGTTGTTATTCTTAGTGTATCCCATGTCTAAAAATATACCCGTAAACATGTGTACATGCATGTATCTTTTATTTGTGAGAATGATTCTCATGCTAATTTGTGTGTTTATCACAGGTAGCCTTCAGGCTGGGTATTTTTTTCTTTTTTCAGTTGTCTCTTCCAACTGTATTGTTTTTCTGGCATAATATTTGGCCAAAACAAATAGTGCTACCAATTGCCACAGTTGCGTATTTGCTTTGAAATTAGCATGTTTTGGGTCTGGGTCTGGTTCTGTTCGCAAATAGATCAATGGCAACAATTTAGCAGCAGCTGCTGGGAGTACTACTCCGGCTAATCTATCGAAAGGTGTCCCAACTACAGGTATAGTATGTGCTGGGCACGTGTAGCCCAAGCTCAAACAAAGGCACAGTCCCACAGTCAGCCTTATCATTTCAATATATATATATATATATATATATATATATATATATATATATATATATATGTTTGCAATAGACAATTGTATCTGTTGTCTGCTTGGGGCAATCAAAGGAAATTCCAATAAAATGCTAAACGAGCTAAATGGAAGACAGTTTGTTTCGCATAGTAAATATTGCAGAGCAACTGACGAAACAGCCATAGAAAATGTATTAGGAACTTAACTAAATATTGACGGCAATGAATGATTGACAGACTCTCGACTCTCGAGTATATATCTACTATATCTATATATCTTCTAGTCGTGCATTTAACTATATTTGTTATGAAGAATTATTTCCTGCTTTTTACATATTCCAGAAACTTTTAGAAATTATAAGCTCAACTGAGCAAAATTCGGGGATTTAAGATGTGATTTATTTTTTGGTGCTACATCATTTGAGCCGGGCAACGCCTGGTAATTTCTATTAGCACGCTAACTTTCGTTTTAATTATACATTTTTCTATATAAAAGGTAATCTATCGACCCCAAGAGAATTCTCGGAGTACATTATATAGAAACTAATCTCATAAATAGATTAGGATTTTGTAGAAAATAATCTTGTGTAGAGCTCATGACTTATAGAAACTAATCTCAAGTAGATCTCATGACTTCATCTATATCAAAATAGAAAATGAGCTTAAGTAGATCTCATCTCTTCTAATATTGCGTGTTTTTTCCCAATTTCTCGCAGGGTTCCTCAAGTTTCTGCCCTTGCTTTCCAATGGAATATTTTCCCACAGAAATTCTAGAAATTCTATTTTGTCATGTCAATTAGTGATCTTTGCGTCCGATGTGATTAATTAGTGTACACATGTTTCTTAAGCAATAAGCAAGTGCCCAATTAATTTCTATGAAATTGCGAAAATGTGCATAATTGAACAGCGTGTCGTACACGATAAATATAAAAAATATATATTAAGAATAGGATGTGCCACCCACACGTTGAATCAAGGAAAATATGACACATGAATAGGGGCAAAAGAAAAGCTAAAAACGTGCCAAGAGAGAGAGAGAGGGAGAGAGGCAGAGTGGGCGGAGGCAAAGTAGAATAGGCCTGCCATGAAAATTGCTTTTAAAACTATTTTGGTCAGCTTTATTATATATATATATATCGGTATATATGTATATAGGGCGCAAGCTTTGACAGCTGAACATGTGGTGCGCCAGATGATATATTCTATGTAGTTTATAAAGATATTCGCCAAAGACATTGACAGTTTTGAATTGGGTTGATCCGCAAACCAAATACGAAACATTACTCATCAGTTTTCTATTCTTATACTTTGGGTCGGCACATTATAAAGGAAAATTGAACACGACACGCACATCTGGCGTTTGTTAGAGAAGACGCGAAAACCTTAACCCAAAACTTGTCAAATTGCGCCAATCAACAACTAATTATGCGAATTGGTAACAAGGATAATACGCGTCGCGGTCCACCAAAAATATCTCGAATGCAATCGTAATAGCTGCAAATAATACTACGTAAACATTTGCCTTTGGCTCTCAGATTAGTTTTGTGCACATATTTATTTATTTATTTTCAAAAAGAAATTGCGAAATTTAGGTCAATAGGAAAAGTTTATTCAACCTCAGACGAGCGTAAAAATAAAACCCGGCAACCAGAAACGAATTATCAAAATAACGATTTCGATGCTTTAAAAGGATGCGCAGTAAATGCTCGAAAATGTTGAGAGGCCGCAACTAGCTGGAAATGTGACGAATATTGAATACCCTTTCATGGTAAAATATGATAAAAAGCTGTACAAATGTTATATGCTATAGAAACTATATCATAAAGTGCTCAAATCTAGCAGACTTTAACATACGTTCACGAAACTAAGCAAAGGGAAGATTAGATATGAATTCATAGACTTGAACCAGCGAGCTCTCTCTTGCTAGTTCGATGCGCAAACAACTTCGCCACGCAGGCTTATAACCTCGCTTGCACTCTTTCAAATATTTGACTGTATATCAATTCATAGAGTTGAACCAGCGAACTCTCTCTTGCTAGTTCGACGCGCAAACAACCTATACAAGCAGACGTCGCTTGCCCTCTCCCACAGTATCTCCCTCTTAAAACGTCACACTCCCCGTCATATAGTCATTATGCCCAGGCAAAGCTAGGGCATTCAAATTTTATGTTGCGCTATTTATACCAGATTTTTATGATGTTTGTGGCCTCGCTTTGGCAGGGTAGTTCGTGTGCGGCTGTTCAGCAAAGTGCGTCAACGATTTGTCCACGTTTGTGGCAGACACAGACTCGAACAAGTTAATTGCCACACGTGGCGTTGCGCGACGTTGCACGTCGCCCTCAAGCAAATGGCCTGGCATCTTGGCCAACTAATTTGCGCATTCAAATGCAATTAGCGCGGGTCTGTGTCTCTGTCTGTGTCTGTGTCTGTGTCTACCTGGCCAAATGCTAATCCGCATCGTAAAACGCTTTATGCGTTGCATTTGTTGCAACTGCCACCGAGTTAATTGCATTTGCAGTCTTATCTACCTTGCCTTTTTTTGGTCTTTAGCTGCAATTGCCTCAGTTTAAAACAGGCCAACGCACAGGTTTATGGCCTGGATTTTAATGAGCTGTCTGCCTAGAAAATCTCTCTGAATTGCATTGGCAAAAGGCATTCGATTAATTCGAATTGAAGGAAACTGAATAATACTATTAACTTATGAGTGATGAGAGAATTATATTCATTTCTTTGTTATCTCTTGATTCTCATGCGATTCTACGAAAACTTGGTGTTATGTAATGAAACTTTGAAATTATAATAATTCATAGAAGAAGAACTTGAGTCCAAACTCAAGAAAAGTGTACTTCACTTGTAAACAGACTGGAGAATGTGAATATAACAATTTAGATGTTTTTAACATCAGGAGTTTGCAATAATGAGATAAAAACAGATGAATAAATCAATTGAATTAAAAACAGTTGAATGTGTGAAGATGCCTAATAAAGCTGAAACTATAGAATTATCTATATATATGTATATATATATATATACCTATATACATATATATTTCCTATCTAAGCAAGAAAACTTCCATTAGAAGGCCTGTCAGATTAGAAGCCTCAACGTGCGACACTTTTTACAAGCAGTTCTTTATTAATGTTGTGCTCTACCAACACTGTTTATCGTATTACAACACTAGAGTACCTGATCTGTCACTCTCTCTCTCTTTCACTCTCCCTCTCACACGCTCTTTCTCTAATTTAGCTTTGCATATTTCAAATAGTTTGTAAACAAATGAACAGCGCAAAGAGGAACGCAAAACATGCTGAAAATTAATGAAAATTCGAATAGGGGGGCTCATCAAAAAGAACTACGCAAAACAAAACAAACAAGCCGAAAAAAAAGAGAAGCAAAACTGAATGATATTATCATGAATTATTCAAGGCCAATCACTCAATACGAAGAAGAAGAAGCCCCAACTATAATATTGTGATTGTATTTTGGACCCTATTCTGCAGAGGGGCAAGTTCCGATGATAAGTATATTGTATTTCTCTAATTCTTTTGTTTTTCTGACGTTCGCTCTCTCTCCCGTTTTGTGGCTATTTTTGGCAATCGTCAAAAGTTCCCTAGGGTTCGGCTGCCCGTAGTCCCCCCGACCCCCGTCCCGACCAATTACTTATCCAAATTAGTTGCCCATTCTTTGCAACCGTTCAATTTGTTTCCACTGTGGAATATTACGTTTCGCTCTTTTAATTGAAATTCATTGGACGGAAAAATTTCAATTCGATGTAGACATCAGTTCTTCGGGGGCCTCTAATAAACTATCTATATATATATGGACTTACGTTACCGGAGCGCAAACACAAATGATTTGTTTTCTTTTTTGTTGCTTACCTGCAAAGAGAGAGAGAGAGAGAGAGCAGAGGTTGGGGAAATGTCAAAAACATAAATAAATAAACATAAATGTATATTATCTACAGTTTCTGGGAAAAAGACATCAAAATGTCAACAGCTAATGATATAGGGGCCAAAACAAGACATTTGCCTACTATATAGAAATATTTCGAATTTTCTTTTTCTTTTGATTTAGTCTTAATTATTTGTATTATAAAATGGCCCATCAGGCAAATTGAACGTGGCAGAATATATGTTTTTCATTTTTCTTGGCTAAACTATTAAATGCGGAAGCAACTGAACGAAAGCCTCTCCATAGATACACACACTCACACTCGCGCACACACACCTCGTTTACTTTCTGAGATATTTATTGTTTTATTTTGTTTTGCCCGGCACAATGAAAAAGTTTCCACTGTCTGTGTGACAGCGTAGAATAACGTCGTCTGGACACAGTTTTCCCAATGTTCAATTGGCATATTGGTGCCAGATTTGAGAGAAAACAAGAATGCTCGACTACGAGATACCCTCTACACCGGCGACAAGCTGGCTTTACAAAGTTTTCCTTTATATCAATTTGCTGACTTCAACTCTAAAGCGCTCCGAAAATGGCTCAGAAAACAAATATATGATATGGATATTCATTTTTATCTTGGGAATGGGCGGAGTTATTAAAGATTTTATATAAGCTCGATCTCTTCGTGCATTAGCAGATCTTACATCCCAAATTTCAAGTCTCTAGCTCGCATAGTTCTCGCGCTCGAACGCCTTATTGGCTGTTATTCGCTCAGGAACCTTGGGAATGGGAGGAGTTATTATGAATTTCAAATAAACTCACTCTTTCCTTGTACTAGAAGAGCCTGCATCCCAAATTTCAAGCCTCTAGCTCATATAGTTCTCGAGCTCGAACGCCTTATTGGCTGCACATAGTCATAATACCCTTTCTTACGCATTTTCAATGAGTGTAGGGTATATATATAAAAGAAAAACACGGCCCAATAACAACAACAAGAGCTACCAAAACTGGCACGTGAACATAAAATTGGTTCGCTTTGAATAATACAAAAATTAATCATTGTATTGCAAAATCATCTAATTTTAAACGTGGCTCAGAGAAACAAACACACGAACGATCGGATCGTACGATCGGTTCGTTTCGTTTGGCTTTTGGGTTTGGAACGCATCGTATGCAAAACCAAAAAGTAAAAAAAAAAAGGCAAACGCGTTTTCGTGTTGGCGTCTGCGATCATGGCCAAATTTAAACATAAATATGGCCCGAAACTTAATGACGAGGCTAAAGCAGGTAGGTGTGTCGCCCGTTGCGAGTCTCGGCCAAAAGTCGCCAGACAACGCATGCCACGCATACGCAGCAGCAGCTCACGACGACTCGCAACTTGTTCGACTGGTTCACGAGTCAATAAAGTCGACTCGATGAACGCATTTCAATTTTGTTGTTTGGTTGACTTGAGTAAAACGCACTTGAATATTATAATTATACACGCATGTATAAGGAGAGCGAGGAGGGGAAGATGCTCTCTAGATAATCCCCATTAGATGGGTGTCTATCAATGTTCAAGGCAATATCGAGAATCTATATGCTCACAAGTGTCTGGGCCACAGTCTGGCCATAAGTCAATAGTTTTTTATAGTTATAGCCTCGTCAAACATTTGGCTATTTAACTTGTAAACAGACAGTTATCTATATGAAACAAAAAACTTTCCATGTAATTGTTATTTAGTTCAGTTGGTTAGTCGATTCTTTATCAAGTCTGAAGTGAACGAATAAACAATACTTTGTTCAGGGAACCAATGAAAAATGTTAAATACTCGAGTCAGAAGACCTTTAAAATGTGTTATCTACAACACTTTTTATTGTTGTTGTTGTTGTTGTTGTTGTCGTTGACTGTGTCTATTAGAATCAGGGCTGCCTTGCGGTTCGGTTCATGAACCTGAGTTTATATATTCAGAAGCCCTGGCTTGGAGCTGAGTCTTCCTTAAAAGTGCTTTATATTGAAACAAACTATCTTTGCAGCTAAAAAGTAAGTATATTTAAGACGATTTTGCAGACATGCGAGAAAATTGAAGCTTGTCAAAGCTTAGTTTGATGAAAATATCGCGAAAACGGAATGTTTAACCAAACAATCTACTTTTCGACCCATCGTAGCTGTCGCAACTATATGATATAGTATGCCGATGTATATAAGTCAATATACATACATGCCGTGCTTGATCCAGATATCTTGATAAAGAAGTATTTTTCGGGCTGATAATAAAAATATATTTTAAAATTCCTAATTGGAAGTTTGCGTTTATTATTTCCAGACTCAATTTCTATATCTTTTTCTCTATCCATAAAAATCTGTCGCATAGTCCATATAAGATGAACAAAGACCATAAATGGAAATCTTAGCCAAAGAACGTACATTAATGCCGCGTATATCCTGTGCTAATAATAAAGTTATTCAAATGTATTTTTAAATCTTTCATAAATATATGAATGCTGGTCTATTTTCAATTATAAATCAATGTTTTTTTTTTCTGTGATTTTATTTTTAGCCAATCTGCTTTTGAGCTGATTTATATTTGTTGTCTTTTAGTCTTTTTGTACTTTTTGCTCGCCTTGTTTATGCGGCGAATGCCAAAAAGTTAATTAGGTCAGCAACTGTTTTTGTCAGTTTTCAATATTGTTTAAACACATATAAACAATATATGAGTACATTTTTTAAAACAGCAAAAAATTGTGGCCGTGCGCTTGGCAACCGAGCAACAAAACTGCACAAACAATAAGAAACGACAAAGAGAGAGAAACAAGCAAAAATGCGGCTAGTCGAGAGTGCACGACTGGAAGTTATCCTGTAAGCAGGTTAAACAAATTAACAATTCTATGATATGGGCTGGACATTCAATTATATGCGTGTGTCTGAGAACGAGGAGGATTTAACTTCTAAAGTAGTTTAGATAGTTCCCAAAACTGAAGCACACCGAAAATAGTCTCTGAAATGCAAGCTGAACTTGACTTTTGCAATTCTCAACAAGTTCAAGCTTCGGACAGAGAAAAGGTATTTCCAACTCGCAAGAAGTTAAAGTTTCGATCAGAGAAAAAAGCGCTTTGCAATTCTCAACAAGTAAGAGCTTTGAGCAGGCGATAACGAAGTTTGCAATTCTCAACAAGTTAGAGCTTAGAACAGAGGAAAAGACGCTTACAATTCTCAACAAGTTAAGCCTTTAGACAGGGGATAAGGGGTATTTGCAATCCTAGGGTACATAGAAAAGTCTGCTGTTAATAGAATTCTCTACAAACAGCCTTCCCACTTTTGTTTATGCAATTTTATTTTTTGGTATCATCGACTAGGAATATATATGCTTTATAGTTTCGGTTTGTGCTACTCTATACACTGTCTATACACATAAGAAACCCCTATTTCGACAAGAGTCACAGGGTATAACAAATAAATAAAATTGTTGGCCAAGTGTGGAAAAACTTTGGTTGTAAATTCATTTAAGTTGTTGTTGTTGCTGCTGCTGCTGCTGCTGCTCATTGTTGTGCATGTTTTGGGGGTATATCAAGTGCAGGTTGACAGTTTGGCAGTTGATTGACATTTCTAGTTGTTGTTAAGTGGCACAGCCGTGTGTGTGTGTGTGCGTGTGTGTTGAGGTGTAAAAGTGGATAGTTGTGATTTGAAAGAGACAGAGAAATTTGTCAACTTTGAGTCTTAACAGCTGCTGGCATATCAATAGCTGGCCACGCCCACATCACTTGAGATTTGACTGACTTTAAAAGCTTTGCAGGGTTAGGCCCTAATTTGTGCTAGATTCAAGTTGAAAACACTTTAAAAGGTCACTCTGCTCCACTATTCACACGGGTTATGTGTTTTAATCAGTGATTAATTCGCTCAATTCAATTACTTCCTGATTGTGGCTCGTTTGCAACTCAAATGGAAAGCAATTTAAGCACATTACGGAAGATAAAGCCAGGCAAAAGTTCATGCTCGGTGCGCGCTTCTAAGTATATGGCACAAAGGTCATTATGTCAATATATCAACATTAATAAAACGGTTCAGTTCAGAGGTGAACATCATTTCAGGCTCTGTTTCACGGCTATGGCAAATGCGACAGGGTCACATTAATCATTGTGAACGGCGACTATTTCTAAAGTCTTTCTGTTTCTCTTTACATTATGATGTACGAAGGAGTGCATACGATTTAGCTAGACATGATTTGTGTTAGGAATTTATGTGCTTACCCAAAGAATGCGAAAGTTGAAAATGTGAAATAAATAAGCCGAAAGGGAATTTATCGCAAACAAAAGAATTCTTCTCTCTATACAATTTTATAAGTATATACATATGTACGGAATGTGACCTGCCTTATGCAATCTATATAAATACAGTTCTTTACATAAATTAAAATGTTGTAGAGTATTTAAAATTCGTTGGGATTCACAGCAATTAAATGGTTTCTGTTTAACATTAATTTGTATGCAGGCGCCATTTCGGCAGGGTGAAAATTCATTCACATGTGTTTGTTATGATGTTTAATTTGCATAAATCTGTTGATTGTTTACGCCGCATCCGAATATACAAATAAAAGCAGAAAGCATAAATTATAATAAATATACTTGGGTTAATTCGTAAAGTCCAAGTGTAGCCGGTTTTTGTTTACGCCTTTATTAAATAAATTTGGGCAAATAATTTACTCAAAAATTGGCACAAATTATTTTTGTGGCCCAATGAATAAATCAAATGCTGATTTATTTATTGCGCCTAGTTCCGCGTGTGTCAGGCAGGAAGCTGCTGTCCGCATGAAAGATAAAAAGAAAAAAAACAATTGCCTTGTTCTGGCGCCGAAGCTGTCCAATTAATTTTGCAATTTGGCATAAAAAGACCAACAACAGCTGCGCCCAATTGAGCTAAATTTCAAGTGTGCCTCTCTCTCTTATATAAGTGGGTAAAGACTCGTTTGCTTGTGGGCCGGGCTAGAACGATAAGCAGTCACAATAGAATCCAAAGAGCATAAAATTGATAAGACCAGTCAACACCGCCCCCCAAGGGCGTTGAGTCGAGTTGTTGATAAATACGTGTGCCAGAGATTAGCCAGACTGTGGCATAGGCCCGTCGATAAATGAATATATATATATATATATATATATATATATATATATATATATATATATATATATATATATATATATATATATATATATTATACATATATCAGGGCGTAGCTTTAATCAATCAAGGTTTTTCAGTTTATTGTCAGAGCGCACTTTGACGCACACGAGCGCGCAGCTGCTTTTTTGGACATGACGTGATTTTGGCAGGGAGCGCACTTTGATATAAAACGAGTTGAGTTAGAAGGCAGTGTCTCGCACAGAGCGCACTTTTGCCTATACACACGTAGTTAACAATAAGTATTCAAAGCTATAAGAGAAGCGTCAGGCACAGTGCACTTCGGCAAATATGACCGCAGCTGACACTTTCGCCCAAACGACCGTAGTTACCGTAACTCTGCAAGGCTAAGACACGAGAGATGTCAAACAGAGCACACTTTTGCCTATACGACCGCAGTCGCAATAACTAGTGAAGTAACAGCCGCATCTGTTGCACAAAGCATACTTTTGCCTATACGACCACAGCTATTGCATGTCAACAAGGATAAGACATGAGAGATGTCAAGCACAACACACTTTTGCCTATACGACCGCAGCTATTGCAACTCAACAAGGATAGGGCTCGATAGATGTCAAGTACAACGCACTTTTGCCTATACGACCGCAGCTATTGCAATTCAATAAGGCTGAGAGACTTGAGATGTTAAACACAACGCACTTTTGCCTATATGACCGCAGCTACTGTAACTCATCAAGGATAAGAACGAGACATGTCGTGCACAACGCACTTTTGCCCAAAACAGCCGCAGCGATAGAAATTGAGTGCGCGTAGCAACAAAATGCGATTTGTCGATCAATTTGAATGCAAGTGAGTGCAAGTTTCGAGTGCATTCGCAAATTGTGACTAGCAAGCGATAAAACTGAAAAACTGACCCACTTTCAAGTGGCGCTTGCCGACTGCAGCCTAAGGCTAACACCAGGCGTTTGTCTCTAGGCCAGTTAATATTTCCATACTAAGTACGGCAACGTCTGGTTTCAGTGTTGTCTAACACGTTTTACACGTGTACATGTGTGTGTGTGTGTGCGAGTGAGTGTGCGCGTGTGGGCATGGGTCTGTTTTATTTGGCAACAGACTCGGCGAACAAAAGCACAAAATGACCTTGAATGTGAAATGAAAATTCTAGACGAAGCGAAACGAACATAAGAAAATTACCCCAAACAGAACATTTAGTATAGTTCTATGCCACATACCCTGTATAAATGGATGGGAAGGTTATGAGATAGTTGTCTTCACGAAGATATATATTATAGAATATAGAATTCTTCTCAAGTTGTCCCTCTTTGAGATCATGTATCTCAGGAACTATAGGAGTTATAAACGTGAACCTTGGTATGTAGCTGCTTTTTTGCCCCGCACAAATCCAGTTAGCACGGAATATTAGATAACTAAGGCCACAGCAGAGTTACAAGAGGTAAGGGATATCATTTAGGCTGGCATTTTGGTGTGCACTATTTCTGTCTTTTCCTTTCGTTCTTGGCATGTGCTGCACAGACAATGACATTTATTGGCATGTCGTCACCTTCTGCATTTGCCAGCACTTTGATACAATTTGCCACAATTTGGTCATGCAAATGCAAATGCCGCCAACGGCTAATTGCAACAAAATTCACGGTACTTTGTGCCGCTTTTTCTGGGAAATTGTTGCATGACTGAGTCACAGTGTGTGTTGTAGTTGTTGCCGTTCGGCCGACACAGGTGAGCTCATCCGCCCGAAGTTGTTGTGAAATTGTACGCCAAACATTCACATGCACACAATTCACAATATACACATTCACAATTTTTATAGCTGCATTACTTTCTGGCTTACATTTGACGCGAATTGAAAGTCGCCGACCTCCGACCAAGAACAACAATAGCCTCATCAAATGTACAATTTCCAAAGAACTTACGCTAGAACGAGAACTTTTACTCTCAACAAAAAACTACCGTCTTATGCAATTGCCAAGCGCAGCATCTGCAACACAGCGTTGCACTTGGGTCTATTGTGACGCAATCTTAAGCCAAGCCAAATGACGTCAACAGCCAATGACAAAGACAAAAGCTGCTCTCAGATTGTTTATAGCAAAACACAATGCATGCGAGATTGTAATGTGAGCTGTAATTAAAACTGTTGCACTCATGGGAAAATTGAGGAAACTTAATTGTGACTGGCCACATTCTGTCTAGATGGCAACGTTCGGTAGGGCGACAGTGTTGGGTAATGCAAAAGCACAAGTTAAAAGAAGTGTAAACAGTGTTGACAAATGCTTTCGTAAGAAATGCCTTGTTTAGCTAAAAATAGCTTAGTTAGAAATTGGAAAGATAGTTCCAGCTGACAACCTCTAAGAATGTCCAAATTTAGCTAGAAAATAGCTAAATTTTCAACACTGGCTGTACGAGTCACACATATCACATTCACTCCCTCTGCATTTCTTACGTTTGCTATCCCCTTCTTACAACATTTTTATCGATTCTTCTTTGTGCTGCATCCTTAAACGTTAACAGCTGACAACGCTGCTTTGCAATCATTCCTTAGCAACTGAAAAGCTGTCCTAAAAGAAGCTGGGCACATTTTCAAGACAATAACTTTGCTTTTCACTTTCCCATCTTTATAAGCTTCTTACTCACTTTCTAAGCGTTGGCGTGACACGCTTATTTGTTCACGTGTCCATCTCTAATGAGCCGCCTTAATAATATGGTTGGCACTTTCTGGCAACCATTTGCCAGATCGAACGATAAGCACGCAGTGGGAACGCTCGTGCCACAACTAATTAGCACTATTCAACTATAGTCAAAGCCATAAGCCGACGTCTGACGTCAACCGGTTCAAAGTGCAATTAGAGCGGATATACATATATATATATTTATACAGATACTTTGAATTAGATACAGATAACAATAACTGGATTGTTAGTGGCAGCAAATTGTACTTTGATTCCAGAGAGATTCCATTGCAGACAACTGTTGGATTTTCAATTCAAATTATGGAAATACTCGAATATTATTGCCAGATGTATTTCTGTTTCGGTTTCTATTGCTGTTATGCAAGCTTGTTGTCATTATCTTTTATGAAAAGCATAAAAAGCATTTAGCAATAATCATTTTTGTTGTGTTCTTTCGCTTTCAAAGCTCGAAGCACTTGGACAAATAGAACAGAGTTTCGGCTGGAAAATAAAATGCCGTACACTCGAACCTGGTCAACGTGTTTTTATTTCTTCTGTTTTTTATCTTATCTGTTCTGTTTCTCTCTCATTATGTTGTTTTATTTTTATGGCTCTCGTTTGTGGGCCTTGTTTTGTCACTCGAGCTGGAAATAATACCCACATTAGCCGTAGACTCGGCAGCCAGTCAAAATAGGCTTATGAAGCGTTGAAAAATTAACACCATAAATGTCATTAACTCATTTAGATGCATTATCGTTCGCTTCTCGCTTCTCTCTTATCTTGTTATTGTTATTTCGACTTGTTTCCCTGTGTATTAAACATGTTTTCTGCTTTTCTGCTTTTCTGCTTTTCTTGTTTTTTTCCTGTCAAGTATTGAGGAAATTCGTTAATTATCGCTGCCCGCTCTGGTGCTTAACTCTAGACAAATTGATAAGATTTAAGAGTTTATTGCCAGTTCACGACGCGGCAGGTAAGGCATATAATCTTTGGTGAAGGTTTTTAATCGATTGAGGCTGATAGCAAAGTTAGTATTAAGCGTAAAGCTTCAATGATTTCTATGAGTATAAAGTTTTAATTGGTTAAAGAAACT
This sequence comes from Drosophila novamexicana, assembly GCF_003285875.2. NCBI lineage: Eukaryota > Metazoa > Arthropoda > Insecta > Diptera > Drosophilidae > Drosophila > Drosophila novamexicana. The sequence continues at coordinate 1,750,463 of NW_020824834.1, forward strand.
GTCAAGAGTTATAGAAAACGTTTCGATTTGAAAAGTTGTCCACCCATTTTCAAGCAAATGAATATTTCGGTCAGGTTTAGTCTATTTTCTATTTTACCTTTCCGTTTCAACACTATTTAACTTTAAATAGTTTGTTTTCGAAAGTATTACGGCTTCCCAATCAAAATTGATAGAATATTTGACTTTGACCTTATGAACATTTTGTTGGTATTAGAATAAGTATAATATGTTATTTTAAAAAGTTATAAAGGTTGAAAATTCTCAAACCGAATAATTTGTCAATATGTAAGCCCAACATTTGATAGTTAAAAACGTAAATAACATTATATTTCAAGCACTTTGTTCTGGGATTAGAAAGAACAGCATAAAAGTATGCTTTAGAGTTTTCTAAACTTTATATAGCACACATATATTATACCCTATGCTAAATTCTAGGTATTCCATATCTCTTTACCTTACATGCACTTCAATTTCCCGTTGGTCAGTTGAAAAGCTTATCAAAATTTGTAGACAAACGTTTGATTTCATATAGTCTAGCGCTTCGAATCGTAGTAGCTGATAAGCATTTGTTAAATCAATTACTAAATATTAGTATAACCTAAAAACCTTATCAGGAACAACGTATATATTAAAGATTCAAGAAAGAAAAAATAAAGTAATATTTAATCACTGAAATGCCAGCCAAGTGGCGCCTAGACTTTGTTTTGTTTTGACTGAAATATGTTTTTGTTCTTCAACAGCAGATTAAATACATATTTTCAGGGCATTTGCGCGCAACGGGCAAAAGAGATTAGCCCAAGAAGAAAGTGGAACGTGAGAGTGTCGAGGGGAGGCTACCATACTTATATAGGATAGATAATCGCGCCAGAGTTTGTTCTATGCATAATAAACATTGTCTATGCCCCTAGGCCCGTTCTTATCGCAGCAACTGCTGATATTTCTATGGCAAATACATATACTCCTTCTCCTAGGCAAGAGTCGTGTTTGCCAAAAGAAAAGGCAATAAGAAACTCTTCTTAAATGCGCAAAAAAAGTGACGTCATGAACTGATTCGCACTTTGATTGATAAGCAAACAAATTATAAACAAAATAAGAATCATTTATATATATATGAATATTTATATACAAAACGTAAGTAAATATAGAAGGCATTGTTTGAGGAAGCCAACGCCACACTTCCGCCCACACGAAGGGCGTGTGTTTGCATTGTTTATGTTTTCTCATTGTTCCTGAATTTGTAAAACAGGAAAGATGTCATATTTTGATGCCTGCCGTAAATAAATTACGAAAAATGTATAAGCCATGCGCGTTATTTGTAGATAACAAATTACTTTTGCGGCGCGTTTAAATAATTTATGAAGAGCACAAAAAACAGATTCGAAATGTCGTCACATGAATTACTCAGACGGGGCATGAACTCTTTCGATTGCGAGATATTGAACTCTTTGCAAAGAAATTACCTCAATAGATAAGTTAAATAAGCAAATTTGAACACGAATTGTGTTTATGTGCTTAAATATATACAAAATTCTTAATTTAGACAAACATTGCGGCTTATGCTAAACAGATATACTTTAGCTAAGTTTTCAAAGCTGAGCTTAAATATGCTGTGCCTGGCGTAAGTTAAACGCTTCTCCCTTATATATACAATTCTATAACGAGACACACATTATGTCTTATACTAAACAGATGTACTGTATTTCAGTCTACAATGCTGCGGATAATTATATATTGTGCCATTAAAAACATATTCAAACTCCTTGCAGTAAAATTCTTTAATTAGATAAGTTAAAATGAAAAGTGTATGATGAAGTATGAATGAAGTATAGAGACAAGCATTGCGGCTTGTACTAAACAGATATACTTTAGCGAAGTCTTCAAAGCTGACCTTTAATATGCTGTTCCTATTGCGTAAGTTAAAAGCTTCTCCCTTATATATACAATTCTATAACGAGACACACATTATGTCTTATACTAAACGGATATACTGTAGTTAAGTCCACAATGCTGAGGATTAATGTATATTGTGCCATTAAAAACAGATTCGAACTACTTGCAGTAAAATGATCAAATTAGATAAGTTCAAATGAAAATTTGACGACGAATTATGTTAATGTGCTTATTTATACATAATTCTTTATAGAGACGAACTTAGATCTCATACTAAACAGATATACTTTAGCCAAGTTTTCAAAGCTGAGCTTTGGTATGCTGTGCCTCTGCGTAAGTAAGTTAAAAGCTTCTCTCTCAAATTTGTTATTTATGTCAATGGTTTGTCAGCTATTATCTATAATATGTTGCAAATATAAGTTTGATTTGTGTATATATACTTTGTAAACTCAAAAAAACGCCCACTTTGAATGGGCAAAGTTTAGAATACTTTTACGACTCGCTTATCTAATCGGCAGCACCTTTTCCGGAGTTTATCGCATTGCTTTTATGCGAACATTTAACTATTTTGATAAAATGACAATTGTTTTTACTTTGATATCTAAAAATGAAATCGCACAAACAACTCATTAAATGTAATTTTGTGTGCACCTGACGAGCGCTTCAGGTGTCATTTCTATTTTTAAACCCCACCGAAAATAATATAAATATAACTTCACACTTCACTCAAAATATCCAAAAAAGCAAAAAGGGAGATTTTTGTTGTTGCTTAGAGTGAGGCTTGATGACTTTCACTTTCGCTTGGATCAGATATAAGTATAATTATAATTTTGAAAAAAATGAAATTGTTTTTGCCATGGGCACAACAAAATGTACTTAAGCGATTATAGTGTGTGTTGTGTGTGTGTGCGGGTGTGTGTGTATTTTATTATGTTCATTATTATTATTATTATTTTGTGCTTTGCGCAGCGGAATGGCAAACAATTTATGGCATTTTCGAGTGCCGCCGCGCGATAAGCTACGCACACACACACACTCGCACACTCGCACACACACACTTAAGCAAATGTCTGCCATTTTGTAAACAACAGAATTTGCTGATAAGCGCGAGGCGAGCGCTAATAAAATAAAAATAAAACCCAGCACGAATAAAATGCTTTAATAATGTATTTTATTATTATTTATTTTTGATTTTTGCCAAGGTCAAAAGCGAACGCAGCTTGGAGAAGAGGAATAAATCCTGTTGCAAGAAAAGTGAAACATAATTGCGAAAATTGACTTTCACATGCGATAGAAACTTCTCAGACAAATGGAAAGGCAAGCAAACGCGACACAGACACAGAATCAGCTTTGGGCTTTTTATCTCTCTCTCTCTTGCTCTTTTCTTCCTTTTCTTTTTATTGGCCCGAAGAAAGTGCAGAAGACGGCAATTGAACTGACCCAATTGACCAACAATGGTCAGCTTTGGCTGCTGCTGCTTCTTCTTCGCTGTCTGAAGAGTTATAGATTTGATTTCAAAAGGAAAAGTTGACTGGACTTAAACGAGCAACTGCAACTGCAACAAGCCGCATCTGCAACAGGCCGCATCTGCATGCAACAAGTGGCAACAATATGTGTCAAGCCTCGGGCACAGACAGATCCGTGATGGCATATATATACATTCCAGCTTGATTGATTGAATGATTGATTGGTGATTAAGACTTAATCGAGTTGTTTTTTTAATTTAAATTCCTGTAATTCCTGAAGCAAGGTTGGAAAATTGATTTTAAAACTAATTTAAAGTACTTTGGCAGACTAAATCATATTAATATATTCCTTCGAGGAAATTCATTTTCTAATCACATTTTGGACTATTTGAAACTGCAATTTATGTCAATTAATAACCCATCAATAGCCCGGCTTGGATTAGTTGAGAGCTTTAATCGTTTTGAGATAATCTTTAATAATTTGACGTCATTCACATTTGGCCCATTGAAGAAGGTCCGATAACAGAACCTTGCGAGCATTTGACATTGTGAATGAATGAAGGCAGGGAAGTAATAATTGATTATACGTAGATTGCACTTATCTAACTATGTTAGTTTGCAAAGAGTTTTAAAGGCTCTCTAGAATACCTCAACAGCCTTTCAACATAAAACTCAAATCAACCTAGTTAAGTAATATTATTAGCGCAACATAAGGCTCTTCTATAATAGTCCAAGTGCTGTAGTTGTTGTCAAGGTTTCGTTTGGGCTCAACTCGAAGAGCGACCATTCTGACAGACCAGCAAAACAATCAAGGCTATATATATATATATATATACATATATATATATATCGAATATATATTTCGTATATAACGCAACATAGCTGGGTGGGCGCAAAAGTTCAGCTCAATCAAAAGCCGCCCACAAGAGCTGGCGGCACGCAATTCAATTGAAGGAAACGCAACACAATTGTCGGAGATGGTTTATTTTTAACAAAGAGTTGGCAAATAATAAACACAATTGTCAGCTTTGCTGCTCTTTTAATTGAGTCTAAAAATAGCTGCGTACAAGAATACGAGCGAGCGAGCTATCAATTCAATTGAACTAAATTTGCAGACAAATGAGAAGCGCAGAGAGAGGCGGGCTGTTGCTCGGGTCTTTGGCCAAATTCAAGTGCTGCTTTTTACAGTCTCAATTGGTTTTTTTTTTGAAGTGCAACAGTCGCTGATCAGATCAGGTTTAAAGGTAATCTGCAGCTCTTTATGTTTTTGTTTTGTTTTGGATTGCAGAATAACAATTTGAGCAATTCGTTGTTATTATTCACGGTCGTTGATAAGCAGCATAAAAACAACTCTAGAGATAACTTTTTGTTGCTTATCAACACACTCCATACAGAATGCATAATTAAAGACGAGGACTTGCGATTCTACTTATAGCTTGGCTTATGAAGGAAAGTATTGCACTTACCATTGCCTGTTCGATTTTGTTGTCAATCGCAACTGCACTTGTTCCAGATGCACTGAAAAAAATCCAATTAAAGTTTAATTAATTTAAAATAGCATAAGAATAAAAGCTGAAAGAAATGCATATTTGAAGCATTCACTAAATACTTATATTTAATTTAACCCACTTATCTTAAGGCTTCTAAAAGCTTCGTCAACCGATTTTAAGGTTACGTTTTTTCTATAAATAACAATATTTAAAATATATTTAATTTTCTCGCATATCCAAAAATCAAATGTCAACAATTAAAAACACATCACGCGATTTGGGATGCAGCTTCAGCCGCGGGCCAAATACAAATGCGGTTTATTTCAGTTTGACCTTGCGGGGATTGAGGTCAATGAAAATGATAATAAAACTTCCTACAAGCCAAAAATAAAGAGTCGGAAAAATAAAAGAGTCGCCGTTTGAGCGCAATGTCAAATGCGCAATTAAATTGTCAGCTTTTCGCAAAATTAAATGTGAAAAAAAGCCAAAAAATTGAAAGATAAAACTGAGATCTATCAAAGCGTCGCCCCATCAAATGTTGCCACAACACAACAACACATTCGCTTGGCTCATTAAAATGATTGAAAGCAAGTCCCCTCCCCACCTCCAACCCCCCTCACAACACTCCTTTGTAACGGTCTGTCAGTTTCGATTTGAAATGGTTTAATATGTCAGTGGAGCAGCTGGAAATAAATACATGTACGTACAGTTAAGTATTTCCTTAATTATTGGCTGAACAAGCAAATTGCATATTAGAGCACTGTTCGAGTCGCATTTAATTATGCAACACTGGCAAAAAAAAAGAAAACTAAAAAAAGACAAACAAACATAATCCATTCAACAATTGTCTGCAATTACATAAAATAAAAAATCACCCAGAGTTCAATTTGAATGCTAAAAGCCATAAAAATAATAATAATAACTGTTATAGTCGAACGTTTTCGAGCACTAAAAACTCAGTTCGGTTCTCAGTAAATGGCGAGCCACTCGCCCAGATTTACGCTCACCTTGAGCAAATGTTTCGGGCTGAAAAAGCCGCCAACTGGTTTTTCACAAGTCAGACTACAAAAAAAAAAAATAAATAAATAAGCAAACAAATACCATTCAAGGACTTTCGACAATTGCCAACGCGATAATCATAATAATATATTCTTGATTAAAGCGCGGCGACGTTCGACTGTGATTAGCATTTTTAGGAACGAGTACATTGAACCAAACAGCCAAGTTTTATGGGTTATAGATCATGGCCAGCGCCGAATAGTGCATGGCATTCGACCATACAGAACTTTAGATTTCGCAATCGAACGATAATGTGTATATATGAGCTCAGACAAGAAAGAGAAGCGAGCGCAACCTTTAATGTGTTGAGGTGTTCGCACGCAATACCCCTCCCTTATAGAAATGGCAATGGTTAATGTGTCATCATAAAGATGGCTTCAATTGATATCAGGCCACAGTGGCAACAGTGAGTCACATCCAAAATGGGAAAGACTCGGTCATGCTCCGGGTGCCGAATTGCAACTACTTTGGCAAGTCAAAGGTGAGCACACATTTCAAGCTTGGTAATTCGCTTGGGAAATGAGTCAATGAAGAAGTATTTTATGAGTGCACTGTGCTAGGGGGAATGCCAGTACTTTGATTTTTTTTTTTTTGGAAGCCTATGACATCAGATCTTAAATAAACACTTTTACATTCACTGAGCTGAACATTTGTAATATTAACTATTTAACTACATTTATAAACTGTTTATTACAATTCAGCTAAGGAACTTATTTGACATGTTGTTAAACTCGAAAGGTTTTCTATATTAACCATTTCCTATTTGTATCTCAAATAATAACATTAACATTTTCTGTTAAAATGAGCGCTTGCTGTTAACTGCACATTTTTCTGTTAGACAGGAGCAGAATGTCAGTGTTGTCAACTTGCGTTGCAATGCAGGCACATCTAGAGCGTTACAGTGTGACCATACTTAGCGAAAAATGTTCAATTAATTTGGAAACGAGAAAACGAAATTGAATTTAGTAATTTGTGAAGCTTAAAATAAAGAAACTAAAAAGCAAAATTGTCGAGTCTTTGATGGTCAACTTTCTTTCAGCATTTTCTTTTTATAATATCAGGAAAATTTCCAATAATTCTTACCCTTTTTAATATGAACACGCTATGTGAATTTTTTTTCCTTAATTTTTACTCGAGATTCACTTTTGTAATATTAATTGTAGAAAACAGCGTTTCATTGTATTCTACTCTTTGCAAAATTTAAACATTTTCGGTAAAAAACAAAGAAATAAGAATTTTGCCTCAAATTTTGGTCAGGGTTGACCTTTTCCTAGAAATTCAAATGTAGACCTCATATATTTTCCCTTAAGCGACATCTTTCACTTAAGAGAATATTTATGTTATATATTTACAGAATTTATTTTGATCTTACACGAATCTCAAATTGAGTTATTTAAAAGCATTTCCACAGCTTTAAGCATGTTGTTGATAAAATGAAAATTCGCACATTACGCTGGCTTTTAACTTTAAAAATAAGTTAATTATTTTATTTATGGCTGCCGCTGCTGATGCCGCACTGAGTGAAGCATCAAGAAGCAATAAAAAATATACGCATATATGATAATTATTGTTGTTGTTGTTGTTGTTGCTGGAGGGATTTGCGGAGCATGCAAAATAATTAAAGTCGGGGCGGCAATAAAATAAAAAAAAAGGCCGCCAGCTCGCAACGAATGATAATATTTTATTATTCTTTTCTTTCGCTTTTTGAATGGGTTAGTCAAGCCAGGCTGTGCCCGGGTCAGTTCCCTGACACCACAAGGACGAAATGCGAAAGTTTTTGAACCGGCGGCCGCCCTTGTGGGAGGCCCCCCGCTCCACTCCATCATTCGGATGCAATGCGCCTGTTCGTCGTTCTTTGCGGCCTCTGCGAGAAAAACAGAGGGAAAATAATTGAAAAGTAAAAGTCACAGCCTGGACGAACCCACGTTGAGTGCAATGACTCATGGCGTGACTTTTGTTCTCTTTCTTTCAGTTAATGCCAATAAAGTATATATACACACACATATATATACATATATGCATACAATGTAGAGTATACGCTCGTGTGTTTTCCCAATGTCATTGCGGACAACGGTCAATGGCTTTGTAAATCGCATTTGATAAAAACGAAAAGCGAAAAAAAGGCGCAACAAAAAGAAACGTTCGCCAATAACTAAAACAAACACAGTTGCAAATTAATCGAGCGACTAATTTAAAAGCTTAAGAGAAAAACATTTTTTTGCTTTGGGTTTTTCTTTGACCCAAGTACGTTTAAGGCTTGCCCCTAATACATAACGATAATGCTTTTCGATTAGTTTTTTATTTTTTTTCAACAAGGTGCATACCCCTAATGCAGATGTTTTAACAGGGTGCATACCCTTAATGACAATATATGGTATTATATTTTATTTATTATAATTATTTTTATCATATTAATTTTAGCAGCAGCCAGGCATGTCTCTAATGAAAATCGATAACATTACTCTTCCTGGTGTAGGTCTGAATTTAAGTTAATTTAACAGAGGGGCACACCCTTAATTATGATTACAAATAATCAACACTGTTAAGACACGCCTATTTATATTCGATAACATTGACTTTTGTGTGAGAGGCATACCCTTAATGAACTGTAAAGGTCTTCAATACTGTAAAATGCCCATATTTATAATCGATAACATTGACCCTTGCGTTCACGAAATTGATAATTAAATTAATACTTAAAAAGAGGAAGGGAGCACCCTCATTATATTCGACAACATTGAATTTGATGTTCAAGCATAGCATATTTGTATTTCAATAATCAATTATATTCGATAATATTATTCGTTGACAATATCGTAGAGCTCAAGAGTTAGTTTGATTGGAATGCTAGGCATACCCCTAATGATGCGCGCCAAAGCGAGGTTAGGTAGCAAAATAAGGTAATCTATGTTAGTTTACAAGCATATGCTTATCGATTGTTGTTATCGAAACTCACATAATTTATATTCTGAAAGAAATAATATATATTTTAATCAATGTTTTCGATTTTAGATACTGGAATACCTTAAACAGGTCTTACAGAGGTTTAGATTTTGTATATAAGCCTTACCTAAATGAAGCTCCCTCAAGCCATGTAAAAATAATATAATTCTCTTTGTATATATTGAAATTGAAATCTGAATCTAATCTATAGTAACCCCAAGCTAATCTGCCTTACCCTGAACTATGAGCGACAGCCCGAATTTCGAAGCGTCAGCTCAGATTGTTAACATTTGAGCATTAGGGGTATCGCAACTAATTACGTTAAGGTGTTATCAGCTCGCTTGCGAACAATTAAAACCTGGTCACACAGGCCCGTTGTTGACGTCACAAATGTGAATTGGACAAAGACGAGACGAATGGACAAGAGAAGCACGAAACGGAACGAAACAAGTGCAGAGTTTATTAAAGTTCAAGCGTTGCCCATTCGACGCAAAACAAACAAACAATGATGTCATTTATTGTTTTTCGGCTATATTATGTATTTAAATTTAAATTTGATTTCATGCTCAAACATATCATGAGTTTTATTTGCTTTTGCGACACGTTTGCGGGTTCCTTTGCTTGTTAAGCGCCCAAATCACGTGATAAACAGGGGTTTGTGCATCGTCGCCCTTTCAGCGAATTAAATGTGTCAAAGACAATGAACGGGCTTTAAGGCTTAAACCGAAGCTTAAGTACTCTAAGCGGGGATAGAAGAGTGTGTCGAAATGGATCGTTATTTGTATTTAAGTGCAAATTCATGAGCGATATCTACATTTTACTTATTTAACATTTATCTATACTTTCACGAAGTTCAGATAGCAAGTTTTTTGGCATATCATATATATACATACATATATTTAAATATATTTTCCCTGATTATTAACAAAATCATCTATCTATTATTATAATGCTTCTAGCAATTTAGGCACCCGGTTTCAGAGTAAATATCCATGTAGAAGTCGAGTTACATTCGGAATAGTCGAATTATCTTATACATGATATACATGAAATCTTTTAGTTTCCTATCAAAGTTAACCAATTCATCTTTTGGGCTTCCCATTTGCAGCATAATAGCCCCAGTGAAAGTCGAGTTATCGCAGAACATTCAACACTTTCGGCTTATATAATATTCCTTTGCCTTTGCTCCAGTGTTGCATAGCTCAATGAATAGTTACAATGATGTCTCTGGTCTGGTTACTCAAGACTCTGAATAAGTTGTTGTATACGTAATTTGTTGGTTTTTTCATTTTTTTTTGTGGCGCCAAAGCAGAAAACGACGACGTGTCGTTTTCTTGTTTTGACTGCCAACTGCATTAAATTACACGCCAATTGGCCAGACAAATTAATCGAATCGTGGCGATTTGCGTGCTGGCCCATTGCCAACTCCCAACGAGCGACTGGCAGTGTGGCCAGACGCTGCGCTGATGTCGCTGCACTTTGGCATTTCGTTGGGCAAACGCTATTTTCGGCAGCGTACGCAAATTCCAATTAAAATATCATAGATTAGCTATACACAAGAGTCTCTTCCACTTTTCACACAATTTCCGTAGTCTTGTCTCGATAGTTCCCAACAGTTCTCCTCCATAATCACCCCACCCTGCTCCGCCAGTGTTACCCCAGTTCTTTTTCCAATTTCATTTGAAGCTTAGGCTGCATTTTCATGTGCCGTGCGCTGACTTTGCATAAGCACACAAACAATGCATTTCATTTGTTGTTGAATAATTGAAATGGCAGCAATTCTGTCGATTTCAGCAAAAAGAAAAAAAAAAGAAACAGGGGGAGCATTGTGCGCGTTATGCAGTAGGAAGTTAATAGCTCAGCGATACACAGCTATTGCCAGTGTTGAATAACAGCTCGAAAGCACAAGTTCTGCAAAAGTTATCGAATTAACAAAACTACGATTTTTGATTGAAAATTCTAAAGAAATGGGAATTAAATAAAGGTTTTTTTTACAAAAAGATGTTCCCGATGTCTAGCTTAAAGATCACAAGAGCCAATATACCCCTTTGTAGCACTGGAAACAGTGCAAAACAGGGTAGAAAAAAACTAAACAGCCAGCATTACATATTGTTTTTTTTTGTGTGTGTGTACAAGTAGAGGATTCTGTCTTGGTCTCCTCTTGTGCGCATTTCCCGTTTTGACAACTTTTAGATCTCCATTTGGCTCAAGTGTTTATTTGCATTGCAGCGCCAACGAGTATATACATATATATATATATGTAAGCGATTGTTTACGATTTCAGGAAGTGAACAAAATCGTCATAAAAACATTTGTAGGGCGCAAAATAAACTGTATATGAGAAGCAGGAAGTCAGCGACTATAAAGTTTTAAGAGCATACTAAGTAGTTGGAAATAATGATAATATATTGTATGTGCATGGCTTTAGGAATCAATCGATGGGGCTTGGATAAAGGCAGCCAAACATAGTTCACATTTTACGAATTTATTTAGAGAAGTTATTGACATCCCCAATGTAATGTAAACTGAGTTTATGAGAACTATTTGAAAAGTTTTGATTCAAGTTGTATGACAAGCTCTTTATAAATTCAATTAACAGAAGACTGAAGAAGTTTGGAAAGCTTTCTTCGGGTCGGTCAAAAGTAAGAACTATTCAAAAAAAGTCTAGAAATTTGTCTATTATTTGTTTATTGCCAAGTAAATGACTTACTTCAAGTTTAATACCAAATTCTGTATTGATTCAAAGAGAGAGAAACTCTCAACTTGATTAAGATGAGAAGCTGGAGAATTATTTGGAGCATATTTGGCAAGCTTACCTTGACGATTTCTTGAATTATACAGTAGTCGCTCGATAGTAACAACTGCTTAAAATAGTTTAAAAACTTGAGTCGAATCTAGAAATTTGATTTATTATGGCATTTTGTCTATTAACTTTTATTGCCAAGCTTGAAATATAGAGACTCAAGGAGAAGTGCATCAAAAAGTATTCACAATAAATAACTTATTGATAATATTTTAAATTTTTTGTTGTTTTTATAAACTTGATATAATTCAAAAAGGGTTTTTTTCATATCTGATCCAAACAAAGCGCACTTCAAATCACACAACAGGAAAACAAAAGGCGGCGCAGCTGATGAAATATGCGAATGTCGCACTTTTATTTTAGCGCCAACGAAAATAATTGAGAAACGCAAAAATAAATCAAAAATGCCATAAAAAGTGGCATTTCAATGCGCTTGTCCCTGACCCAATTAAAAAGTCAATCATTAAAAAACCTTAAATGAGAAAAAGAGGCGAACAAAAAAGAGAAAATCTGAACGGCAAAGGGCAACATCAACATCAACAGCAGCCGCAACCAACTACCAATTGTGTGGGCCCTGTTTAAATATACAGTTAAGAAAAGGCCGCAACTAGGGAGAACCGGTTGGGCTCAGGTGAGACGCCACGCGGACAGTTGGCGGACTGCAGGCAAAAGTTGTAGGAAGCCTTAAAGTGTCTGAAATGTCGCCAACTTGGCAGGCTTCGACTTTAGCCACATTTACAAACGCGTGGCAACTTGCAACTTGCAACTCATCTGCTGCAACAAGTTGCCCAACTGGACTCGTAACGGGCCCAAACGCAATGGGGTCAGGCGTGCAGCAAAACGAATGAAAAGCGAGTCAATTAAGCAGGCCGAAGCCTAAATACCCTGACAAATAAGTATATATAAGCTAACAGCAGGATAAATACTTTGATCATGGATCAAGCATTATATGGAAGTTAAGTCTTGAAAACTTTGATCAAAATATCTATCTGCGACTGATTAAATATTATATACTCCATACATTATTTTAGAGTTTCCTTCCTTATGATGGATTTGTAATACCCTCCCCGAAAGGGTATATAAATACTTTGATCAACTGCAAATGCGTTGCGTTTGTAGCTGATGTAATGCGGAACAGCGCGACTTTGCACAGGAAGCGCTGCGAGCATAACCTGTATCTATGAGATACACACGCACACTCACACACATACATACAAGCGTGGCTACATAATCAGATATGACAGACGAATGCAATTGAAAACGTCAATTTTTGGCGCCTTGCTCGGCCGGCAACTGGATTTGCGACCTATATACATATATTTGTATAACCCATAACCGTCTTCGGCTAATTTTAGCCGTCTGGCAACACTTTTCTGGCTAAATTAGGCTGAAATTCAATTGTGAATTGCAAAAGCAATTGCCAGGTGTTATAAATAGCTTCATAAACATCAATTGCAACAGCTTCCACGAGAGCCAAAGTTGATTTGAAAAACTAATTAGCAGACATTCAGCTAATAAGAGTAGATAAATATGCAAATAAATATATATATTAGTTAAATAGGGTATACTTTTGACGTTGTCTAACACTGTCTGGCACAGAATTAACCCATGACAGCTGTCAAGTTTTGAAAAGATTAGCCTAGTTCGAGTCAGATATTAGTTTTATTGGCTCAAACAAAACCTGTTACAGTTAAGATATTGCAACATCAATTTATGAGCGTGGGATTTGAACCCGCGACCCGCCGCAAAGTCACGTTCATTATAGCCAGCGACCACTGTAGCTATTAATAGTTACTGCGATTAAGCCATGTATTTGCATAAAGTAACATTTTGTTTACTCTACAGTTTAGGATCTGCACGAGCTTTGCAAGATAAATAGAGATAAACAGAAGATAATAGGGTATACAACATATGGAGTTCTTATCAGCTAATGCTATATTTAGCTTATCTTTGCGCTCATCAAGAGCTCATTCCAATTACACGCTTTACACGTTATACAGTTAAATTAGTCTCTTTATATAGTATATATACGATACTCACTCGGACTCTGGCAGAAAGTAATCAATGTATTTCATAACCACTTCCCGCACGGGATCCTGTTGTTTGCCCGAAATACTTGGATAGATATCGAAATCCATTTTGCTTGAGTTAATATTATTATTATTGTTGTTATTGTTATTGGTGCCGGCTTCAGCTTTCATTATCGAATTGGGCTAATGCGGGTTATGTGTGACACACTGTGCACTGTCTACCCCTCGCTCTGCTTCTCTATCTGCTAGTACCGTAATGTTCTCAGTCTAATCGTATGATATGTACACATACAATGCAAGTTGCTTTTCCGCTCTCGCTCTCTCTCTGTCTCTCGCTCTTTTGTTTTTGTGCCTGCAACACTGGGCTCTTAGCAACAACAAAACAAATAACACTGGGCAAAGTTGTTGTGCATAAATGCCGTTGCAATAGTTTTGTTTTTGGCTATTGTGACCTTTGCATTAGTTGCCTTCCTTTTTACACAAATTCTCGGCAATTAAATTTTAATGCGTTTCACTTTTGTGCTTTACACAGTTTGTTGTTGTTTTTCTTTGCGACTTTCTTATGTGCGCAAAGCCCTCAAAGAGCTTTTATGTTTTTTTGCACTTTTTTGTTTTCCTTTTGGATTATTCGTATTGCATGAAATAACAGCAGCAGCAACGCGCGAAGAGAGCAGCGCTAGTCCATTTATGCTGGCGAGAGCGAGACGCGTTCGCTCTCAGTTCTGGCTATTCAGCAGAGCGTCGCTGTCAATACAGTTAATATGTATTCAGCAATGTGCAGGCGCGCGCTCTCTCTCTCTCTCGCTCGCTCGCTCGCTGCCGTTCTCTTTTGCTGTGTGCGCTTCGTTCTCAGTGAAAATGTTAAAAATGCGCGCGAGACGACGATTTTGTTAAAAACTTGTAACTTTTAGCTGCACCTATGCGCTAGTATGCGTGTGCGTGTGTGTGCGTGTTAATTGTTTATCTGCGGCTGCAGCTGCTCAAAGATCATTTACTGGGCCACATGTATTTTACTTTTTCTCACACGCACAATTTCAACAATTGAAATTGAAAACTGGAGCAACAAAACACTTAAACGACAATTTATTTTGCGCAAACATAAGACAAAACGTAGAAAAAAAATAAACAACGCGACGCAACAAAAACAATGCCAAGCAACACAACAAAAATTAATGTTTTTAACGTGTCTGTGATTTTTTCGTGTTTGCTGCGCCAGAGCTCCTCAGCATAACTGAACGTTCGCTTTTGGGTTGCCGTTGTGTTCCGTGAGAGAGCAGCGGCGCAGCGCTGCGCTGGCAGACAGACAACAACAGTAGCAACAACAGCAACAACAAAGACAACAGAGTTGGAGCAAGAAGCAGAAAAACAACAGCAGCAGCGACAGCGGCGACGGCGACGGCAGCTTTTGGTGGTTGCTTTTTGAAGTTGCGGCAACTGGCGAAGCTGAAAGTTTTCAGTACAGGCCGTTGGGCGGGGCAAAGGGCAGCAGCGGCAGCGGCAGCTCAAGCAGAGCTTGAAGTTTACAGCTGCAGCATGAAACTGAACGAAAGCTACATGCACCACACACACACACACACACACCCACACACACATTGTCACACATACACAGATGCCTGCACATGGGCCACGCCACATTTGTGGCTCGTGCTCAAAACAAACAAAAATACGCGTGTAAACAAACAAACAAGCCAAACACAAACAGCAGCAAAAAAAAAAGTTTCCAAAAATAAATCTTATTTTTTGTTGTGTGCTGGAGCCAGGTTAATTTATGTTAATGTCTGAACAGAGCAGCTCTCTCCCAGCGCGCGCGCTCACACACACACACACAAGTGAAGCACAGAAAAGCAATATGGCTGCTTGAAAAGCTTTTCAGCTGAATAATGCACGCGTCAAGAGCGTAAACTACACTTTAACAGCGCTTGTCAGCAGCAAGAGAGAGGCAAAGAGAGCGAGAGAGAGAGAGAGGGAGACGTTTAACGGCAAAGAACTTTTGAAATTCAGTGAAGCGTCGCAGCATCAACGATGAAAACAACAACACTCGATGCCACTTCAGCATGACAGGTTGCCACGTTGTTTGAAAGTGGGCGGAAAATATTAATAAAAAAAAAAGCCAAAGCTAGACGCTTGAGCAGCAGCTCAATAAGCCGAGTCGCAACAGACGTAAAACCACCCGCACACTTTATGCAACGTCATCGACGCCAGACACACACACATACATACATGCTCAGTTCCCAAAGGAATGCCAGCGTGGAAGAGCGCGAGGGGTAGGGGGAGGGGGCTGCTGCTAGCTACTGCCTGCAGACAAATCAGCTGTTTCGCTTTATCTGGGACGCTTTGCATGGCCAGTTTCGAAAGCTCGTTACATGCTGGTGCGAAGGGTGTGCAAACACGGTTGCCACCGTGGTACAATTGTGTTGAAAACTAGTTGAATATTTATGCAATGGCTACACTGAAACTTTTTATGGCAAATAGGTGCTAATTTCTTGGCTTTCAATATTTTGTGTAATTACTATACGTTTTATTTATTATATTTTCTGCAAGTGGCAACCCTGCCTGTAATTTAAGACTATCCCCAATTAACTTTAAGGCTTACCATACATTTTGCAAATGGAATTATGTTTTATTTTTGTAGCGAAACTCACCTGCAAATGAAAAGAAAATGAGAAAAACTGCATTTAATAAGCGTAGTTAACACAATTAAATCAAAACAACATAAGCATAAACATAATTATAGTTAGAGTTTCTTCCGCAAAGCTCTTTAGGCTTTGGGCATAAACAATTTACTTAATTTCGTTTTTTTCGCAATTTTTTTTCTTTTTACAGCTTTGGCAACAATTTCGAAAGCCCATCAAATGCACAAAATTGTTGCCGGACACGCACGCTATAAAATACTTTAACCCAAGACTGAAAATGTGCGTAACGCTGCAAATAAATATTATTATAATTTTTCTTTTTTTTTTTTGAGATGGGCAACAACATTTTGCTGAAATTGAGGGCGCTGCACAAATGGATTACGTAAATATTTAAAGCACAGGAAACTTTTTGGAAAATTGAAAAATTTTGCTCCATTTTATAGAGTTTTCTTGGGCCTTTAAACTCACACATTGGGATTTTATTTATGATTGAATATGAATATTAGCTATATTTATAAAATGTCATTATTTATTAGATGTGGTTTATATTATATTATATTATATTATATTATATTAATAAAAAATAATTGATATTATATTAACTTTCCAAGAACTGTTTATTTTTAATAATTATTATTGATTTTTTTTTGTAATTATAAATACATAAATTAACTTTTTAAATTATTTATTTATTATTTTTATTTTATATAATTATTGACCTCCAAATGCACTTTTAAATACTTAGCTCTGTCTACCGCGACCCTCGACCTAGACATTAAATCGGACCACTAGCCTGCCTGGGATTCGAACCGGCAACCTTCTCTGCTGTGCAAGCAACTATGCTAAATTGCTAACTCTATCTAAATTCTTAGTTATAAATTATCTAAATTGTTAATTTTAACTACTTGTTCACAAATATTTTCATATACACTTCGCAAAATTCAATCAATCCGACTTTTTCTCTCCTGTCTGGTTTTTAATGAAAACTCTTTTATTTGAGCTTGAGAATATCATCATGCAGTTCAAGGCAGGCCCATTGAAATATTATAGCTATGTTAATTGTTTAAACAAATTGAACAGGCTTATTTTTGACAGGAAGATACATTACAGTGGAGGCTGAAATATTGAAGCTGGCAGTGAAAATTGTTGCCCGGAACTTGCGACTCTTTGAGTAAAAAATAGATTTACTTATTTATTAGATATTTATTTATTAGTGCATGTGACTTTGCAGTAGATGCCTTGTATATATCATTTTTATTTCTTTTTTTGTAATACCTTTCATAATAATATTAATAACAAGTAAGAGCTTCTAGTCGGGAGCTTCCGACTAGGCGATACCCTGAACCCTCTTCTTCCAACATCAAATGCATATATATATTCTATTTTAGAAGCTATATGTCAAGTTTGCTGACTCTAGCTCTTATTATTTACCAAAATTGCCCAAAAAACAGGATATCGATATCGATTTTTATCGATTGCTTGGAAACGGAGTAAGTTATCGATTATCGGAAACAAACTCGATCCGCGCGGGGTCTCTAGCTCTTATAGGTTTTGTGATCCTTGCGTTCAAACATACGGACGGACGAACGGACAGACAGACGGACATGGCTAGATCGACTCGTCTATTGATGCTGATCAAGAATATATATACTTTATGGGATCGGAGATGCTTCCGTCTGCCTGTAGCATACATTTGGACACCTACAATATACCCTTATACCCATTTTGAATGGGTTTAGGGTATAAAAAGGGAGTCTGATAAAGGGTATCGATGCAATCGATGTGTTCTATCTGGGACTTTCCCGATGAGCAACAGCTGCAACAGTCGAGCTGCCAGATGAAGGTGAGCCATGCTCTATTGGCCTTGATCTGAGCTGATCAGAGTATTCCCTTTGCGAATATAGATCTTAGATAAACCCCCTCGAAATGTATATATGTTTAATATGACATAGTTAAGAACTTGCAAATTAAGTTGTTTCAATTAAGAGAATTGTCAATTTTTGACATATGTAAATCAATTGTAGTGAGTGTTCACTGTAGTTGGATACAATATCATTTCAGATATTGTTGACAACGCGTGCGGCTGCTGCTGTTAATGTTGTTGTTGTTGTTGTTTGTTGTTGTTGTTGTTGTTGTTGTTGTTGTTGTTGTTGTTGTTGTTGTTGCTAATGAGTGTTGCTGGTTTGTTGTTGCCTTTTATTGAACGTTAACAGCTGTTAAAAGTGTTGTTTATTGTTAATGTTTTCTTTGCATTTTTGTTTTTTTCGCACAAAACAAGGTTGTTTTTGTTTTTTTTCGATGGGCACGCCCCATCAATTAGCAAGCACCCACACACACACACACACACACACACACACACACACACACACATGCTACAGCTTGTATATATTTATATAAAATAACAACAAAAGACTAACAAATTCATTGGCAACAAATTTTCATTGTGCAACTTGCGGTTGCAGCAGCTGCTGAAAAGTTGTTGCATGTTGCTGACAGTCATTTCCAGGCATTGTTTCGTTGTTGTTATGAAACATTAGCAACAACAACAACAACAACAACAACAACATTAACCACATCTTTTAAGCGGCAAATTATCCGCTGCCGCGGGCAGCTGCAACAAAAAAGAGAGAAAGAAAAAAACAAATCGTGAGGCGCAGTTTTCTTCTTTTGACTTTCGTTTTTTGTACTTCAACGTGCCACAAAAAACGTTGCCTGCAATTTAATGCCGCCATTTGTTGCACATGGCAGTTAGGAGATAGGCGTGGAGGAAGGGGGTGGGGGGGGGGGGGGCGTGCCTGACCTCTGGCTCTCGGGCTGAAAAGCGAAAGGCAAGCCAGCGCCAAGCGTCAAGTTCAGCCCAAATGACTATTAAACATAATAAGTACATGGAAAATATGAGTTCAAATTGTGGGAAATAGAGAGAGAGAGAGAGAGAGAGAGAGAGAGAGAGAGAGAGAGAGGGGGGGGGAGGGGGATGAGTGTTGAGGCTTGAGCTTGAATTTTCAGAAAATGGAAAGCCTTCGAGGCAAAGCTAAGGCTTCAATTCCCATGAGCTCAAGTCTTTGCAGTCCTTCACGGAATTTCATTAAGCTTGAATTTCTGCTTATGATTTTGTAGATGGATTATTAGTTCAATATATAAACATATAAAAGCTTCAATCTCCATGTCAAGAATACAGATAAAATATACTTTTCTTCTCAAATAGATGCCCCCATTCCCTTGAAATCCTCTGTATTGCATAGATAAGCCCTGCAAAACTCTATAGATCGGACCATAAGCACCGAAGTGCACTCTAGTAGAGCCCTGATAGCGGTAGATTTGCGACTGAGGTTGCCAGACCTTGTAATTTTCTGCATATAAAATGCAGCTTTGATCGTATTCTTATTTCTCAAATAACTCACCTAATTTCCACATAATTAACATCCATAAACCTACGGCATTCCATACGAATCCTAAAACTCTGCCCAACAAAGTTGATGATGGGTTTTTTTTTCTTTCATTTTTCAAAATACGCACATAAATCATTTCGACATTTCATAAATTGCGGCACTGACGTCATCAGCGGCGGCACTTGGAAGAGTTCGCAAATAAATAAATAACAGAAAAGAAAAAATATCAGATGAATAAGAACGAATGCCGAAAAAATACGATGCTGTTTACACTGCACGCGTATTTGTTTTTTAATTGAGTCATAAAAAAAGCACACACACACACGATAAAAGTTAAATATTTGCAAATAATCTGCAGCTGTGACGTCACAACTGCGCGAGAGCGAGACAAAAGACGCCGCGAATTGTGTTTGCATCTAATGGGAAAAAGCGCAAGAGACGACCCTGAAACAAGCTCCAATGCCAGGGACACGAGCCGTGAGTCAATGCAACACCCACACGACGATAACCACCCATACACCCCTCCCCCCGCATACCCTCCCCTCGCCCAGGCAGCCAAGCAATCAATTTGACCGACGTTGAGTCAGTTTTCAGTATCATCATTAATCTTGAGTAAATACCATGAAGCGATATTGCATTACACTGTAAAAAAAAGCTTGGTCTAAATAAAGAAAAAAACCTTTTCTTAAATTGGTTTGCAATTTAATTGATATTCTTTCCTTATATTCGCAGTGGAAGATCAAAATCAAGTAAAAAGGTTTAAGGAGTAACTACAAAACTGAGATTCGAACCAGCGACTTCTCGCTTATTAGTTCGAATGCGTCGACAGCTTAGTCACGCAGGTTTCTGATCCCACTTTTGCATTAAGTTCTTGTGACTTTTTAAAATTCAGCAATTAAATAAAAGGTCATAAGAATTGATAGTTTCTGATCAGTTTGAACCAGCGACTTCTCGCTTATTAGTACGAATGCTCTGACAGTTTAGCCACGCAGGCGTTTGCTACTCCCACTGTCTTGTGAAGAAAAGCTTTTGCAATTTAGAAAAGGTTATAAGAATTGATAAATTCTGCTGAATTTGAACCAGCGACTTCTCTGTCCAATGGCTAAGCCACGCAGACTTTTGACGTCACGTATTATTTGCTTGTAATTTTTTAAATTCAACAATCAATAACAAGCTATAAGAATTGATAGTAACTGCTGCATTTGAACCAGCGACTTCTAGCTTATTAGTTCGACGCTTTGACAGACTTTTGACGTCAGTTCCTAAAGTTGAACTTTACTTGAAACATGCTTCAATTTAAGAAACTATTTTTAAGTAAAACTCTTTTTATATATTTGCTTAAATCCCACAATTTAATTTAAATTCAATACTACACACATTTTTTTTACTGTGCATTTGTGCATAACATATATACGAAATGACATCATAATCATAAACTGAAAGCCAAGACGCAGCTCTTAACTGAGAGACTGACTGGCGGCTGTCTTCGGTTGAGTAACAACAACAACAACAACAATCGTTAATCGTTACCAATCGTGGAATCGTGAATCGTTATCAGCACTGGCCAGCTGTGTTGTGAAACGTTTTCGCAATATTAATAGACTTTTTAGCCATTCTGCGTCGTAAATTGAAATCTTCAATTGTGCTTCCAGGCACGTATTGACCCGCTGGCCTGCGCCTCCTTCTCCACTTTGGCCCTCTGCTCCACCCATCACACGCTTGACTACAGCTATCAGTCGCTTTTCACGTGCCAGACGAGCCAGTTAGCCCCCCCCCCCCCCCCCCCCCCCCCCCCACCCCCTTTTCAAGTGCCACGCCCCGTAAATATACATGTTTGCCGTCACATCAATTAAGCCCAAGTGCGAATAACGCATATCCAGTTCCAGGTTTACAATATATGATAAACCAGCTGAGAGAATGGGCGAGGCCATGAATATGAATAGGTTTGAGTACGTTTCAATACGATGTAGTAGGCAGCGCATATATGGAAACCGGTGGGATCGGCTCGCTATATTATATCAGTTCTTGCATGAAAAACTCAATCCTGCTCAAGGCTGGCATATACTAATGCTGCCAAGCTTCTCACATATGAACAAAATCTTGTCAACATCGTACCAATATGTAATATAGCTGCTATAGGAACGATCTTAACTTAACCCTATATGTATATGTAAATTCTTTACAACATCGGATAACTATATTATGTAGCTGCTATAGGCACGATCTTAACTTAAGGTTTTAAGACTCGGCATTAATACGTTTCCCTAAATGTATATCTAAATTCGTATCAACATCGGATAACTATATTATATAGCTGCCAAAGAAACGATAGGTCGAGAAGTAGATTCATATATTTATATCAAGCTCAGCATTTACTAGCTTCACATTTCTCACATATTTGCATATTTGCAGGCAAATGGCTGCAAGGGTATTCAGACTTCGGCGTGCCAAAAATACCCTTACTTAATTAACAGTCGAGCCTCTTCAAGATTTCTTAACCAAACCTGACATGAGTCGTATATTTAATCAAAATCCGATTATATATATATGTTCTTTCAGCTTAAATCTAATCGGATTTTGATTAAATATATATATATATATATATATATATATATATATATATGAGATAATCGCTCAAGGAATATGTTTTTGATTATTGCAAAAACAGGCTATCTAAATCCCAACCCAACAATAACTAGCTTATCGCAACCGAAACGAACTTTTATATTATACTTTTGATTTCTCGAAAAGTCCTCGATTAGACTATACTACAGCTGGACTAGACATATGTCTCGCGCTTATCTAGAAATCAATAAAAGTTGAAGTGCAAAATTCAATAATAAATATAGTGTTAGTTCGTATGGCATCAATAGTTATATTAAGTGCCCGATTAAGTAACTTAATTAAAATACATTTTTCATTTAATTTTTGCTGTTTTTTATTTATTTTTTTGCGCCAGGCTGATAAGCAGCTCGCTCGCCTAAGCAATCAGCATACTAATTTTATAAATGATTTAAATGGTTATTTATTATTTTTTTGCAGTCTTAATGATTCGAGTAAGTATATTTGCATACCCTGTAGACAGGCCGTTTATCAAATGGGGTATACCGAATGCTCAGCAAATGTGTGTAATTAATGTTTTAGGGAGAATTAAAAGTCGAGACAGGATTACAATAATAAACATGCAAGAATATACGACCAATTTATAGGGTATTTCTAAGTACATCAAGCTCGACTTGCGCAGATTCTCGCTGTTTATTATTATATTTTGCAATATGTAGTATTTTTTGCCAATGTTTTCATTTTTTTTTATATTTTCAGCATTGAAAACAATGACGAGCCGAACAAAAGATTTCAATTATTGCAAAGATACTTTTTTCACTTAAAATAAAAGTCTTTTGTTCGGAGATACTTTTCGTCGCGGTGGGTGGCTACAACAACAACAACAATGGGGTTGACCTTGACATTTGCTCAATGTCAAATGCTGATAAATTAAACTGAGAGCAAAATAAAAACAAGTAAGAGGTTCTAGTCGGGAGCTCTCGGCTAGGGGATACCCTGAACCCTCTTCTTCTTCCAACATCAAATGCATATATATATTCTATTTTAGAAGCTATATGTCAAGTTTGGTGACTCTAGCTATTATTATTTACCAAAATTGCCCAAAAAACAGGATATCCATATCGATTTTTATCGATTGCTTGGAAACGGAGTAAGTTATCGATTATCGGAAACAAACTCTGCGCGGGAACTAGGAGCATCTACATCTATTCAATTTCAAGTCTCTAGCTCGTATAGGTTCTGAGATCCTTGCGTTCATACATACGGACGGACGGACAGACAGACGGACATGGCTAGATCGACTCGGCTATTGATGCTGATCAAGAATATATATACTTTATGGGGTCGGAGATGCTTCCTTCTGCCTGTTACATACATTTGGACACATACAATATACCCTTTTTAGCCATTTTCATTTGGGTTCAGGGTATAAAAAAACACATATCAGAATAAAGTTAAGTAAATATGCGACTCTTTTTAATTAATTTGCAATTCCTTTTTGCTAGACATTCAATAATTTGTGCGCAGTTTGTGAGACGCGAGTTAAACTCTACAAATCGATAAATTTACTTTTGAATGTAAACAAAATTTACCTATTTCCTTTTTTTTTCTTCTTTTTTTTTTGGGCAAAGCAATAAACAAAAGCCCGAAATTGCGGCAAATAAACAGAATCAAAAGCAGAACCAGAAACAGAAACAGAACCAGATTCAATACCAGAAGGTAGGCAGCCGGGCAGGCCGACAGGCATATATCATAAATCGAGCACAATAACAATTTGGCTTTACTTTAGCAGGAAAATGGAAAATGTGGCGCCAGTTGTAAAGCCTTGCGTAGGCGAGGGAGGGGGTTGCCGCCCATTGCCATCGGGGCGGGGGGCTTAGCCATGTGGTCGATTAATGCGAAACCCGTACATCTTGGAATATTAACAAGGTCAAAGGGAATGAAAAAGTCAAAGGTTACACAAGGAAATACCCTGTAGAGTACTTGAGAGACAGAGAGAGAGAGAGAGAGAGAGAGAGAGAGAGAGAGAGAGAGAGAGAGAGAGAGAGAGAGAGAGAGAGAGAGATAAAGAGAGAGGAAGAGATAAAGAGAGAGGAAGAGATAGAGAGAGAGAGGAAGAGATAGAGAGAGAGAGGAAGAGAGAGAGGAAGAGATAGAGAAAGAGAGAGAGAGAAAGAGAGAGAGAGAACGAGAGAGGAAGAGATAGATAGATAGATAGATAGATAGATAGAGAGAGAGAGAGAGAGAGAGAGAAAGAGGGAGAGAGAGAGAGAGAAAGAGGGAGAGAGAGAGAGAGAGAAAGAGCGAAAGGGAGCGAGATAGAAAGATAGAGAGAGAGAGAGAAAGAGAGAGAGGTAGAGAGAGAGAGGGGAGAGCGAAAGTGAGAGATAAACTGAAAGATAGGGGAGAGAGCGATAGGAGAAAGATACAGATAAAGAGGGAGACAGAGAACAAATGACAGAGAGGACAACAGAACGAAAGACAGAGAGAGAAAGAGAGACAGAGGAGGAAAGAAAGAGAGACACAGAGGGAGAGTATTAAAAAAAGAATTTACAAAGAAACCCCAACGAATATTAAAGAAGTACTTCAGATAAAGGAATAGGGTAAACTACAGAGATAAGCGGGAGAGAGAGAGAGAGAGAGAGAGAGAGAGAGAGAGAGAGAGAGAGAGAGAGAGAGAGAGAGAGAAAGAGAGGTATTGTACTGAAAATCTACATATTTATTGCCTTTTCTCCTCGGGAACACATCAAATCAAATAACTAAACTTTTTACAGGGTATACCTTTTAAATTCGCAAAATAATCAAGAGTATTGACCACAGACAACAACTGAAACTCCCAACAGCAACTCTTAAATTACAGGGTATATCGAGAATATGGTAAATAAACTCCCCGACTGCTTGTACGAAAATAATAAATTTCATCTGCCTGATGCTAATTAATTGCGTACGCTACCTCACAAACGCGTCTTTTGGCCAAGTTAATTTCGACATAAACAAACAAATAAAATTGTTAAATATTCCTTTTTTTTGCTTCTTCCTCTTGTTTTGTGTCGAGCGTCGACAAATGTTGCGCGTTAATTTGTTTGCTTTTAGCTCGCGCCGCTAAAATACAAAAATAATAAGAAATAGGTAAAAACATTTTGCAGGCCTACGGAAAGCACAAACATCTGCGCGATTGTCTTTATATAGCCACAAATATCAGACATATATATATATATATTAGTGTATATATATATATATGGACGCAAATTGAATTGGCCATGAAAAATGTTTTTGCCAGCTGTGTTTTTTTTTTTCAGGTGTGCTACGGCAACTATTTGAAGCGTTTCACATTTTGCGTCTAGACACAAAACTATATAAACTGTTTTTTCTATGCAATTTGTTGTAAATTCCTATTAAGTGCAATACTTTTAGTTTTTACTGCTTTTTATACATTGTGAACAAATGAAAGGGGAGCATATGAGTCGATTGAAGTCTGACAACTTATTTTTGGCATATCGATAAATATCGATTAGGGCTTAAGTCAAGGCTTATAAGAGCTAGATACGCCCAACTTGGCAACTAGCTTTTTATAGAGTATAAACGGATTGTGATAATGTCAGTTTTTGCTTTCCTTTGGCTATATCTTAAGGCCTTCCAAATTTTTTTTTTCATAAATATCGGACTAGTTTGTGTTTGCAATTACACCATAAATTGAAAAGAATCTTTATAACTAGATTATGAAGTTAGGCGCCATCTGGCCCTGCAAATTCCATACAGATCGGACTATAAGATCCGAACTTACATATTGTTATTATTGAAATATTATCTATATCAGTGCAACCAGGTCAAATTACCTATCGATCAATCGATATCTAAATACGATAGCTAAAGGCAGAAGTTTCATCTCCATCTTGCTCTCTTGAGAATAAACTAAGAAGCAGAAGGGAAGTTTTTTTTATCTACAGCATCCTTTTTCTGTGCGTTAATTGAGATGCCTTCCCTCAACAGTTATGATCCGACTTAACATACACTTTCCATATATCGAGATCTTACTTGAGATCTATGTCGAGGCGGTAAATCGATAAATGGAATGAAAGAAGGGAAAAGTTGGATCATAAAAATATGGCTGGGGGAAAAAGAAGCACATCCGAATAAGCAGAAGGTGCGAAAACTTGTAATGGGTATCTATCGACCGGATACTTCCGACTTAATCAAATCACATTAAGCATTTAATAAACTAACATTTAAGATTTATTTATATTGATAATTTCTATTAATATATGCCCGGATATTCCACTTAATATGTAACTTTAGCATCAAAACTGAACACAAACTCAGATGAAAATAGTTGGCAAATCTTTGAAATAATGATATGTGCCAAGGGAAAAAGTTACTCCCCAGCTAGACGTATTCAATAAACATCCATTGACATATCTATTTCCAGCTGGGGCTTTACCCCGTCCAAGTTGTTTCTTTTTGCATTTGGAATAAAAATAAAAGTAATCGATAGCATATTAATAAGCCGTATCGTTGAGAAGGGCTTCCAGTTGGAACATGTGTTTGCGTTTTCACGCTGCTTTTTCGTTTCAACGCACACTAATCAAGCGAGAAAGAGACGCGCGAGAGCGAGAGAGCGAGAGAGAGAGAGAGAGAGAGGGAATGCGAGCAACACAAGTTAAAAGCCTGCGGCACGAAAAGGTCAAAGGTCGTCAAAGGTGGGCGGCAGCGTGCGTTTACCTTTTGGGCCGTTGACACAAAATATAGTTGAAAGAAGAAGAAGAACGCCTCTTTTAGGGTTGCTGCTGTGGGCGTGGCAAGTGCCATTTGCTGTTTGTTACAGTTTCTAGTCGAGTTCCACTCGAGGCACACTTTAGTTTGGCAATCAGACAGGGGGAGGGGGAGGGGAGAGGAGGGGGCTACGGCAAGAGGTGGGGGGGGGGGGGGGGGGGTGTCCACTTCAAGGCGGTTCGGTGATAACAAGAAAGAAGAAACACGCCGCAGACAGGTTGGCAGCGCCTCGTGCGAAAGTTCTCTAATTATCTGGCATTGTTGTGGGCAGAAGGGGTTCAGGGGGAGGGGGAAGAGGGGTGTATTAAGCCCGTAATAAGTATCTAAGTATCTGAGATAGCGAGACTTAAGTTATTTTCAAGTTGCGTGCCAATTGTATACAAGATAATGAAAATAGTGTTAACAGCGTTGCCAGACTGTCTGAAAAATTTGGCAAACATTTGAGACACGTGCCGCAAATTGCGATGGAAATTAAAGGGGGTAATTGTCTTACGAGATTTAGATAACGTGTAGCTTGTGATTCTTTAATAATTAACAGAAATTTTATACTAAGGAATTAAACGAAGCAAGCAATTTAGGCATGACAAATACGACTAGGGAATGCCCTCTACTCAGAGTTAGATAATTTATGCGAAAAAATATATATAAACAAAAAAAAAATATATAAAACAACTTTCAGAGCGTTCAAGTGATATTAATTTGTATTTAAATATAGAGAAAATTGGGTAGGTTGACCTTAAAATAAAAGATAATCGATTCGTATACACTCAAGAAGTATCGTTAGATCTTAAAACGATCGATAATCTATCGATATCTATCGATGTTGGCTTAATGTTGCAGTTATCGAAGGAGATTATCTCTTTCGATGATAATCAGTTATCAAAACAAGAGATAATCCTCATATGCTGTCGAAGAAAAATATTACAAGCAAATAGAAATATCGAGTATGGATATCGATATTTATCGGTTCTGAGTTATCGAAAAAGCGATAATCCTCTTATGCTGTCGATGAAATACGAGTATTGGTATGTGCATAATCCTATTAATTACTTAAGCAATTGCTGGTAATTAAAGTAATTAATTTGATGGAGTATTATTTAAATGCTAGGCTCAATGAATTATGGAATAATACTGGATAGGATAATTGGATAATCTGGCACCAGGCCTTCCCTTCAAGCTGAACTCTTCTCTTCCATTGCCAAGCTTCACACCTCTCAGCTATACAACAAATAGGCCGAAAAACTACACTAACAGAAAGGCTCTTTCCCAGATTTCAAAGCGGCCCCATCTCTCAATAATATATTCGCAACACACAATTCTGCAGCTGGAAAGGAAATTGCTTGATTCAATATGGCTGGCATATATGTTGGGTCTGGCCATTTGATAAGTTGCATGTAGCCTCTAATAGGCATAATAAACAATAATAATTCTCAAATGAAATGCGATTGCAAAGAGCGCTGGGCAAATGTGCAATTTTTAATGCAACGAGCGACGATGACGACGTCGATAAGCGATCGACCCCAAAACAACTTCAGCCGCCTCATACTGGCCACTCCAGCTATCATGGGTGGAGGGACGGGGACGGCGACGGGGGCGTGGTATTGGTGCACTTGTGCGCGCGTGGCTTCTAAAACAAACACAAGCCACCCACAAATCGAGTGGGGCAGACAGGCAAGGGGCAGCTTCCTGCGTGCATATAAAGCGTACAGATATTCCATAATACATAGAATTCATTAAAGACGCGCAACAATGTGTGTGTGTACATGTATGCAGAATTTCTTGGAATTTGCGCTTGCTGCCCCAAACTCGTGGCTAATCAAAATACGTTTTCTTCAATAACTTATGTGTTTCTTAAACGAGCTTGATGACATTTTCAACAGTAGATCATATTTGTATATTCTCAAAAAGTCAATTGCATTTAAATTGTGGCTTGTATTTATTCAAAGTTCAGTTCGTCTAGCAGTTCGTCTAAGCATCTGGAGAAACTCTAAACGCAGCTAAGTAATTATTTTATTATTCAAATAAGTTCTTTTTTAACCTATAACTACAAACACTTCAGCTCAGGTCTAGGGTATTTGCCGAGTCGTCTCTCATTCACTTTGTTCTTTGCATTTGATAATTTATTTTTCAGCGAGTTTTCTTGTGCGCTTTTTTGTTGTCAGATATTTGCATTTATTGCACATTTTCCATATTCTTGTATAATATTCGCATAATGAAAAATGCCGGGAATAAAATATTTCTGGATATTAAATTGAAGCAACAACAACGAGAATTTCGTTTTGGGGTCAGTTCAGTTGGCAACAATCGAAATGTTATCGATTACAGCAGAAATCTTAAGCAGTTCGCAGCACATAAAGGGCACGTTGCGTTAGCCAACACTGGCTGTAAATCTCGCCAGCATATGCGAAAATTCGAAAAGTTCTGTTTGCTTTTTACCTAGACATTGAAAGTACACATAAATATATGACACACATATCATTTGCATGCATGCATTAGTTATTTTTCAAGGTGCTGGCAGAAACAAAAAAAAACTGCGCAAGTAATTAGCCGACTTTATGTAGGTGGAAATACCTCGAGACGACACCCACAACGATAAGAACGTTATGAAATTTACATTTTAGATAGTTGTGTTGGACTTTGAAAGTTCTATAAATTCTCAGACGAGCTATACAACTTTTATATAGCAGAAAAATGTACGCGAAATTGATGCGAAATATCGATAAGTGTGTAAAGTAAGTTATCGAATATTATTTCTAGAACATGGAAATGGGATTAGGAAATACTCTGCTGCTCCATAGAAAGAAATGTGAATTATCCATGTACATAGTTATGGCAAGAGTTTTTATCTGTTTTGCAAAGCTAGTTTCTAGCATGAGAACTATTTTGACATTTAAAAGCCAAGGTTTAAGACCTCACTTAAGCCTCGCTCAATAATTCAAGCGTGAAACAAGTTTAAGGTAATGCACTCAGAGCTGGCAATAAAATTAATTTATGAGCTGAGCTTTACAGAAAGAGTTGGAGAACTCAGGCTCAGAAAGCTAATCATTGCAAGTAAATTTCGATAAAAGACATATCAGATAAATGTAAACTGAATTTTTGAAGAAAATTAACTGAGAGCTGTAAATACTTTGATATACAACTAAAATCGCATCCAATAAAGCTCAACTGATTGATTTATATAAGACTGTGCACACTGAACGTCAGGTGAACGTTTTACAACACTGCATTTTACTTACTCTTCAGTGCTGAACATGCGCACCATGTGCCGCTGCAAATACTGCGGCACACATTGCGGCGAGGCCGGCGGCGTCTGATAGGGATTCATTAGGGTCTCGTCGTCATCAAAGTAGCCCGAGGAAGTGGAGGAGGAGGTGCGCGGATATTTGAGCATGTTTGACAATTGAAATGCGAACAATGCAAAAAAAAAAAACAATAACTTGTCTATTGTGTTTGGCTTTTTCTTCAAATTTGTTAAGCCTTTTCTTAAGGTTTCGTTTATTTTGGTCTCAGCTATTTTCGGCACAATTTGTTTTGTTGTGTGTCTCAAAAATCAATCAATATGTTTTTTATATTTTCTCTGTTATTTATGATTTATTTATTTTGATATCTTTTTGCCGAATCACTGTCAGAAATGATGGCCTGTAAGCGGTTTTTTTACTTTCTGCCACGCCCTAGTTAACTGTTATATAAAGATCGTGTTTAATTATTATTCAATCAGCACAAAGCGTAAAACAAAACAACGCCGCGAATTGTGCATAAAGTTGTTTTTCTTTTTGCCTTTACTTTATTTTTGTTTCTGCTGATCCGAAATATCTGTGAGAATGTGCAAAAAGGCATGCAAAACATGCACTTGAACGAATCGACACGAATCGCGTATCGCGTGTTGAGCAATCGCATTTACGAGTATTTCTCAAATTTGAATTTCGATTTCAATTAATATGCTTTTTATTTATAATTATTAACAATTTTTTTTTTTCGCTATGTCGCGCGCTCTGGAACTTGTTTAGCGTCGTGCCAAATGGCAACAACTAATATTTTATTATATTTAGCATTATTTTTATATACCAAATATATCCAAAGACTAAGCGAGAGAGGGAGAGAGAGAGTGCGAACGCGCGAGAGAGAATTGTCGTCTCCATCGGCAGCTCTTCTTCCCAGCTATTTGCAATTAATCAAGCGCTAAAAACGTTGACTAAAAATAAATATTAACAAATTAATTACAGATACACAGATGCAAAGAGCTGAGCATCTTTGAGAAACAAACGATTTGCAATTGATTTGTATCTTGCTTTTATTCTCTTTTATTCAATCCTAACAAAGTATTTTAAAGTCTCGTCAACAGTTTTTTCCAATAAGTTAAATTCATTTCTTTTGAGAGCAGCTTTCAAAGCTGATTTGTCAAATTATAGCATGAAGATTCTCTATTATAAAACTTGTGACATTTTTCAACACTGATATCTACGCTTGACACTAGGTCTTTTTCTTTTTTAATATGCCAACACTGTTTCTTATGCCTGTCAGTTATTTCTTACACTAGCTTTTTGTGGCATTTGCCAACACTGTTTCTTATGCCTGTCAGTCAATTATAACACTAGCTCTTTGTGGCATTTTCCAACACTGTTTCTTATGCCTGTCAGTTATTGCTAACACTAGCTCGTTGGGGCATTTGCCAACACTATTTCTTCTGCCTGTCACTCATTATCTACACTGTGTCTTTTGTTACGACATTTTAGCATATACCAACACTTAATAAGCACTCTTCTAACACTATAATCCATTTACTAACACTGCATATGTGTTTGCCACTGTTTTTCAGCTTTGTTAAATGACGTTAAGAGAAAGGTTCTAGTATATGGTTTTCTTTAATTTTTTAAACTGTTGACGTTTTGAAACACTATTAACAGTTATTAACCTTATATTAGCTATAGTTCAGCTGCTGCGCCTAATTGCCGTGTCTAATGCAAAACAAATTGTGGCAGCCCACAGCAAGTACGAGAAAAGTTGAGAAAAGAAACCAAAAAACGAGGCAAACTTAAAAATTTATACCACAATTCGTTGCGTATTCAGCGTTACGATTTGTTTTTTTTTTTTGTTTGTTTTCTAATTTTAGCCAATATTTAGCTGTGTGTGTGTGTGTGTGTGTGTGTGCGTTGCGTAGACATAGATACTGATTGTGTATCTGTGTATCTTTGTATCTGTAGGCGCAACGTGGCGACGCAAGAAGTAAAAACAACTTAGCCCAAGCGCCCGTATCTTTCAGATACAGATACACGCTGAGTACGAGACGACAGTAACAAGGTCAGGGCGTCGCACAACAACCACAACAACAACAACAACAGCGAGAGGAACAAGCACAATTAACACACGTCATCGATCGTTCGGCGGCTACTGCTCAGATACGAATGTCAGATACTTCAGCTGTTTTGTATCTGTATCTGTATCTGTAGCCGTATCTCTTTATTTGCAGCTGTTTCGTTTGCGCGTACATTCAACTTGAATTATAGTAAATTGTTTAAACAAATAGCGGAACAACAAAAACAACTTTTTTTTTACTATATTTTGTTTTTTTTTTGCTTCTCTTTCTCGTGTCTCGCGCCGGCGACAAGTTTTTGTTTACTGAATTCGAACCGAAAACTGATTTTTACAAAATCCAAAAACGACTGCGCCGGCTGACGGCGACGACGACGGCGACGCCGGCAGCGTCGGCTGCGTTGCCGCCAATAAAATATTTTCAAAAATACACAATTTTTTCTCTCCTTTTAGTTGAGGCAAACCCACAAAAAAGAAAAAAAAACTAACAAAATAGGCAAGAAAACATGCACAGTTTCTGGGCGCCGCATAAAACGATAAGCGGCGACTGCGACGCTGGCAGCGACGCTGGCGTCGACGTACGATAACGACAGCGTCTAGGAGAACTTAACATCTATGATTAGCTAAACAAGTCAATTTCGTGTGGCTGCGACTAGCAGATACCCTAAGCACGAACTGGCATTCGAAACTTTTGAGATGCTTTCTCTAGACATACAAAAGCAGCCTGCATATTTTTTGCAGCGACTGTGCTTCTCTTTTCCCTTGCCCAACACTGCGCTTGGGAAATGCATTCTTGAATAGCTTGGGAATTTTTTAAAGTTTCAGGATCTAAATATGGCAAAGCCAAAGTCTAAGTCCAAGGCTCCATTTGAGTGCAAGTTCTTTTTACAATTTAAGGAAAAAGGAGAAAGTTATTCAAAAAGGGAAATATGATCAAAACATGGCTGCCTTACAAGAGCCACAAGCGCTAGCAAGCATGTAACATGTTTCCCAATCGATATTTATCGATATTATATGCAAGGCAGAAATTATCGATAACAAATTTGCTTAACTTGTTTATATTTGTTATAAGCAAGCATATATTTCACATTACAAGTCTCTGCCTTGTGTAGCTTCCGAGATCAAGGCTCTTACACAAACGGATAGGCTGGACTAGATAGAATCAGCATGTTCGGATCAAGAATATACTTGAAGTCCTACGCCCTGCACAAACACAAAATACCCTTTCAATCATTTTCAAAGGGTGCTGAGCATGAAAAGAGAATTTGCAAGGGAATGGCCAAGTATATCAAAAGCAAATGCTTATCAAAGCGATCTTATCGCTGCGATATGATAATTAGCATACATATGGATATAACTGTAATGTGAGTGTGTGTGTGGGTGTGTGTGTGTGTGGGAGGGTGTGGGTGTTGCTTCTGTGGTTTTGCAAAACCCACAGAATGTGCCGCAATCATCATCAATTATCAAGTGTTTAAGTGAAGGAAATTGTAGTAAGCCGACAATAAAACCGACTAAATATATACCCTGCAACACTACAAATACTCTCAATGGGAATTTTAAAAACAAAAACAAATGCAAATCAAGTTATTCGCAAAACAAAACATCAAAGCACAAGTGGAATTCATTTAAGCATGATTTATTATATCTTATCATTAAGATTTTAAGTATTTAGCTAAGGTTTTTTTGGGAGGGCAGAGTAGAAAGCAGAAGGCAGCTCATAAAGAGAACAGCATAACAAATATGCTTAAGATAAAACCAATTTATAAATAAATAAAAGCGAAGAAATTCTTCAGACTGCGTTAGAACCAGGCAGAATATGCGCTTAAACAAGTTGCGAATTATAAGCGAAAACCTTTATACATTCTCCAGCTGTCTATTAGCGGCATTTGCACCGCAACAAAGTGCATTTACTCAACAGTTTTGCCACAATTGACACACTATATACCCTATAAATCATATGAATAGAGCATAGCTGTTAAATAGAAGCCTTTGATAAGCGAAGCGCGTGTGTTGTATTATAAAGCGCTTACAACGACAACAAAGAGTTTATTTGTGAATAGTTCAAACAGAATCAACGATATATTATATATATCGTATATCGTATACGATATTATATCAATATGACGACTTACAGCTGCTGCGACATATAATTATCATTAATTTAACCTGTTGATGAAAGCCGTTTGCATTTGACGAGAGTCGCACTATCGTTGGCATTTTATTATGTGCCAAAAACTATGCATGTGCGATTTAGCGGAGTGCCACCTTGGGTTGGGTATTACGGGGGGCATTACGAGGCGGAGGGGAGGGAGGTGGGGGGAAGGGGGACCAGCGCTAATTGCGAGCAGCGGCAAGTGTTGAGTTAGCGTGAAATTTATCGCTGTAAAAACGCCAAAAAACTAAAGTAAAAGCAAAGCGCAACAAATGAATAGGCTCGAAAGGAGACTAATAGACTGGCGTATACCCTGTGAACAGGTCGAAAGTGAATGGCACTTGAATTATATATATATATATATATATATATGAATATACCCTGTAAACAGCTTGAAGATGAAATGTTATGTGATAATTGAAAGTGAATGGTATATGAATTACGTAACGGAATATACCCTGTAAATAGTTAAAAATAAGGAATGATAGATATTGTCTGATATATTTAATAAGAACAAATCATGTATACAAAATTGTTTATGTGTTGCTATAATCCAAATATCCCTGACTTTGATATATATATATATCTTCTCGCATGAAAAACTTAAGGATTTTTGTAAGTCTATCTTGATTAATTTTATATTTATATTTTTTCAATATTTCTCTCTTACCCCTAGAGTATATGTGGAAAAGTTGCTTTGATCTATTCCGAGTATCGATTAAAAGTCTAAAATCAGCTGTGACATAAATGTGTTTCGCTTTAATATACCCGCTTTTGTAAATTTTCACAGGGTATCATGAGTAAGTGCAGCATGCATGCGGCTATGGCTCTGCCTTTTGATTTAAGAAAATTTGCTGCAGCGGGCCACCTGCGCGTATACGTAATCTGAATTTATTGGCTCATTAGAGAATTGTGCAAATGCGCACGTAAGCAAAGCGTTAGCCAAATTTACAAAATTTAAATAAATTTATATATATATATATATATATATACATATATAATATATATATGTACTGGCACAACATCTATTCTAATTGGTATTTAATTGCGGTATTTACGAAAAATACAGAATTGTGTATTGAGTTGCGCGCTTATCGCAGACTTTGATAAGCTATCAGAGAAAAATATGGAAAAACAAAAATTCTAGATAGATGAACAATGTTGATAGGCAGCAGTCTGAGTCATAATCCAATACACACTCTCCCTCTCCCTACCTCACTCTCCTTCTCTCTCTCCCTGGGTTGTTGCGCGCTTTGTTTTTACAGCACTTACAGCAGCAGAAAGTCAACATTTGCCCAACGCCCCAGACGGGGCGTTTTTAATTAAGAGTCAATATCTATATACAAATAGATGTGTGTGTGTGTGTGTGTGTGGAGTTTGTCGAGCAGCTTATGAATGCATATCAAGCAGTGTGTACACACTGTACTTAAGCGCAAAAACAAAAACAATCAAGAAGGCGAACAAAAAAAATGCACGTAGAAAACTTTGAACTCAACTAAAGCTAAGCAAACTCAACTCAAACGAAGAGTTTCGTTATTCGCTCTGTTTGTGTGTAGGCTTTGCAGCGCATTGGCAATGGGGCTTAGTGTTGGTAAACACACGCGGACATAACGGTAAGTAAGCAAATAAAGTACATGTAAGCATAAGCAGCTGGTGAGGTAGGTGCTTAAGAGCAAGATTGTCAAGAAAAACTCAAAAAGCGAGCTTTGTAAATTGATATTAATCAATCGAAGAAGTAAATAAAACAGCACTAGTTAGACTGCTGTGCAACACTGGTGGCCCTTTTGTTTGCTGTTTAACACTGTTAAGCTGAAGATGTTTTAATTGGCAATATGGCATAAGATAAATGAAATATTATTATGAATACTGGATCTTTAGAAAGGGACTACAAGATAGAGAATCTTATGAAGTTTAGGTGAATAATGGTGAATAATAATACAATATTGATAGGGCAACACTGTTTTGTATTGTACTAAGAAATGACTTGGTTCTCTTACTTTTTGGAATGCAAGTAAATTAAGCATTCAAGGACAACGTATAAAGAACAGTCTTGGTCTCTATTTCTCTCGAGGGAGAAACCAAAAATGGGAGTGAGATAGCGATTACTTTTCTATATAATATATCTTGCTGGCGTTTCATTTAGACAAGGAATATCTCAAGTGGAGAGCTTGATAGAACGCCCAAAGATTTAATCGGTCTGTTTACACATTTTTCATTTCAATTTCAGTACAAGTACAGCCCGTTTTACTTACTGGTTCACCTCAACCAAGAGGCGGGTCTATACAGAGTTTTAATCTAGGTATTCAATCGAATGTTATCGCTCACCTGCAAAGAAATGCAAAAGTAAACAAAAATCAATAAATGGTATTTAAATGTGAA
The DNA here is from genome assembly GCF_003285875.2 of Drosophila novamexicana. Classification (NCBI taxonomy): domain Eukaryota; kingdom Metazoa; phylum Arthropoda; class Insecta; order Diptera; family Drosophilidae; genus Drosophila; species Drosophila novamexicana. The sequence continues at coordinate 1,787,339 of NW_020824834.1, forward strand.
TAGAAATTGATTAAAAATGTGAAAACTTCAACTTATAAACAGCTTTAATGCATATACATAATTAATTGGCATGTTTAGCGAGAGCTCAATCGGCATTTTAAAAATAAACACAATTTGCAGATGTCACGCGGCGAGCGTCAACAAATCGAATGCATTTTTGGCCAACGGCCATTCGAGCAAATGTTGTCAATGAAATTAAATAGCCCTCGAATAGCCAGCCGAATCGAAAATAGTTTTTAGCCAAGTGCGAAGTCAGCTGTGAAATGAAACGAAATGAAAATTGCCTTTTCACACAGTTAGAGGGCAGGTGTCGCTATATGCTATATGCATACAAATATATATATATTTATATATATGCATTATTTGTTGAGAGGTTTCTAGAGCTATTTACAACAATTTCTCATCAGTCAGCTGACAGGCGACGTCTTCTAAAATGGGCATGAGTCAACTTGTTTATGATTTGAGCAAATTTCTATTCTTTTTTTCCTATCTCTCATTTGGCATTTCAAGTGAAATGTGAAAAGTGTTAATTGATGTCTCGGAATTTCCTTCAAACAAAAAGTGACCATGGCCTTTGCTTCCCATCAAATGTTCTGTCTTCCACAGAGAGAATCTATCATAACAAAGTCAAGTTCATTGTAGATTAAACAACTGTCATGTTTCGAATTCCTTTAAACAATAGAAATGCATGTGAACTAGTAAAACTTTGAAGAGCTTTACAATATTAAATTTAAAATGCTCCGAATCAATTTGTACATGAATTTCGACCAGGAATAATGTTGCCAGACTTAGATGCCAAGTTGATTAGAGGGAAACCCATGAATAAAAAGCCAAACCTCATGGAAATCGGATGAGTTTTGACCGAGTTATGGGGATGGGAAATTTTGACCCATGCCCATAATCGAATCTTGGGGTAAGATTTGGACATGAATTTCGACCAAAAAATGGGTGTTCAGGTTTTAATGCCAGATTATTTTAGAGGGAAAACCATGAATAAAAAGCCAAACCTCATGGAAATCGGATGAGTTTTGACCGAGTTATGGGGATGGGAAATTTTGACCCATGCCCATAATCGAATCTTGGGGTAAGATTTGGACATGAATTTCGACCAAAAAATGGGTGTTCAGGTTTTAATGCCCGATTATTTTAGAGGGAAAACCATGAATAAAAAGGCAAACCTCATGGAAATCGGATGAGTTTTGACCGAGTTATGGGGATGGGAAATTTTGACCCATGCCCATAATCGAATCTTGGGGTAAGATTTGGACATGAATTTCGACCAAAAAATGGGTGTTCAGGTTTTAATGCCAGATTAATCTAGAGGGAAAACCATGAATAAAAAGGCAAACCTCATGGAAATCGGATGAGTTTTGACCGATTTATGGGGATGGGAAAGTTTGACCCATGTCTATATACGAATGCTGGGGTAAGATTTGGACATGAATTTCGACCAAAAAACGGGTGTTCAGGTTTTAATGCCAGATTATTTTAGAGGGAAAACCATGAATAAAAAGCCAAACCTCATGGAAATCGGATGAGTTTTGACCGAGTTATGGGGATGGGAAATTTTGACCCATGCCCATAATCGAATCTTGGGGTAAGATTTGGACATGAATTTCGACCAAAAAATGGGTGTTCAGGTTTTAATGCCAGATTATTTTAGAGGGAAAACCATGAATAAAAAGGCAAACCTCATGGAAATCGGATGAGTTTTGACCGAGTTATGGGGATGGGAAATTTTGACCCATGCCCATAATCGAATCTTGGGGTAAGATTTGGACATGAATTTCGACCAAAAAATGGGTGTTCAGGTTTTAATGCCAGATTAATCTAGAGGGAAAACCATGAATAAAAAGGCAAACCTCATGAAAATCGGATGAGTTTTGACCGAGTTATGGGCATGGGAAATTTTGACCCATGCCCATAATCGAATCTTGGGGTAAGATTTGGACATGAATTTCGACCAAAAAATGGGTGTTCAGGTTTTAATGCCAGATTATTTTAGAGGAAAAACCATGAATAAAAAGCCAAACCTCATGGAAATCGGGTGAGTTTTGACCGAGTTATGGGGATGGGAAATTTTGACCCATGCCCATAATCGAATCTTGGGGTAAGATTTGGACATGAATTTCGTCCAAAAAATGGGTGTTCAGGTTTTAATGCCAGATTATTTTAGAGGGAAAACCATGAATAAAAAGCCAAACCTCATGGAAATCGGGTGAGTTTTGACCGAGTTATGGGGATGGGAAATTTTGACCCATGCCCATAATCGAATCTTGGGCTAAGATTTGGACATGAATTTCGACCAAAAAATGGGTGTTCAGGTTTTAATGCCAGATTATTTTAGAGGGAAAACCATGAATAAAAAGCCAAACCTCATGGAAATCGGATGAGTTTTGACCGAGTTATGGGGATGGGAATTTTTGACCCATGCCCATAATCGAATCTTGGGGTAAGATTTGGACATGAATTTCGACCAAAAAATAGGTGTTCAGGTTTTAATGCCAGATTATTTTAGAGGGAAAACCATGAATAAAAAGCCAAACCTCATGGAAATCGGATGAGTTTTGACCGAGTTATGGGGATGGGAAACTTTGACCCATGCCCATAATCGAATCTTGGGGTAAGATTTTTTTTTTTTTTTTTTTTTATATTTTGTTTATTAAGAAATCTGGTATCCTGTTACTCTATGTTAGCAACTTTTATCAGAGTGACATAATTACTTAGCTTAGCGATGATTGTGGTTTTACAATTAGTTATACAATTAGGTTAACAGATTACAGAAACATATTTTGGTGTAATTAACGAAGCTTGTCACCTATACATAACGATCGATTAGGTCGGTTGGGTAGGTCCTCTTCAGTCGCCTTCTTCTTCGCCTCCTTAGCAGGCTCCTCGCCAGGATGTTTGGATGGTTGTGGAGCTTTGTTGAGTAGCTCGCTGCTTGCCTGTTGACTATGTCGCCCACCATTGGAACCTTGAGGTCCTTGGCGATGTCGCGTGTGCGAATATACCATTCGGCTCCAGTTATTTTGCGCAGGGTTTTGGCCTGAATGATGCGAATTTTGTTCAGGTGTGTTTTTGCAGCTATACCGTAAACTTGAAGCCCGTAACGCCACACTGGGGCAAGGATTACCTTGTAGATTAGGACCTTGTTTCGGAGCGAGAGTTTGTTTTTGGAGTTGAGGAGCCAGCTCATTCGCCTTATCTTAGAATTGATGTTGCTCGTTACTGCAGAGACGTGCTTACTAAATGTAAGTCGTCTGTCGAGAGTGACACCTAGGTACTTGTGTTGACGATATTGCTCTAGAAGCTCACCATGAAGAAAAAGTCCGGGGCATGAGTCCTTGCGTAGAGTGTGGGTAACCGTGGCGCACTTTCCAGGGTTCACTGCGATGTTCCATCTACAAGCCCAGTTTTCAAATCGCTTGAGGTATTCCTGCAAGAGGTCAGTTGCCACGTACACACATTTGTTTTTTGCAAGGATTGCCGTGTCGTCAGCAAACGTGGCCACCAGAAGGTCCTGCCGATCATTCCGTCTGCTTGCATTTGCTGTGGGCATGTCATGTGTAAACAGGCTATATAGCGTGGGACCCAAGACGCTGCCTTGTGGAACGCCCGCTTTTATGCGTTTGGTTTGAGAGGCTACTCCATCCTGCACCACTTGAAAGGTTCTCTCAGTTAGGAAGCTCGCAATGGTGCTAAATAGCTGCGGATTCAATTTGTCCTTTATCTTAGAGAGGAGTCCTGCGTGCCACACCCGGTCGAAGGCTTCTTGGATGTCAAGGTATGCTGCCACCACATACTCTTTCCTGTGAAAGCCGTCCAAAATATAATTTGTGACCCGATGTAGTTGCTCAGGGGTACCGTGTTTGAGTCGAAACCCAAACTGGAACTTCGGGATCAAGCGTTTTATTTCCGGGGTATCCAGGACCCTTCTGAGGATGCACCTTTCCAGAATCTTACCAAAGGCAGGCAGGAGGCTGATGGGGCGATAGGATCCCAGTTGATTAGGGGGCTTTCCGCTCTTGTGCAACATGATTATATGTGCCTTCTTCCAAGCCACTGGAAAGTAACCTAGCCGAAGAGCTGCATTAAAAATGGCGACGAGAAAAAGCACCGCCTTGTATGGCAGTAGCTTGATTGTCTGGTTGTCCAACCGATCTTCCCCAGGGGCTTTGCTGCTTTTTAATCTCTTCATCTCCTGCTCTACTTCTTGGAAGGTGATTGGCGATACAGGGAGTGACATTTGGAGTGGCGCCTCCAGGATTTGCGCGACTCGCTGTATCCTTCCATGCGATGCGGTCTCAAACGGCTTGAAGCGCTCCTCCAAGTTGCAGGCAAAGGCTTCGGCTCTGTCCATTGGTGATCTGGCCCAGGTGTCATCGGGAAGTCGAACGGGGAACTTTGGCGCAGCTTGCCGCTTGTATCGACTGCTAAGTTTCCACAGCGCGAATTTGGAGCTCTCGTCTGCCGTTGCTTCCTCCAGCATGGTGTCTGTGGCATTTCTTTTCGAGATAATCAGCTCCTTCCTGACCCTGTTAGCAATACGACGATAGATCCTGTCAATCGTGGGGTCCTGGGTACGGACATACTCCCTCCTCAGTCGCTTTTTTAGGGCGAGAAGACCTTCCAATATGGGGGAAAACGTCCTTGGCCGCTGGCTTGTAGGGGCTGAGTAGATATGTGCGGGCGCAGCGTTGGCGGCTGCGGCATGTACTTGGTCCAACAGGGTTTGTACTGCAGCGTCGACGTCCTCAACTGACAGAATCTGCGTGTTTAGGTTGATCAAGCTATTTAGTTCGGCCTTAAATCGTTGGATGTTCGACCCAGGGAGGACAAGCCTGCGCTTTTTTGGGATCCTTTGTGCAGCCGTGTTGATCGTTGTGAGGAGTGGCAGATGGTCGGAAGATAGATCATACTCTTCGCGAACCGATAGTACGCTGTTGGGGATGCCCTTGAATATAAAAAAGTCGATACAGGAAGGCGTACTTTGCCGGTTGTACGGAAAGTGGGTAGGTCTACCGGTGGCCAGTACCTGGGCTGAGCAGGGAGTGAGCGCCTCATGGAGCGCAGTGCCTCTGCTGTCAGCTCTGTAGTTTCCCCACAGTCTGTGCTTAGCGTTGAAGTCGCCTCCAACGATGAATTTGGGGCCAAGCTGGCCAAACAGGGAATCAAATTCCGCTCGGTTCCAGGGGATGTTTGGTGGTAGGTATGCTGCCGCAACGAGGATTTCGCCCAAGGGAGTCTCCACCATGATAGCAGCCAGCTGTGTGTCGCTGGAGGTCACTGTGTGTAGATGGTAGTGTGCTAAATCCTGCTTTGCCAGCACTACAGCACCACCTCTGGCTCGTCCTGTAGGGTGATCCGCACGGTAGCAGACGTACCCCTCCATTGTTAGGTACAAGTTTGTGTGCAGATGTGTTTCTGAGATGAGCATGATGTCTACATCATGCTTTTTCAGAAAAAGCTTGAGCTCGTTAGCATTTTGGAGGATGCCACGAGCGTTCCACGATCCGAGACGTAACTGGGTAGCCATTATTTGCGGCTTTTTGGGAATCTAAGCTGCGGGGAACCTTGCGCATCCTTTAGCTCTTTAATGCTAACCAGAATGGTTGCAACTGCGGCATTCAGTGCTGCAATGGACTGCTGGAGGTTTTGAAGGATGCCTCCAAGGGAAGCGTCTTGCTCCTGAGGCCCTTGCAGTGGTTGTTGGAGCTGCATTGGATTGACGGTGGGCTGAAGAGTGCGCGCTGGGGGTTGGCGGACTTGTACATGATGGCCTGGCCGTAGCGCATCAGCATACGACAGGCCCTGTTGCACAATTCGGGAAGGTACGAACTGCTGAGTGGTTCTTCGTGTATTTTGAGGATGGCTATATCGTGTAGGAGGGGAGACATTGATGGCCGGCTGCCTGGCATTTAGTCTCACCTGATAGCTTTTGCATCCTTTATAGGAAGCAGCATGGTTTCCCTCGCAGTTGGAGCATCGCAGGTCTGCCACTGTTTTGGCCTGGCACTGCTCGGAGTTTGTCCAATGGGACTGACCGCACCTACCACACTTGGGCTGTTTGAGACAGTAGTTTTTGGTGTGGTCGAACTCGAAGCAGCGGAAACACTGCCTTATACTATTGTTCTTCCTCGGAAGCTCAATAGTGACCCGTTGGCGGCCAACCTTGTTGAGCCGCAGCGCTTCCCTGTTGTTAAGAGACTGCTTGAGATCGACAAACCAGAAGTTGCGACTTGGAAAGTCGTTGGTGGAGTCTGCATCACTTGTTGGCTGTCTGGCGCCCGGGTTGTAAAGGTTCGTCACAATATGGCCGTGCGATGTAAAGGCAGCTTCAATCTGGCTTCTGGGAGTGGAAGCGGCCAGATTTTTAACCACAACGCGGTATGGTCTGTCTTCCTTTAGGCAGAAGTGGGTAAATTGCACTCTCACTTCAGTGAGCTTGCGGACAATTGCTCTGTGGGTGTCGGCATCTTTGGCGTAAATTCTTAGATAGCCAGAGGGAGAGACCTTGAATTCATAGGCGTCTGCGCCCACTGCCTGATCTATGGTTCGCTCCATTGCGACAATATCGCTGACTCCAGGGACTGTTATCGGCCTGGGTTTGGAGATCTTTTTCGCTGATTGTTGTTGGTCTGTGACTGGAGGCGCTTCGTCGGCAGTGTCCATCTCGCCGTCATCGATTACAGAGGCGTCTTCCTGAGGCTCAAGGGAGGCATATCTGTTGCTAATTGCCGAAGCGGTACTGGGAGTTGCGGGCTTAGCTCCAGCGCGGCTGGTGTTGCGGTTATTTAGTTGCTTCCCTTTTTTTACGCCTTCGGATAATAATGTAGTCCCACGCCGTTTTTTTGCGGAAACCGTTTGCCAATCTACCAGTGGCTCTTCGAAGGCTGGCGTAGCACCTGCGTTCTTTATGGGAGGCAGAGGGGGGTTTGTGACACAAGAACCAGCTGCCTGGGTGCCATAAGGGGTGGACTGCAAGGTCGGATTGGCGGCTTTGGGGCGGGTCCCGATGGGCTCTAAAGCGGCGCGGCTTGTGCCTGTTGAGGCAGATGTCCTGCAGCCGCTGCTGGATGACGCTGTGGTTGTGGTGGTTGTTGCTGTCGTTGTGCTGACAGTGCCGTGCTGTTGCGGTTGCCAAGTCGAGCATTGCTGGGTACCGGCTGACAGCGAGGTGGAGGCGCCGTTCCGGTTTGCACTACTGGCGAGCACGTTGTTGTAATATTGGTAAAAATCTTCCAGTGGCCTGCTTCCGTCGAGGCGATCGACATTAGCGGCTATATTTGTAGGGGATATTATTGAGCTGTTCGGCAGCGGGTAGATTGGCGAATGAATTTCTTCGTTGTTTTGGGGTCGGTTGTTTGTAGCCATTGTTCTTTACTTTGTTATAATTTTTTCCCCACAGGGAGAAAAAAGAATAAAAAATAAAAACAAAACAAGTTTTTTACACTTAATTACAAAAATAACCCGTATTTTTGTAACAAGTGATTGATCACAAATTGTGACTTTAGTGTCAGCACTGTCACTGCAGTGACTGTTTTGCCAGCACTATCAGTGCAGCTGCAAGCTGAAAGCTCTCTCGCGAAAGCTTTGCTGCACTCGCGCACACACACACGCACTTGAGTTGCGATCAGCTGAGCGCAGCTTAAGTTTTGCAAGAACTTGTTCTCACGCACTGCACGCGGTAATTTTTTTTGTTAAAATATTGTTAATTTGTATAACACTCCGGCTGCCAGAGGCAGCAGTTGCGTATAGTTTACCCACTATAAGCGGGATTTGTATGGATTGCCCTGGGGCGGGCTTTATACAGTGTCACTGTCACTTTCTTGGTTTATGCCTGCTGCCAGCGGTGCACTAACGCGCACACACACACGAGACTGCAATTTTCACGTCCGATCTCCAGAGAAACACAAACGTAAGTGGGGTAAGATTTGGACATGAATTTCGACCAAAATATGGGTGTTCAGGTTTTAAAGCCAGATTATTTTAGAGGGAAAACCATGAATAAAAAGCCAAACCTCATGGAAATCGGATGAGTTTTGACCGAGTTATGGGGATGGGAAACTTTGACCCATGCCCATAATCGAATCTTGGGGTAAGATTTGGACATGAATTTCGACTAAAAAATCGGTGTTCAGATTTGAATGCCAGATTAATCTAGAGGGAAACCCATGAAGAAAAAGCCAAACCTCATGGAAATCGGATGAGTTTTGACCGAGTTATGGGGATGGGAAATTTTGACCCATGCCCATAATCGAATCTTGGGGTAAGATTTGGACATGAATTTCGACCAAAAAATGGGTGTTCAGGTTTTAATGCCAGATTAATCTAGAGGGAAAACCATGAATAAAAAGCCAAACCTCATGAAAATCGGATGAGTTTTGACCGATTTATGGGGATGGGAAAGTTTGACCCATGTCTATATACGAATGCTGGGGTAAGATTTGGACATGAATTTCGACCAAAAAACGGGTGTTCAGGTTTTAATGCCAGATTATTTTAGAGGGAAAACCATGAATAAAAAGCCAAACCTCATGGAAATCGGATGAGTTTTGACCGAGTTATGGGGATGGGAAATTTTGACCCATGCCCATAATCGAATCTTGGGGTAAGATTTGGACATGAATTTCGACCAAAAAATGGGTGTTCAGGTTTTAATGCCAGATTATTTTAGAGGGAAAACCATGAATAAAAAGGCAAACCTCATGGAAATCGGATGAGTTTTGACCGAGTTATGGGGATGGGAAATTTTGACCCATGCCCATAATCGAATCTTGGGGTAAGATTTGGACATGAATTTCGACCAAAAAATGGGTGTTCAGGTTTTAATGCCAGATTAATCTAGAGGGAAAACCATGAATAAAAAGGCAAACCTCATGAAAATCGGATGAGTTTTGACCGAGTTATGGGCATGGGAAATTTTGACCCATGCCCATAATCGAATCTTGGGGTAAGATTTGGACATGAATTTCGACCAAAAAATGGGTGTTCAGGTTTTAATGCCAGATTATTTTAGAGGAAAAACCATGAATAAAAAGCCAAACCTCATGGAAATCGGGTGAGTTTTGACCGAGTTATGGGGATGGGAAATTTTGACCCATGCCCATAATCGAATCTTGGGGTAAGATTTGGACATGAATTTCGTCCAAAAAATGGGTGTTCAGGTTTTAATGCCAGATTATTTTAGAGGGAAAACCATGAATAAAAAGCCAAACCTCATGGAAATCGGGTGAGTTTTGACCGAGTTATGGGGATGGGAAATTTTGACCCATGCCCATAATCGAATCTTGGGCTAAGATTTGGACATGAATTTCGACCAAAAAATGGGTGTTCAGGTTTTAATGCCAGATTATTTTAGAGGGAAAACCATGAATAAAAAGCCAAACCTCATGGAAATCGGATGAGTTTTGACCGAGTTATGGGGATGGGAATTTTTGACCCATGCCCATAATCGAATCTTGGGGTAAGATTTGGACATGAATTTCGACCAAAAAATAGGCGTTCAGGTTTTAATGCCAGATTATTTTAGAGGGAAAACCATGAATAAAAAGCCAAACCTCATGGAAATCGGATGAGTTTTGACCGAGTTATGGGGATGGGAAACTTTGACCCATGCCCATACTCGAATCTTGGGGTAAGATTTGGACATGAATTTCGACCAAAATATGGGTGTTCAGGTTTTAATGCCAGATTATTTTAGAGGGAAAACCATGAATAAAAAGCCAAACCTCATGGAAATCGGATGAGTTTTGACCGAGTTATGGGGATGGGAAACTTTGACCCATGCCCATAATCGAATCTTGGGGTAAGATTTGGACATGAATTTCGACTAAAAAATCGGTGTTCAGATTTGAATGCCAGATTAATCTAGAGGGAAAACCATGAAGAAAAAGCCAAACTTCGTGGAAATCGGATGAGATTTGACCGAGTTATGGGAGTGGTAAATTTTGCCCAATGTCTATATACGAATCTTGTGGTAAGATTTGGACATGAATTTCGACTAAAAAATCGGTGTTCAGATTGGAATGCCAGATTAATCTAGAGGGAAAACCATGAAGAAAAAGCCAAACTTCGTAGAATTCGGATGAGATTTGACCGAGTTATGGGGGTGGTAGTTTTTGACCCATGTCTAGATACGAATTTTGGGGTAAGATTTGGACATGAATTTCGACTAAAAAATCGGTGTTCAAATTTGAATGTCAGATTAATCTAGAGGGAAAACCATTAAGAATAAGACACATATCATAAGAATCGGATGAGATTTGACCGAGTTATGGGCATGGGAAATTTTGACCCATGCCCATAATCGAATCTTGGGGTAAGATTTGGACATGAATTTCGACCAAAAAATGGGTGTTCAGGTTTTAATGCCAGATTATTTTAGAGGGAAAACCATGAATAAAAAGCCAAACCTCATGGAAATCGGGTGAGTTTTGACCGAGTTATGGGGATGGGAAATTTTGACCCATACCCATAATCGAATCTTGGGGTAAGATTTGGACATGAATTTCGTCCAAAAAATGGGTGTTCAGGTTTTAATGCCAGATTATTTTAGAGGGAAAACCATTAATAAAAAGCCAAACCTCATGGAAATCGGGTGAGTTTTGACCGAGTTATGGGGATGGGAAATTTTGACCCATGCCCATAATCGAATCTTGGGGTAAGATTTGGACATGAATTTCGACCAAAAAAAGGTGTTCAGGTTTTAATGCCAGATTATTTTAGAGGGAAAACCATGAATAAAAAGCCAAACCTTATGGAAATCGGGTGAGTTGTGACCGAGTTATGGAGATGGGAAATTTTGACCCATGCCCATAATCGAATCTTGGGGTAAGATTTGGACATGAATTTCGACCAAAAAATGGGTGTTCAGGTTTTAATGCCAGATTATTTTAGAGGGAAAACCATGAATAAAAAGCCAAACCTCATGGAAATCGGATGAGTTTTGACCGAGTTATGGGGATGGGAAATTTTGACCCATGCCCATATACGAATCTTGGGGTAAGATTTGGACATGAATTTCGACCAAAAAATAGGTGTTCAGGTTTTAATGCCAGATTAATCTAGAGGGAAAACCATGAATAAAAAGGCAAACCTCATGGAAATCGGATGAGTTTTGACCGATTTATGGGGATGGGAAAGTTTGACCCATGTCTATATACGAATGCTGGGGTAAGATTTGGACATGAATTTCGACCAAAAAACGGGTGTTCAGGTTTTAATGCCAGATTATTTTAGAGGGAAAACCATGAATAAAAAGCCAAACCTCATGGAAATCGGATGAGTTTTGACCGAGTTATGGGGATGGGAAATTTTGACCCATGCCCATATACGAATCTTGGGGTAAGATTTGGACATGAATTTCGACCAAAAAATAGGTGTTCAGGTTTTAATGCCAGATTAATCTAGAGGGAAAACCATGAATAAAAAGGCAAACCTCATGGAAATCGGATGAGTTTTGACCGATTTATGGGGATGGGAAAGTTTGACCCATGTCTATATACGAATGCTGGGGTAAGATTTGGACATGAATTTCGACCAAAAAACGGGTGTTCAGGTTTTAATGCCAGATTATTTTAGAGGGAAAACCATGAATAAAAAGCCAAACCTCATGGAAATCGGATGAGTTTTGACCGAGTTATGGGGATGGGAAATTTTGACCCATGCCCATATACGAATCTTGGGGTAAGATTTGGACATGAATTTCGACCAAAAAACGGGTGTTCAGGTTTTAATGCCAGATTATTTTAGAGGGAAAACCATGAATAAAAAGCCAAACCTCATGGAAATCGGATGAGTTTTGACCGAGTTATGGGGATGGGAAATTTTGACCCATGCCCATATACGAATCTTGGGGTAAGATTTGGACATGAATTTCGACCAAAAAATGGGTGTTCAGGTTTTAATGCCAGATTATTTTAGAGGGAAAACCATGAATAAAAAGCCAAACCTCATGGAAATCGGGTGAGTTTTGACCGAGTTATGGGGATGGGAAATTTTGACCCATGCCCATAATCGAATCTTGGGGTAAGATTTGGACATGAATTTCGACCAAAAAATGGGTGTTCAGGTTTTAATGCCAGATTATTTTAGAGGGAAAACCATGAATAAAAAGCCAAACAGTATAAAAATAGGATGAGTTTTGACTGAGTTATGGGGATGGGAAATTTTGACCCATGTTTCGATTCTTTTCCTCTCCCACTCGCTTCACACGAAGCTTATTTCGAAACACTTAGCAACTCGTGTATTATTTGAACAAGAACGAATAACAATTTCAAAACATACGGAAGAGAACAAAATTTACAAGGATTTCTCAGCCAGACCCGCGGCAAGTATCGGAGGCAGCTCATCCTCCAAGATTTCGTTGGTTTCAGTCAATTTTATTACCGACATTTCCGCTTCATCATCGAACGGACAGTCGCCCAGTTGGACATCGGTGCTATCGTTGGGCTCATCCATGATGCCCACCAAGTTCTCCTCCTCCTCTTGCTTCTCCTCCTGCAGCTGCCCCTCCTGCTCCGTCTTTTCATTGACCTCGTTCTCCTCCATGCTCTCGGTTCCTTTATTATCCTGCTCCTCCTCGTCGGTGAGCACGCCCACCATGGGATAGTTCTTATCGAGCAGCTTGTCCCAGCGTGCCATATAATCGATCTTGGTTTCGCGCGGCTGCAGCGTGCGCTCCAGATACTCGGAAAAGTTTCGTCCCGCCACGCAGCCCAGTACGCCCTGGGGACTGAAGTCCTCAAGGCCGGTGGACACATCATAGATCTTGCCCTTGAAGGCGATCAGAATGCGTCCGTCGCTGCGACTGCCATCGTAGTCGAGCAGCTGTTTTTCCGTCATTTTGGTGAACGGAAAGGGCGGCAACTCTGGCGCCGCCTTCTGATCCTTGCGCGCATTCTTGTCGCCGCACACGCGATTCTTCAGCTTCTGATAACAATGACAAAATATATATCCCACAACAATCAGACCGAATATCAAGACGGCACCAAATAGCCCATTCTCCTCGGCCATAGCTAGTCAATTTTCGGCTTCAACTTTTTGGGTTTTCGAAAAAATTATGGAAAAAACTTTTATTCCACAGAGCTGATATGTTACTCTCGAAATGATTTCACAGGGTTTGACTCGATTTGAAGTAGTACAAACTTGACAATGGGTAAAGCGCTTTTCAAGGCCGACTTCGAGACGTTGTTATATTATATTTAGTCGCATATTTGTTAGTAACAGAATTTTCTAGAGGGTATTGAAGAATTAGGACATGGTAAATTTCAGAGTCAAACTCTACTCTTATATAGAGTACCAGACTTTATATCGAGCTGGCTTTATAAAGAGTCTAGCTTTCTTCTGTGCATACATACTCACACATACATACCCAAACACACACACACACACACACACCGCCTTACTGCATTGTCTTTGCCTAAGCTCTTTCTCTAGACCCTCATTATAAGAACTTCGGTGCTTATAGTCCGATCGTCATGTAATTTTTAGGCTAAGGCGTTCAAAAAGTCAAATATTTCGGATGTGCGTGCTCTACAAGAGTCTACATATAACATCTGGTAAGCCCAATTCTTATAGGAAACGAGATACGCTTAAGAGAAAAGGTTAATATTTCTTATAAGCTGCGATATAGGCTTAACAGATAAAACGATAAGATTTTGCTATCGGTTTATTTCGATATCGAGCTATTGATTATTTGAAATAGACTTAAACAGCGCGGGCAAATGCAGAAACTAGTCACAAAATATCCAGAGTCTCGAGCTAAGAGTCGCTGAGATCGACGCGTTTAGCCTTTTTTGTTGGTTCCTGATGTAAGATATTTGCAGCTGAACTGAATTTTACGAACTAAATAATTCTTGTTCCTATACAACACTTATTTTGTAATTGCCCAAAAATCGATAATTCGATAATTAATAATAAATGTCAACTGCTGTTGCAATGAAGTTTAGATTCTTGAGGATCTTTCAAGGGGTCCTAGTGTTAGATATTTGCAGCTTGCTTGAAGTTTGCCAACTCTTTTAAGTACTTTCGGAGTAAACAACATTTGCCACAGAAACAATCGCTTAAAAATCGATTATTTGAGTGCGAATTGAATTCTCATGGCGCCTATTAATAGCTACTCTTGTTGATAATTTGAAAGACTATCAAAGGAATGTCATAAAAAAAAGCACATGTGCTAATTGCTCAATTTAAATTCTTTGCTTTGCTTCTTGCTTTTCTTTTCGGGGCTCGCCCGTTGACAGCTGCAAATGTTTGCGTTGATAACAGAGCTCGGCCGCCTGCCCCTTTCGGCGGGCATATCAAGTGATATCAGCGAGCGTCTCTCTCATGCTCTCCGGTATCAATTGGCTGTCGCAGGCCCAGTCACAGCAGGTGATAATGGCAGTGGGAATAACAGGAGTTCAGCAATTGGAGCAGCCAGCAGCTGCTTGACAATGTTCACAGACGCTGACACAAAATGTACACACACACACACACACATGCAGTTATCAGTTGATTAAATATGAATTACACACACACACACAAACAAACAAACACACACACACACACACAGAGAGACAAACACATTCAGAGTGTAAAATGATAAGCGCCAGTTAATAATATAAAAAAATTTCATATACAGGGTGTTGCATTGCGATGAGGCAAGTCTAAGTGGGCGAAGGGGGCAGGTGGGGGCAGGTGGAAAGTGGAACCAAATAAATGCATACCTGTACAAATAAGCACATATTTGCACATGAGTTTAAATAGGCGTGCTTAGCTAAATATACCTTATAGAGTTAGTTGGCATAAAGATTTCGAAAAAAAAAAATTATTTAAATTTTATTTAGAAATATTCTCACAATTTCTATCTGCCATATTTGTCATATCTATATGCATTTTATTCATTTTTAACAATTATGCTTTAAATTTTTAAATTCCCATTAAATGTTTACAGTTAATTAAATAAATAACAAGTAAGAGGTTCTAGACGGAAGCGCCCGAATAGGGTATACCCTGAACCCTCTTCTTCTTCTACCATCAAATGCATATATATATTCTATTTTAGAAGCTATATGTCAAGTTTGGTGACTCTAGCTCTTATTATTTACCAAAATTGCCCAAAAAACAGGATATCGATATCGATTTTTATCGATTGCTTGGAAGCGGAGTAAGTTATCGACTATCGGAAACAAACTCGATCTGCGCAGGCACTAGGAGCACTTACATCTTTCAAGTCTCTAGCTCTTATAGTTTCTGGATTCTTGCACCGTCCGTCCGTCTGTCCATATGTATGAAACATACGGACGGACAGACAGACAGACGGACATGGCTAGATCGACTCGGCTATTGATGCTGATCAAGAATATATATACTTTATGGGTTCGGAGATGCTTCCTTCTGCCTGTTACATACATTTGCATTTTGCACAAATACAATATACCCTTATACCCATTTTGAATGGGTTCAGGGTATAAAAATGTTGTTTTTGGCGATTTCGAATATATTTAATATTTGCTTAGCTGGCTTAAGATGCAGGGATCAAAATGATATTTAAATAAATTGCACGCTCGAGCCAGCTAATCAAATATTTTAAAAATTGGAAAGATCCCCGAAATCAACATTGTTTAAATTTAGTTTGTAAATATTTTGTACATGTTTACTTCCTATATCTATTAAGAAGAAAGAAGAACCCCTCCCTAAAATGCATATTTGACGTAACTGCAGAAATCTATCTAAAGATTCTGTTCAAGATCAATGAGCTGCATATAAAGCCATGTCTGTTCACTTATATTGCGTTTTATACTAGGCAAGGCTTCGACTTTTTGCCGTAGATCGAAGTCGTCTATGTCAAGCCCATATCTGTCTATAACTAGATCGTATAGCTGTCATTGTTAAATTGTCTGAAACTCGCTTTGGCTGTATGTGAATTCTCAAACTCAGCCATAGAAGTAGAAGCACGAGTAAGAATAGAAGGGTATACAAATGATATGAAATTATAATCAAGATTCACAAATTGCATTATGAAGCTTATCAGAAATAAATCCACGAGCTATTTTTGCTTGAGTTTAATAGTTAATATTTTAATATATTATATATTCTATGCTGAGAATCTAATTCTTTGCACTTTCCTATGATTTTCCCAAGAGATCTAGTTGATTTTATTATTTAAATTTGTATTACCTTGAACTTTCGCTCGAGTGAACTCTATTGATACACACATAATATTTATTAAAGACTGTAATATTATTGTTTATTTCCCAGTGTAAATTGTAAATATTGCCGTTAACCTACACGGAATTTACTTACCCAATGAAATCTTTGATAAAACAATAAACCTTAAATAAACCGCGATCATTATTCAGTAAATAGTCGGGCTCTATGACGGAAGCCATAAGGCCAATACCCTGTTGATGTTGTTGTTGCTGTTGTTGTTGTTGTTGTTGTTGTTGTTGTAGTTGTTGTTGCAGCGTCGCCGCGCTGCTGCTGCTGCTGCTAGTCGCCATGTTGGCAGCCATTTTATTGGCTAGCGCAGCCATTTTGCCGCCATGCTGGCGTTTAAATTTAACATGCAGTTAGCAGTTGCTGTTAGCGTTAAATTTGTTGTCGTTTTAATTGTTGTTCTGTTAGCCGTGCTTTTTATTAGTTTTTGCAACTGTTGGCCGAAAGAGAAATTGCTTTTGTTTTGCTGTTTTTTTTTTTTCAAAAGGAAAATAACAACGAAAAAAAATTACATTTACAAAGCAATTGCCAAATTTTCAATCAATGGAAAATTGCACACAAAAATTTGCCAATTTCATTACGAGTGCTGCGAGTGTGAGCATGTGTGTGTGTGTGTGTAGATGTGTGTGTGTGTGTGTGTGTGTGTGCATTGCATGCTTCATAATCAGAGACATTTATTCATATGAGCCAAGCATTTAATGAACATTCCGTTTACCTGCCGCAGGCAATCATAAATTACAAGCCACAAGACAGAAAGAAAGAGGGAGGACGTGGGGACGTCACTGTAATACACTCGCGTCCCAAGCAGTCGCACACGCATACAACACACGCATGCGATTGCTTGTTGAGCTTTTGAAGAATAGACAGCGTCAAGCACTCTGCTGAGAGCTTTTCAAGCGAAAGCTCACTAATACACATGCAACAAGCCACGCTTGTAGGCAACTGCCGTCGCGTGGAATAAGTTAATGCGAACTAATTAACCGACTATTCCAGAGAATTCTCGACGAGTGCTTGAAGCCCAGGCAATTATTTTAAATTGGCTTGTCATTTAATAAGCGGCAAAGGTTTATGTACGTATATATATACGGGAAAAAAGGGAACAGTGTACAGTTTGTCTGTGTGGCTATTCAAGAGCCTTCCGGACAGTTTATCTTTGTGGTTATTTCAAGAGCCTTCCAGTTGCATCTGAAGCAGACTTTGCAAATGCCGTATTCATCTTTTCAAGCTTTAACTTGTTGGGAATTGCAAGTGTTAACGAAAAGAGGAAGGCGATAGTCCTCTTGCTGTGTGCATTTCTGAGACATACAATATTGAACTATTTCTGATCAAAAAAAGAGCAAGAACTTTCTCCTGAGACACCCTACTCTAGCAGAGACAACACACACACACACGCACACACATACAGCATACTATGTAAATTATTTCTTAAAACCCGAGTCGTTAGTCAGTGAGTCAGTTGGTCGACGACAGGCAACGAATGTCGCCCGTTGACAGCTTTGTTGCTTATATGACAGCTAGGCTTTACAGTGCCACGCCCACACACACTCTGCCCCTCTGCAAGTGAGTGTATTGGCGTGTGTGTGTGTGTGTGGGTATGTGTAGTTTGTCAACGAGCGACTTTTACAAGTGTAAAACACAAAAGCAACAAACACGAGCCAAATGAAAAAGATGTTGGCCCAAAGATAAGGCGAGCACAACAACACAGCAAGAAATACAAAAAAAAATGCCAAGCTGCATAAAACATACAACAAAATATGTTTACAACATAATTAATTAACATACTTAATTAAAACAACAACAGCGAGCAGAAGTACACGTGCTTTTGATGCATAATTAAATATGTGCGAAGGAGAAACCAAACTAAATTTACAAGTCGGCTGTGCCCCCGAGCAGGAGATGCTCTTAACTCTGAGCCCCAAAGTTGCAACTACAAAAATTATAATTTCCTTTCACACACACACACACACACACACACAACTTTGCTTCTTCTTCGCTTTGCCATGTGTGCGACGGAAATGTGCTTTCGATTAACTTCGGTGTCTGTTGTCCGATCTGCAGATACCAAACCGCAAGGTTCTACCATTACGATGAGCCTTCTTTAAAGAATATGGACGGGCATAGGGGGAGAATCTCTTTAATATGTTTGAACACTCGAGAGCCTACATATTAAGTCTGTTGTATCTTCGAGTTTTGCCTTAAAACAATCTATTAAAAGGGGCATAAAACTGAGATAAGCTGCTGCTGGAAAAGGAATTCTCTAGCTTCTGTAGTTGCCGAAGAAATACTTGGCCTCTTCAAGCATATCTACACTCTATAAACTTATGCCTTAGTTCTGCACGTAATGCACATTTGCATAAAATCATCATACCCTCTTCCGACCCGTTTTTTAATGGGTAATAATCATAATTTGAGCACTGAAGGCCAGAGTTGGCCCACTTGATGTGTAGGCAGGTGGGATACGTATTATATGCTGTCAAGTATTTTTTAGTTTTGAGGCCCTTAGCTGGGTTGAACGACGACCCTGACTTTGACTTTTGGCCACAAAACACAAAACACGTTACGAGTGTGTGCGGCACTTGAGTATTTTTGATAGGCAGATAGGGTTGCCAAGTGCGTGCAAATAAACGTGGCGCCCAACGTGTGCCAAGATCCTTCCAGGAAATGTATTCATAACAAGTACATCTCCATTGAAGCGAAATATATATAAATGAAATGCCAGGCCAGTTGCCAAGGCTGCCCACGCCTTGACAACGCTTTTTTCATAGAATTTCTACAACATGCCAGCTCTGACAAGGACATTAGGGGCGAGCATTTAGCTCAAGAGCTCCTGCGAGTCCTTAACATATCAGATTTGCTGCAGAAAGTAATCCTTTTTAACAATGGCGCAAATGCAGCAAAGCAAGAGTTGGGGGGGAAAAAGTGGGATTCGTTTACGAGTGCGTCCGCTTGAATTTAAGCGAAGCTGTCTATTTAAAGCTGATAGCTGCAGGTATTTAAGTTAGTTCATGGATAAAATGCAGCTTTTAAATATGAATCAGCGGAGCTTTAGAAGCTTTTAAAATCTTATGCTTGGAAGATTTCTTAGGCATATTTGATTTGTAGACTATCTGATGGAAAAAAATCGTATATAAACAAAATAATATCAAAGCTTGGAAGAATTCTTCGAATCTGACAGGGTGGACATCTTTGCATTAATAAGTTTCCTTACTTCCCATTCAATTTAAGTGCTGGGCTATTAATATGCTTTGAGCTTTGGCAAGATGTGGCTTAATTGCCCAAAAAAGTGAAAGCTCTTTATTGAAAGCTTAAAACTGTAAAAGCTTATTATTTACTTGCTGTTTACGCTTATAATTCCCACAGAGTTTAAGTACTGTTAGATAAGATAACTGTTAAGGTCTGCTAGGAGCTATTTTAGCTGCCCAAAATAGTGAAAGCTCTTTATTGAAAGCTTTAAAATCGAAAAGCACATAATTCAGATGCTGCTCACGCTTATAATTCTCATAGAGTTTAAGTGCTTCATTGCTGAAATGCTAAGAACTATCTTTAGTCCCCAATTAATCAAAACCCTTTAGGAAAGCTTTAAAAACTGGAAGCTCCGTATTTACTAGCTCCTCATAATAGTGTTTAAGTACTGAGTTATGGAAATGCTTTGTGCTTGGGCAAAGACAGCTTCCTTTTATCTCTCAACTGCCAGTTATTTATTGAAAAGAAGAAAAGTAGTTTCGAGTTTTACCCTATTCTCTGGCTTGGCATAATTTTCGCATAAAGCCAAAAACAGGAGAAAATGTCAAAGAGAAACTGTTACGACGACAAAGCATATCAAAGAGCATATCTAATATATATATTATATATACATGTATATGTAGATGCGGCAAATAAACACATTGAAGCGTGAAATTTATGCACATCGTCAAGGAGCCAAAGAATGGTAGAAAAGGAGGCGTTCGGCTCCATTCACATTGAATGCGAATCAAATTGTGAATAACGAAATTATGCAAACTATTCGCAGGGTGTGCGAGTGTGTGCGTGCGAGTGTGTGTGTGCGAGTGTGTGCGAGTGTGTGCGTGCGAGTGTGTGTGTGGAGTACGCGTCATTGCGCCGCGCCATAAAAACGCAGCAAGGACGCCAAAGGACTCGTCAACTTTCTAAAAGCGCATTGCTGCCACAACAACTGCAACAAAAGAAAAGCAAGAATATCATCAAGGAAAGCGTGGAGGAAAATTGGAAGGAGCGTCAGCAGGCGCAACCTTGACCTGAAAACGTTGCATGTGGCATGCGGCATGTGGCAGAGTGGCAGAGTGGCAGAGTGGGCGGCCGTGGGGCTGCGCCGCGCACACAGATGCGAATTGGGGGCACAAAGGAAATGCGAGACAACCAAGCGGCGAGCATGTTGTTATTTGAGTTAAGTTCTTTGTTGCAACAGCAGCAGCAGCCGAGGCAGCTGAGGCAGGGGCAGCAGCTGTGGCAGCAGCATCTACAGTTACAGTTGCATGTGCCACGCACACTCGGTTATTTTTATTGCTACAGATGCATTTGCTGTGGCATATTCGATGGGCTGCTGCGCATCACGTACATTAAGTTTATGGCACATAATATTGCCACAAAATGTGGCACGCTCTTTGGCTATATCAAATTTCACTTTTCGTCACGCTTCAACTAAACTTAACTAAATAACTTTAGAACTTATGTAAAGTT
Organism: Drosophila novamexicana; assembly: GCF_003285875.2. Lineage (NCBI taxonomy): Eukaryota > Metazoa > Arthropoda > Insecta > Diptera > Drosophilidae > Drosophila > Drosophila novamexicana. Next base: position 1,808,240 of record NW_020824834.1, read on the forward strand.
CCCTAACATGTGGCACGTTGCACGTTGCGTATGTGCAATAAATAACTGTGTAAAGAACACATTTTTATGACGCACAACATGCCCCAAAATGCAAAAGGTCAACGCGAAATATTGCCTTCGCAAACATGCGGGAAAACGCAAATTTGCCAAATTAGTTTATAGATCCGAAAGACATAAAACTTGAGGTCTGCCCAATTCGAAAATGATGTGGCAGGTTGTGCGAGAGAATTGTAATAGAGCATAGAGGAAAAGAAGAATTCATCTAGTTTATCTGGACGTTGAACGTTGAAGTGAGAAGTTGCTGGTTCAAATTGAAAAGAAGGCTTCTAGTTTATCTACATGACTGATGGACTGCCTGATGATCAGCAAAAGCTGGAACGGCCTAGGCCATGGTGCCTGAGCGTTGAACCAGCAAATAAGAGGTAACCGGTTCAAATCCAAAAGAAAGCTTCTAATTTATCTACATGTCTGATGACTAGCGCAGCAACAGCTGGGAAACCTATGCCAAGGTGTCTGAGCGTTGAACCTGTAAATAAGAGGTTACCGGTTCAAATCAAAAAGAAGGCATCTAGTTTATCTACATGATAGATGGACTGCCTGATGATCCATGGTGTCTGAGCGTTGAACCAGCAAATAAGAGGTTACCGGTTCAAATCAAAAAGAAGGCATCTAGTTTATCTACATGACTGATGGACTGCCTGATGATCAACGCAGCAACTGCTGGAAAACCTATGACAAGGTTGCTAAGCGTTGAGCCAGCAAGAAGAAGGCATCTAGTTTATTAACATAACTGACGCACTGTCGGGCAATCAGCGCAGCAAGAGCTGGCAAGCCTAGGCCAAAGTGTTTTTAAGTTGAACCAGCAAATGAGAAGTTGCTGTTTCAAATCCAGCTGAAATTTTCAAGTTTTATAGCTGTAAATGCCAAAAATCGTTTAGAGAGTCTAGAGTCGAAGAACTAATAAAATGTAATGCACGTTGTTAACAGAGTATTAAAGCATATTTTTCCCAGAATCATTGCTAAATTGCACAATGTATTCTCTTAAGTTGCTTGCCAATTCCTGGAAATCTTTATCGACTGCTAATCGATAAGATCTTGACTCAATAAATATCAATTGATGTCTTTCTCTCGCCCGCTCCCTTTCTCTCCCTCTATCTGCGTCCATTTTCATCGCTTAATCCGCCCAAAGAAACCGCTTTGAATCGCTTAATTTCATATAAAAAACCCCCCTGACTGACGTCAAGCCTATGTGTATATATTATAAAAGTCGTGTCTTCTTAATGGGCCGCTGGGCCATTACTTAAATGAACGTGTGGGGCAATCTTGTGGCAGATGTCGGATCCACCTCGAGCGACGTGGCCGGCCGCAGTCTATCATCAAAGTGGGTAGCTCCGCAACAACAACAACAACTGCAAAATGTCTATAATAAATGCCAAAATTATCAGCGTAGCAAAATCTCAAATTCATTTTCCAAAATGCCAAAACAGGCAAAGCGACCGACCACAACAATAAAATTGCATTCAAGCGAACAGAAATGAGTTAAGGCAAAGTGCACGACTAAGAAAAACCCTGTACGCGGGAATGAGAAAACGCATTAGAGATATTTTGAAGAAAAAATAGGATATATAAATGATAGCTCTATGATATAGTGAGACGATCTGTCCGACTTTGACATGCATACGGCCTGCATCTGGCAGATGAATCTAAGCCGAGTTACAACAGGTTCAATTCACAGAGAAGGCAGTTCTTTAAGTCAGTTAGAAAGTTGGATAGTATATAGTATAGATATAATATATAGAACTGACTATTTGTTATATATATAATACATATTATCCATGTAGAACTATCTACAGATTAAATCTACAGTACATATTTTCCATCTAAAACTATATACTATATAATCCATATAATATATATACTTAGATAGTTCATTAAGTCAGCTGGATAGAATAGTATAGTATAGATAAAACATATAGAACTATCTATCTGTAATATATGGAACTATCTATACAATATGTCTGTAGTACATAATATCCCTGTAGAACTATCTATACATTATATCTATACAATATACTCTATCCATCTTTTGAACTTTTGACTTTCAGATCTATGGGTCTATAGTTTATACTATCCATCTAGATTAGGTACACCTATACTATATATTATCTAGAACGATCTTTATATGGAACTATCTATATACTTTACCTACAGTATATATGTACTATATAGTATTGGGGGAGTTATCAAACAAGTCGATATGCTAATTAGAAGCTACATGCTAGATTTCTGCAATTAGCTTCAAGAGATCCTGAGTTCTTCTAGACGGAAAGCTTGAATTAACTTGGGTATATTTGCTTCATATATGGTTTATAAGTAAGGATAGCATTCAACAACATATAAATGTTTACAGGGTATTAAGAATTATCTTAATTATTGCTTTTGCCTAAATGACGATGATGCTGATGATGATGATGAGATGATGATGATCGTGAAAAACTGATGTTTGATTCGACATTTGAGTTTGTCTTTATTATTATTATTATTATTATTGCTGTGCTCAGCGTTTGTTGTTGTTGTTGTTGTTGCTTTTAGTTTTTGGGGTGTGTTGACTCAGGTTGAGGTCACGCCGCGGCGAATGGGCAGGAAATGTGGTCAGAGTTATAAAAATATTGCGTATACGCAACGCTGTGCGCGAAGCTATTGTCAAACCGAAAAAGGGGTTGCTCGCAAGTTGTACCATATTTTCTTGTTGTTTGTCGTTGTTTGTTGTTGTTGTTGTTGTTGTTGTTGTTGTTATTGTTGTTGTTGTTGGCAACAATTCACAATGGGGAAATGAATGAAAGCAACTTTCAAGTGGGCATTGCGTAATCGAATGCGAAGCCATCAAAGATGACGACGACTTGAAGACAATGTCATTCACATATATCCTGTAATATCCCCAAAAAAGTGGGCATATTGAATGCCAAGAAACTAGGAAGATGTTTAAATAAATAGTAAACATGGTTAGCTGCTTGCAAGCCATATAAATAAAGCCAAAGCTATCTGAACAGGCTCTCGCAACTCTGAGTTCATAAGATCTGGAACTATAAAAGTTTGTATGCTGTACACAAAGTTTACAGGGTATTCTGTAGGCTATAAGAGCACATGTTTCCTATGCAAAAACAAAAAACAGAAATGCATGAATGAAGCACAAGAAGAACGTGAGCTAATCAATACAATTGAGAAAATCAATGGACTGAAGGTGCCTGAAGGTAATATTAGATAGACCAAAACCTTCCAGGTTCAAGCTGAATTATTGGAAAAGTAATTTGAGGAGCAAGCGAGGGGGGAAGGGGGGGCGGGTTTATCGCACTATTTATCAGGCAGAGCAAAAGGAGCTATGCAAAAGTCCATTGATTGACCTTAAGGACACTCACAACATGACATTGAGTATTGTTGTTGTTGTTGTTGTTGTTGTTTTTTTTTCTATTTCTATTTTTGTGGGCAGCCTCAAGTTGTGCTGGGTTTGGCGAAAAACTTGATTTCGGGGCGTGTTTTTTGTTGAATAAACATCGCATGCTATGCACATATATATTTGAGGGTGGTTTCCTTTGGGGGCAGGGAATGGGTTTATATGCTGATTTTTATGGGCTCGGCGAACATGTTAATGATAGACATTACAACTGTCGAATCTGTGCAAAGGAACTTCTGGCAAAATAATCGATTTGAGAGTGCGAAAAGTTAAATGAATAGATACAGATATGATATGTAAAGATTGAAGTGCCAAATACTTGAAGGCACATGGTTCACATGAACCGAACTAGTTCATGTGGAACATAAAAGTGCTATAAGAACTTGCGTGAAATGAACTAATAATAGAAGGTTGTGATAAGACAAGTTCCTTGGATTATATCCAGGGCTGAGCCGTAAACTGATAATCTCAGCAGTTCCAAAGAACTAATTTAACTAGTTCAGTTCAACAGAAGAATAATGTTAACTATGTCTTTCCAAAGAAATCAAAGCGATATATCATATATATATATTATACTATATCTATAGCTGATATACTAAATAATTTGCAGTACTTTTTTCAAGCATTCCATTAATCTATTACTTATTCCAAAAAACTAGTTCCACTCAAATCAACTCTGTTTTTGTAAATACTAAAAAACAGTGTTAAATAAAGGTTTTATACTATTTTTAGCTAGGCATATTATAAGCTGCCGTACAATGTGATTCCGCATGATATCATTTCGCCTGCGGAATTCCATTTGCATTAATTGTATTATGCCGCATATAAATAGGCCTACGGATACTTGGAATAATGCCCTGACTGAGAGCTGAGCTCGAGGCAGATACCACTTAAAAAATACCACAATAACGAGCAGCTTGATAATGAGTTGCGATTAAATGTCTAGTTGGGGGAGACCTTCATTAGAACCTTTTGCTTTTAACTTTGACCTTAGAAACGGTTACATAATACGCAAATTGACATTCTGAACAAGGCGGGGCGCGGGGCGCATGCGTAGCCTTGAGTGGGCGCACGATTTGCCTGAGCCCCCAAACTGAAGGCAAAGATTCAGGATTAGAGCTAGAGAATGTCATGTAGAGGTATTTTAATGTGGATAATTATGATGAAATAATTTGTTTAAATTTAAAACAATTTTCAAAAAAAAAAACACAAAAATGACGCACAACAAATAATTTAGTTACCTTTTAATAAATATATTTCCGTTATTAAAGGCAATTTCTAGATGATTTTTGTTTTCCATGAATGAAATTTTGTTTGTCCACACGACGAACGGGCAAGAAACGTATACGAAATAGGCGCGAAACGGCTAGAAACTAACTGTAAGGGCAGTTGTGGGTGCGGGGCGGGGGGTCGGAGAGCAAGTGGCTAGCGCCACGCACTTTAAATTACAGCAACAACACACACACACACAGAGCGAACGAAGGAGAGGGCGCGCGAGAGAGAGAGAGAGCGCGAGCGAGCGCGTGAGAGTTGGCAACGGACGCTTTTGTCGCCTGGTCGAGTTATAGAACTGAGGCGCGTTCGCTTATGAATTTTGATTGCGTTGCGTGCCTTTTTTTTATAAACAACACAAATTAGATATATATATATATATATATGTGCACAGCTCTAATTAATTTTATTTTATTTTATTTTTTTTTGTAATCATTTATATAACACAAATTACTTTTGGTTTAGCACTTTGCTGCTTGTTTGTTTTGTTGGAAAGCAACTGCGTTGCACACTTGCGACGTCCGACGAAGACTGACGATGGCAGCGACGGCAACTTCCGCATTTGCCACAAACACCATGAAACGCGCACACGTACACACGCTGCTGCAGGGGCGCGAGATAAGACGTTGTGCCGTTTAATACGTTTAGCTAGCGAAATTTGGATTTTTATATAAAATATAGATATATTTCGACTTTTATTATTATTATTATTTTGATTTGATGTTCCACTTTATTAAATGCAATTGTTGTTTGTTGGTTAGAAAGAAGCCAAAGTGTAGATTGACAGCCGCAGCAGCACTCTGAGGGTAGCTTTTTTGTGTGTTACCCGTTTGGCGCGTTCATCGTCATGCAGATGAGCGCAGGCAAACACAGACAGACACACCAATACATACGCACACAAATGCTCTCTCGAGCGCGCGCGCTCTCTCAGCAGCGCTGCAAGTTCATTTCTGTGCTTAACTTTGCCACGTGAGCGCGAGAGCGAGAGAGTTTATGTTGCAATTGCCTTTAAGTGGGCGCGCATTGATTAAGCTAAAGCGCCCAGGAACTATGCGTGTGTGTATGTGTGTGGGTGGCAGCCCGTTACCAAACAGAGCTGACCCTCCCCCCGCCCGCCAGCCTACTAATTAGCCATTGCCACTGTACACGCTCTCTATCATGCGTATACATACATAAATATAGAGAGAGAGTGAGAGCACATTAAGAGGTTTATGTATATCCACCTGATATGCTCTGCCGCTGCGCTGGTGCTGCAAAAGGCGCCTGCGCATACGCTTAGCATAAACACAAATACAAACAAATGTGCCTGGGTCACTGCTGCTAACTGCGAAGTGAGGTGAGGTGAAGTGTGATGTGGTGTGGTGTGGTGTGGTGAGCTCGCAGCAATCACAACAATAGATGGACAATTGCGAGAGAGAGAGAGAGAGAGGCGGCTGCTGCTGGCTTGCAGAAATGAACGCTGCACACGCTGTAAATCGAGCGTGAGAGAGGGCAGCAGATTTGTACTCTCCGATTGTCGTTGTCCTAATTTTGCTGGGGTCGTCGCCGACGGGCTCGCCGACTGCCTAACTAATTACGCCAATTTATAAATAATCAACGAGGCGCACAATTTTAAGGTCCTTGTGCAAGGACCTCACCGCACGCAGCACCAAAAATACAAACAACAATTCTAAATAGTTAATTACCGGCTATGACAAATCAATGTCGCAGGCGATAAGAAAGATTGTATAAGACAAAGGAAACGAGCAAAACGGGACATGCTAAGGACACTTGTCTGCGCTGCTGCTTCATCTTCTTCTTCTTCTTCTTGCAACTCATCAGAACCATGTTAATTGCATATGCTCTTCGCATCTTTAAGTCCACTTCTCTCTCTCTCTCTCTCCCTCCCTCCCACACCCGCTCGCATTCGCCCTGTGCTAACGGAACTGGAACATGACCTACATTGAGCGCAAAGCATAAACAAGGGAAAGTGTACACAAAGTTCGGACAGCCGGACAATGGAGTGCACAGTTGTGCCGTTACATTTAATAAGTTTGGGAAATATCTCTAGATGTTATAAAAAACCGAAAAACTTGTTATCCAATCTCTCTAATTTTAGTTAGAGGTATTTGAAAGAACTACTAAAAACTTAGCCAAAAAAAGTTTTTTTTTCCATATTATGACTTACGTAACATTATTGGGAATTGGACCCAATACTGGTCTATTTTAAATGATATCTTTAAGACGTTTATCAACACTGAAAGCTAATCTTTAGTATGCATCCGTTTAGCTCTTGAAAATAGTTGGTTTTTACTTTCTAGACTAAATAATATATACAAATTTTCCTTATTATCTCCAGATTCTTCCCTCTATAAGTTTTTGTATATTACTTACGTACACCTAGAAATGAATCACAACATACCTGCAAAGGAAAGAGAATAGAAATTTCATTAATATGCTACTCAAAGTACTTTTAATCTAGACAATTAATTTATTGTTGTAGATTTAGATATTGCTAGACTATAAATTGTTTATTGCTTTTTCATATTTTTATATTGTGGCTCATTCATATATTTAGCACAATTAACCAATTCTCAAGTAGCCCAACTGATTGAAGAGCCCCAACTCATGCAGACATATTGGTAGAGCTCTAGCTCTGATAAGATTAGGTGCTTTGTGCCTTTGTTAATGGAAACTACTTAGGAAATGGAAACAGACACAAACTCAAATTAAAAACTGGTTGCCTGTAATTTTCCATATGGCCACATCGCAGTGCATTACGCTCGGACCAGTTCTGTAAAAGGTCGCCACAGAAGTTGATCACGATATGCGGTTGGGTTAGTTCTCAATGGAAAAGTTTTTTTTTTACTTCAGAAGTATCGATATTTTTGTAGAGGCTGCTTTCAGTGTTGGAAAACATGTATTTACAGTAAACTCTTGACTCGAGAACATATTCAAAATTGTAAATTGTCATTTAGACTTTTAAAATTTGATGTTTTTTTAAAATTCGGATTCCTATTTTCTATTTTTGCCATACAAATTTAGCCTTAGGCATAATCTATGCATAAATAGACTTACGACTTAAAGAGACCTTAAGCATTAAAAAGACAGAGATTTGCAAAGAATACTCATTCTAAGGCAAGGCAATCAATATACCCTTAAATAATGCCCATACAAAGTTGTCTCAACCTTGAAATATATGCCATATAAAGCTGAATTTCGTTAGTTTTTGTTTTTGAAGCAAAGCTAAAAAGAAAACTCAACTTTTTTTTTTTGTTTTACTATATTTTGGAGCACTGCTTTTCGGCGCCTCTCTCAGCGATTCTCAGGCTGCCAGCTGTAAAGCTCCGTCAGTTCTGTGCAAGAAGGTAAGCCAAAGCTCAAAGCTCGTTAAGTTCTGCCACTGATAAGCGCTTCGCTTAGCAAGCTTTGATTAATTCCATCAGATTTTCCTGTCAACACGAAATGCAACGCAAAGTGGAAACGCAAGAATTGCCCCGGGGTCAATGAAATAAAACGCAATTGCCCAGCGACCAACCAACCACCCCCCCTTCCCTCCAACGCAAGCGATTGCAAAGGTAAGCAGAACTAAGCGCTGCCGGCGAGAGAGAGCGCGGCAGCAGCAGCGATCGGAGCGCAGAGTCATCAACACAACTCATAGTAAAAAAGAGGTGAGTGGTGAGTGGTGAGAGAGAGCGCACGACAGAGAGGCTGATTGACAGTTACCAACACACGCACACACACACACATGCACACATGCACATAGGCATAACAAGGCAAACAAACCGGCGGACGCAACAGAGCGACGCGAAGCAAACCAAAGCAAAGGCAGTGAAGCAGCAGCAGCAGCAGCAGCAGCAGCAGCAGCAGCAACGGCAGCGGCAGCGGCAGCGGCAGAGACACTCAAGCGGTTAGCCAGCCGCTCAGTGTGACAGTGAACGTCGTACGTCGTTGTGTTATGGCAGCAGACGCAGTAAGCTGCTCGAGAAGAAAAAACCAGCAGCAACAACAACAACAGCAGCAGCAGCAAAACAACAGTAATAGTTGTGCAGTGAAGAAAAAAGGCAAACGGCGCATAAACTGTGCGACAAAGTGCAAGAAATAAAAACAACAACAACAACAACAACTACAATTCGAAGAGCAACAGTTGTCCACCACCTGAGATCTCATATTCAACACATCAAAAGCGCAAGAGGAAGCAGATACCGCAAATATGTTTGAGGTGGCCTGCCTAATGTTCATTTGCCCTTGGCTCATCATCGTCTTGCTCATGTTCATCGCCATGACCGTTCTGTAGCGATGCAGAGCGAGAGGGAGAGAGAGAGGGAGCGAGTGGGAGGAGCGCTATGAGCAAAAAAGAAAAAAAAAATAGGGCACACTTGCCAAATAGAAAAACAAAAACAGCAACTGTTTCTCAACACTTTTGGCAGTGTGCCCGTTCGTTTACTCGTTTATTGATGCTTGATTCCTATGCAAAATGTGCTTTGAATTTAACCTAAAGACAAATCAGAAATGAAAAATATATAAAAACAGTTTGTTTTAGTTTTGTAAGTTTGTTGACATACTAAAAAAAAAAACAAATATAATTAAAATGTGATTTTAATTTTAATTATGTAAACATTTGTACCTATCTACATATATATATATATATACACAAATATTTCATGTGTTGTCCTATTAATTAAGTTATATTTAACGCATGAATGCAAATAAATATACACAACTGAACAATAATCAATATTCAATTGTCAATTTGCATAATCGCAACAGGTGAGTGCCTGGGCTAGGCTCAGGTGTTCATGCGGCGTAGTTTAGAGCTGGAGGCAGTGTTGCAAAACACAATTGAGTAATGGTTGAGAATCGAGAAGAAAGGTGCACAAATGTGCAACTTTTTGCATTCTAGATAATAAGAATTTGTGAGTTTTACCAAAATCAAAATTTGATCAAGAAAAACTAATGTCATTCACATTCAGAACATGTTCCTGGCTACAAAGTTCACTTTTGAGTGACACTTGTTTGTTCAATCTATCATAAGAAACAGTTCTTAAATAAAGGGTAGTCTTATCTATAACAGCACTATCTATAAATATGATAAGCACACCGCGGCGCGCGTCTGTAGATAAAAGCATGCGAAAGAGACAAAAATGTTTGTGAACATTTTCAAGGAGGTTTCACTGTAGCCAACATGTTGTGGGTGTTTGTCTTTGCGTAATATATTTCCAAGAATTAGAATAAGTGCGCACAAAAATTTTTCATAAAAGAAAAACAAACGTTTCCCAGCACTGACTGATTCACACAAGGCCCACGCTAATGAGAGCCAACCCAACCCTCGCATATAATATTTACTTAGGATATTATGGCGCACAATCTGAGCGGCATGAAGGGGAACTGGGCTGGGTTGGTTGACTGTGAGGCCTACGCAATTTTTGAGTATTAAATTGATTTAAGGCGTACATAAATGTTAAATTTAAATTCCGAATATTTCCGAATTTATAACAAATACGAATATATATATTCGAAAAGCTGAATTGGGATGGAAAGCTATATGATATTGTGGCTATTAGAGTGGGGATTTCTAGTTCAATTTGCTGAACAAGTTCACTCGTTCATTTTCTGGCCGTGAACTAAAACGGTCGTTCAAGAACTATTCGCTTAGTTCACTTATGCAGTCAAATCAAAATTGAAACTAAATTCCGCTATCTTTTATGTTTATTAAGAACTGAACATCTCAAAAGAACGTATCGTTCATGACCGGCTGAACGAGTACAGAATACATTGTTCATGATCGACTGAATAGCTGAACGAGTGAACTAAATGAACGATTTAGTTCATTAATCACTGAATAAGTTCAGTAGTTCATTTTGATGAACCGTTCAATCGAAGTTGGTCTGAAGTGAACGACACAACAACGACGAACATAACCTCAAATAGAGTACATTGAAAATGTTGCTGGGCGTTGCCACCTGTTGATAATCACACTGCAATTTGACATTTTACGCACCTATTGTGAACGAGTCGCAATTGCGCGTACTTTAATTTATCAACTCCAGCCGAGGAAAGTGAAAGTTGTAGACAAAATATGATTGCAGATTTACATATATATATATATAGATAAATATATGCTTGGCATATCTTGTGGCTGAGCTCTGTTGCGACGTGTCAATGACAAAGTTAAACGAAATTGAAATTAATTATGTAAAACTACACGAAAATGCAAAAAGAAAAAAAAATACAAAACAGGTTTGTTTTAATTTCAAGCCTCAAGCGTTGCCAGACCATAAAAAGTCAGCAAATTAATGAAACACATTAAAATAAAAACAAAAATAAATTTGACTCAGTTTTATTTTTGTCGCCGCGCCGTTCATCAGACGAAATGCATTAATTAAACAATATTTAAATATTGAACAAAGCGAATTTTTGACGTATTGTCAAAGGCGTGGCAAGAGCATTTGCATTTAATTTTGTTTATTTCTTGTTATTTTTTTTGTTGGCCTCTTAATTGCGCTAATTTGTATGTGCTATAGCGCAGGGCAGTAAGAAAAGGCTTTTAGATCCTTTTTTGGGCCCCTTCCTGTCGGGTTATAAAGTTAGAATCTGTCCATTAAACGAACACAAAACTGTGAGTTCGTGCGCTTCGTATAATACTTGAAAGCTTTCGCTGCGCTTGTATTGGTGAGCTTTGAAAGCTTTCAGCAAATTCCTCAAGACAGTCGCAATACAAGCTCAAAGCTTGCATACGTGAGCACTGTGCGTGTGAAAGCTTGACTTTAGTCGAGAAATACAGTCTTGTACTTGACTATCTCTGGCTGCAGGACACTCTCGATGACCTGTCCTGCAGGACACTCTTGTAGACAAGTCAGCAAGTCTGTCTGCGAGCATTCGCTTATGCCATTAGCATTGTTTTTCAATACGAAAAAGTACTTATGGCATATATGCAATAATTGCAAACAGTTTGGTTCACGTCTAGCGCTATTTGTGTGCCCCGCATTGTTATGTGTGGCTTATTGTTTTTGTGCACAAAACTGGACAAATATTATGCTGAGATTTCTTCTCTTTTGTGTACTCAACAGACTGGCCAAATAATTGTCCGAGCGCTGCGCTGACTAAGTTGAGCACACAAAAGACTTGTTACCTTTTCTTATTTACACTTGCGGCATTTAATATGAGTCCGGGTTCAAAGACTGAAACTGGGTTAATTCAATAGAGGCGCGCATAGAGGGGCGACAATAACCGTGCGGGAAAAACTCAAAAATGCATTTTCATTAAAATTCAGTTTGTTGACACGCAACTAAGTCAAGCCGCCAAATCGCGTGTCTGGCCAATTTGCTGAGGCAGCGAGGGGTCTGGGCAGGGCAGGGGAGGGGATCGGGGGGTACTTGGACTCTATAGAGCCTAGTCCTGCGGCTGGCAGTGCAATCACCTCCAGTTTTGTGGGTTAGCAGGAGCTCCCATTGTTATTGTTATTGTTGTTCTTGTTATAAATTTGGACTGTTTACATTTTTCATTTGCCGTTTCTTTTCTTCGCTTTGCAATTGTCGTAATGGGCACTACGACCTCATAGTTCCGGTTGAGCAACAACAACAACAACAACAACACGAATGGGCATTCGTTTAGTCCACAAATGCAAATGTGTGGAAAGGGAGAGCGAGAGCGAGAGACAGAGTCTGAGTGAGAGAAGCGCAGTTCATTGCCCGTGTTGTACCCAAAAAACAAGTAAGAGGTTCTAGTCGGGAGCTCCCGACTAGGGGATACCCTGAACCCTCTTCTTGCAACATCAAATGCATATATATATTATATTTTAGAAGCTATATGTCAAGTTTGGTGTCTCTAGCTCTTATTATTTACCAAAATTGCCCAAAAAACAGGATATCGATATCGATTTTTATCGATTGCTTGGAAGCGGAGTAAGTTATCGACTATCGGAAACAAACTCGATCTGCGCAGGCACTAGGAGCACCTACACCTATTCAATTTCAAGTCTCAAACTCTTATAGGTTATGAGATCCTTGCGTTCATACATACGGACGGACGGACGGACATGTCTAGATCGACTCGGCTATTGATGCTGAACAAGAATATATATCCTTTATGGGGTCGGAGTTGCTTCCTTCTGCCTGTTACATACATTTGGACACATACAATATACCCTTATACCCATTTTGAATGGGTTTAGAGTATAAAAAGTGCAAGAATCTTTAAACAAAATTATGAAAGCCCAGAAATTTCCCTAAAATATATCCAAATGTATTTCTATATAAGATAAATCACTTTTATTTATAATTTATATATATATTATATTTTTGCTACCCCAGCAAAAACTCGTAGCATACTTTAGGGCTGCGGCATGCAGGCAATTGTTCTTTAATGGCGGCATTTTGGCATATCTGCTAGTTAATAGCATAGTTTAGGCATCTTTTTAGTTAATATAACTTAATATAATCATATTATTTTTTTATGATAAGGCGCATGTTATGCACATACAAGCCACTTTTGAGACGAGCCTCCATAAAGTTCAAGTATCGAATCCCCGATATTATTTCGGGCTATTCGGAACCCTCTAAAAATGATTAACAAAAGCCTTCCGTCTGTCCGTATATCAGAACTACAAGTGACCTTCTAGTGTCCGCTCAATAGAAACTTCAAACAATCGATAACTTGCCCCGTTTGCCAGCAATCGATAAACATCGATATCAAAGTAATGTTTGTTTTTGTGCCCATGCATAAAGCATATATATTCTAGATCCAGATTCTAGAAAAGGTGAGTTGGTCTGTCTGCCCGTCTGTTTCTAAGGGTCTAATATGTAGATTGATGAATCCAAAACTCAGCTCTCCCAAGTCTAGTGGAGCAGCCCACAAGCCGCATGCCGCATGCCGCATGCCGCATGCCGCATGCCGCATGCAAATTGTTGCAGACACTTTGTATTCAGTTTGTGGCTGAAATTACCACGAAATACGCACATAATTAAATTCAAACGGAAAGAAGCAGAAAAAACGCTCGTAAAATCAAATTGCAACTAATCAAATTTTGTTTTCGCTTTTTTGCCTTTTGGAAGTTGCAACCATTTGCTGCAGCTGCAGCCAAACGCAAGCCAAATGCAAACTTGGCTATGTAATTAGGCCAAAATGGGCGGTCATCATTTTTCCCTAACAAACATGTGGCAACACTTTTCGGGGCATATCGAAACATAAAACTTTAAATATAAGACTAAGATTTAACTAAATTTAAATTAGTAAAATTGTAGTTTCTTCTTTCTTTGACGAATTCCACAAATATTGGTGAAAAATGGGTGAAAAACTTTGATTTTTATTGTGATTTTCGGATATTCTTTATTTTTATGAGTATCTGTTTTTGTTTTTAATAGAGAGACTCTTATTGTTATTGTTTTTATTCCGATTTTCTTTAATTTCATATAAGTCAACCTTTCTACTGTATATCTTGGCATATATTCGAATATTCCACACAGATTGGTGAAAAATGGGGGAAACAATCTGATTTTTATTGTGATTTTCGGATATTCTATTTTATGTGTATTTGTATTTCTTATTGTTATTGTTTTTAATTTCATAAAGGTCAACTTCTCTTTTTACTGGATATTTTGGCATATATTGGCCTATTTCATTCATATTGGTGAAAAATGGGTGGAAGACTGTGTTTTATTGTTTTTATTTGAAATTTTAAATGAATTCTCAAGTCTAGATGGTTCGTGTTTCGAGGTGTAAACACAAATGCAATGAAAAAGAATCAAAGTTTATATTGTGATATATATTGAATCTATTTTATGTTTACACCTGCCCAAGTGAAATATGCGTGGAAAGCTTTTTGTTATAAATCTGTGCACACTTGGCCCGGAAATAGTTCATATTTGTCAGCTTATAACTGATCACATTTTGAGAGTATTCAGTCTTCGGCCTTTAACTTGCACTCAAACAATAATTGATATAAATTACGCTGCAGTTTCCACTTTTTTTTCTCCCTCTCTATATTTTCGCTCGTTTTTCGTTGTGATATTTCGCAAGCATAAAATCTTGTCGTAGTCTGCAGTCTGCGCTGCGTTTCATAAGAATTATGCAAAAAATCAAAACTAAGCAAAGAAAAGAGAAAACGGTGTGCGAACACTTTTGTATACCCTGTAGCTATTGCAATTGGGTAAGATACATAATCATATTGGATATGTTTACGATGGAGGCAAAGAGTATTTGACTTGATTCGATTCGAAGAATATATGCCAAGAATTTCGATAGATATTCCTGAATCGATACGTAGCGGAAAGATATGGAAGAATATCTATACGAAGGATCTACAAGAGTAAGAAACATACGATACGATGAATATATATGGAAAGAATCTGCAAAAGTATGCTGAAAACTTTCTCTAAATTGATAAGTTAGGATATCTCGCATGAGCTAGAGGCGTTAAATGTAGTTTATAGGTAGAATATATAGAAAGTATTCGATAAATTGGTATTTTCGATATCGATAAGTATCGAAAAGGTTGCCAGAGCCCATTTCCTAGACTATAAGAGATGACGACAACAAAAGAGTATTATGTATGCCTATTCCTATAGGAAGAGTCTATCATACTCAGAAAGAGTTTTACTTTCGATAACTTCCTCAATAACGATAAGTATCGAAGCGGTTCCCTGAGCATATCCCTTAGATGCCAAGTGCAAGAGACACCAACTATAGTATATAGATTATATATACATAGGGAATATCACACTTTTTTGTTGCCTTTGCCCATTTCTTCTCTAAATGAAAAAAAAACACTGCAGTTTCTGGTACCTGTAAATTCCTAAGCAATTCTAAACCAAGCCCTGCAGCTATATAGGACTAACATTTAGCATAGAAGAGTAGGCCAGGAAACAGGGTACTTGCTAGTCGGGCAGTCTCAAGCAGACCAGCCTAATTTGTTTGCTTCGTCGTTTGCAGTCGCGTCGCCAAACTGTCTGCCCGTATTCGTCATATTAGCCAAGTCTGTTGTTGCTGTTGCAGGTGAAGAGGGGAGGGACGAGAGACCCCCAGAGATTGGAACTGGTCATAAACCCAAAGCGAACTACGTGAAACCCAATACCATAATGAACTTAATGTTTTCTGTTTTTTGTTTTTTTTTTTAAATTTAAACTTGTTGTTTTTGTTGTTCTTCTTCTTTGTCTTCGTGTGATTTGGCTTTGTGTTTGTGCGCCATGTGCCAACAGCTTTGGTTTATTTCTACAGCCCAGCCCAACCCCCCGCCCCACCCACAGTTCATTTAGGGGCTGGTCTAGAGGGGAGGGGAGGGTCTAGTTATGGGGCCGGCAGCTCATTAGCTTGGCCAAATAAACGCCGAGAGAAATATGGTGAAAATTGTTTTTGCATTTTATGTGAGCGAGTGTGCGTGTGTCTGTGTGTGTGTGTGTGTGTGTGTGTAGTTGTGTGTAAACATTGGCCACGTGGCTGGCCAAAAAGTAATTAAATGTCGGCGTGAACAAAGGGTGAAAACCAAACAGTTGACCCCCGCCCCCAAGGCGACTTCTGACACTGCGACAAGAGTTGAATTTATATTGAATCTCTACCAAAGGGGTTTAAATTAGAGCCCTCTTTTTTGGTAGTTATGGGAATAATTATTGAAATTATTATTGTGTGGCTATGAAGAAATGTGAGCTGGTTAATTAGAAGGCAAAGCATTTGCCAAGGAGTCAGTCTTATAATCAGAGAGAGAGAGAGAAAGAATATTGTTTTCCAGCTTTTAAATGGATTATTTTCTAATTATTGCGGATATGAAGAAGTTATCGAAAGAGTCAATTGTTAATAATCTGCATAAACTATACGATAGCCTAAATACCAAGTTTTAAGCATCTATCTCTTATAATCCTCGAGTTATGCTCAAAAACCAAGTCGACACTTATCGATACTTGTCAATATTACGAAAATGGATAGAGATATCGAACAAAATACCAATCGTGTTTGTAATTTATCGATATTAATCGATATTACGTAAATGGATGGGGATATCGAACAAACGAATAATCGTGTTTGTCATTTATCGATATTATGAGAAGGGATAGAGATATCGAAGATAAATCAATTGTATTTGTCATTTATCGATAATTATCCACATTATGTAAAGGGCTAGAGATATCGAAGAAAAGATCAATCGTTTTTGACATTTAATTCAATTAAGTTTATCTGTTATTTTTTCAGGAAATATTTTCTATACTTAATACAAAAATTCAGCAAGTCTTTTGGGAATAGGATTTTAAGATTTCTATATAAATATTTCTCAGGTTCTAAATTCCATAAGATGATAACTTTTAGTTTAAATGGATAAAGTATATGCTATAAATTTAGTCCTAATATCTATTAGTATCTGCTATTAATTTATACGAAATAATGTCTCTATTAGTTATGGTATTATTCTTAAGGATAAGGAGCTCCAAGCCTCTATATTCAATTATATATTCTAATCAGTTATTCCCCTAAAGCTTTTATATAACCCATTCTTATTCTTTAGTCTTCGACATTTTCTTGTCTGTCCTTTGTTTTGAAAAATTACTTTTTATGGAGCTACTTATCTTTTAAATGCCTTTACATGAGCTGCTTAATCTTCATTCATTGTCTCAGTCTATAAATCGCATTTTATAGATTTCAATATACAACTCATTTTAACCTTGGTCATTTTAATAGGTTTTATTCAGGCTTCGTATCTTCAAATGTAATATGAGTAAGGTTTACGTACAACTCGTACAGCTTCAGCAAAGTGCGAAAGTCTCTTCAAAATGTTTTAGTAAAACTATTAAAATGATTTATAAAAAAGCAATTTTCAACTGTCAGCTGGCAATTAAATGTGACCTTTAAGCGAATAAGTCATTTATGTCTGACATTAAAAGCTGAACTTTGGTCGAACGGATTCAATGCGAGCTACAAAGTTCAGCTTGACTAAATAAAAGATGAAATCATTTACAAATAATGTATATTTTTAAATACGAATATGAGCAATAATAAAAGTAATTACAGCAGTTAATTAAGGTAATCTTCACTTGGGGGAAGCACAAATCGCACACGAACTCAAGATGCCTCACAAAAAACGCAGCCCAGTCAGATGTGAGGGAGGTTCCTAAAGTACAGACTGTAGCTCAAGCAGCTGATGTCCTCTAAGAAACTGCCTGTGAAACGTTTACGAATGCAAGAACAAAGCAGAACTGTTAATAGTTGAATAGAACTCTAAGCAGACTGCAAGTATCTTAAAGAGGAAGATATGTATAGAGTAGGGCTAGGAATTTGATGTTAGAAAAACATTGCACAGGTGCAGCCAGTGAAACCTTTAAGAATATGTGACATAAGGGAATTGCGAATATTCAAGAAAGAAAAAGAAAACGTGGGCAGAGGTAAAAAAAAGTTTAAGAGTTAATTGAAAATGGCATCAAATATATCCAAAAGCAGACTTCACTCCCGCATCAGCCAGTAAAATGTTTACGAAAGAGTCAAAAGGCAAATGAAGAATATGTGTTAATAAAGAATATGAGACATACGAGAATTGTGAATATTTAATAGAAAAAGTCTAGGAAGAGTAGAAAAGCGTTTAAGAGTTGATTGAAGACTGCATAAAGCATATCGAAGTGCAGATTAATCGGTCGCAGCAGCCAGTAAAATGTTTACGAAAGAGAGAGACAAAAGCAAATACTACAATTAGATCACAAACAGAGCAGGTTTCTGTGACGTTTGCTTAGCTACTCGCCCGTCCATTGTATGGCAAAATAATTGAATGCAATGCAATAAAATTGGTTTGCATCCAAATAGTGAGCGCACGTGTCGCTAGTTAGCGAAAATTGATATCGAAATCGCCTTTGGGCCGCGATCTATGCCGACTAGCTGGGCATTATTTAACTGGCCGCCATTTAAATGCAATTTACAACGCAATGCAATTGAAAATGTATTTGTATCCACAGCTGTGTGTATCTGTATCTGTATCTGGCAAGCGTGTATCTGGCCGCGGTGTGTGCAAATTAACAATTCCCGCTTCGTTTGGTGAACGGCGTCGTGCCAGACAATGTGGCGTCGCAGTTGACTTTGTTATTGACGTTGTTGTCGCTCGCTTGTCTTTTGTAGCACACCCTGCACCTATTAAGCACCGGCGAGAAGGGTTATATAGCACTTGTGCAGGTGTGTGTCACAGGTAGAAGAAGGCCAGCACGATTCAATCCCAGAGAATGTTCTCTGTAAACTGGACACTTTCAATGTGGAATATATCAAAAACAAAACTTCGACAGCTAGGCTTTTCTCCAAAAGCGAGAAATATCGATTTTCAGCAACGTTTCGATAACTGGCCATTTCCGATATATCTATATATTCGATATATATCGATAAAATGCACAACAGATTTTATGTTGATAGCTGCGGCCACTTCTTATGAGATTTGTGTTTTGTTGTTTCGATAACTTATTTTCAAATAATTTCGATATTAATCGATAATCGATATCGATTTCCAGCAGCATTTTGAGCATATCAAGAAGATTTTATAGCCTACACAATACAAATTTAAAGAAAAAAAGTTTATTCGCGTCTCTCCCCAAATCGATTTATATTCAACAAAGTTGTTTCGTCAACAATCGATAAATATCGATGTCCAAACGGCAGATTATAAAGACTGGCAATCATCGGGCATCCCTCGACCTATATATACCCGAATCATACGAGAAAGAAGTAATTTCGATAGCTATATCGATTTACGAGGACGTTACAGAGCCTAGAGAAACCTAATATAGGTGCTTGTAGAGCTTTGAATATAGCTCAAGACTATTTCATTATTGGATTCACACCTTGATGCCTTAATTCAGGTCCGATTTGGATCTAAGCACAGGATACCTTCAAGTCGTGCACTCTAAGGTTCTTTTTGCTTTTCATTCCGCACTCCTTCCCTCCTCCCTTCACTTTCTAAGTGCGCTCCTTATTCCATTCTTCGCCTAATGCCTTATGTAATCACATCGATTTGTTGGTTCCACATGTGGTTCTTGTTTGGCTTAGCCTCAGCCCATTTCCTAGTTGCGGTTCCATGTTTATGGTTATTATAGTTCATGAACTGTCTCGACAATATATGGAAAATGGAAAACTCAAGCTGAGGGTGTGTGCATTTACTTCCGAGCAGCACTGTTAGGCAGTTAGTCATCTAATGGTGGCAAACTCTTAATTATACAAATAAATAACGACTATTCGAATATGTTTATAAAAGTTGATTTACAAGCTTTGTTCGTTCGGCCTGCGTCATGTTTGAGCAATCGGAACGTTGACTTTGATTGATGCCCATATGATTATTGTGTTGATTATTGCAACAGAGTTTCTCGACTTATGATGACAATAGATGTACCAAGCACAAATCGGACTTTAGACTGGTTAAAGTGCAAAAGTTTTGCAATTTCAAGTGCCTTCTAGGCATTTATCTAGGCTTTAACTACTTAAGATCCAACCCGTCTCCATTCAATTTATATCTTTATCATTATCTTTCTAAAATACGATCGGAATAAGAACAACAGTCGAAAATTGCAGCTACCTAGCTGTTCAGGTTTGGGCTGAGCGTTGATCATCAATCAGTCAATCAATCAATCAGCGGAAAAAGTTCTCTATAAATAAAATAAGAGACTTTCCGTCATCTAGTTTTACATTTACGCAGCACATTAAAAATAATTACACATCTGGCTGTCATCAAGTAAAACTAATCAGTCAATCAATCAATCAATCAATCAATCAAGCATCAGTACAAAGACTTTTATGTTAAACAAATCTGCGACTTACTAAGCTCTAGTCTAATATGTACAGCCTATTAAAAATTGCTACTTAAATAGTTCTCTTAAAGTGATTGACTGAGCCTTGATTATCAATCAATCAATCATTCAGTTAATCAATCAGAGCTTGTCAAAATCTAGTCCGTTCTTTATGAAGCCCATTGAATGTTAACTTTGATGTTATATAACGAGCTCTTACACTGCTTAGGAATGGGAATTGCCCATCAATCAGTCAGTCAGTCAATCATTCAATAAGTACAAACATTTAATTGGCGACTTACCAAATTCTAGTCGTATATTTATGAAGCATTTAATAAATGTAACATACCTGCAAAGAAAAGGAATAGATATAAATATTAGTCAAAGATTCGACAATTAGATCAATCAACGTATTCAAACTTGACTTTAACGAATGTGCAAAACTGTACAAAAACCAACAAAATCAACGACTTGATGCTCAACTCAAAATAGAGAGAGGTGCTTTTGTGCACATATATCTATCTTTACGCGTACATGCCAAGTGCTTGAAGGTAAATGTTAGAACAATGACGAATATCGATAGTTAACAATTTGTCACGAACTCATGACAGCACTCGCAAAAGCTGATGACTGGACCTGAGCCGCGTCGAGCCGGATAAAAGTGGTTCGAGTGGGCGATTCAAGTGAGAGAAAGAGCAAAAATAAATAAACAAACACAGCCAGGCAAAAGAAAAGAAAGAAGGAGGGCAAAAAAAAAAAACCGACTTTGGCAAATTCCTCAAGTTGTTTTGGCGGCCTACAAGAGTCGCCGCCGTTGGGCCTCAGCCAGCTGGTAAACAATGGGAAAGCGGCTCGCCGCGAGTCAAAAATAACCTCAAGATATGAAACGAGTGCAGACCCCAGGCCCCAGGGCCCAGACCCCGAGTCCAGAGACCAGACTCCAGCCAGCACCACAGAGACCACAGACCCAGACGCAGATAAATCGCTTTGGCCAAGGTAAACAAATTCTTTTTATTTTTCGCTCTCTCCCTCTCTCTCTCTTCTTTCAGGTATTTACCCTCGCAACGATGTGCTTAAATGATTTGTTACGGCGTTTGCCTGTTGATAACCATGAGAAATAGTATTAACCACGGCAGATCTAGCTTTTGTAGGCATTTCTGTTGAATAGCTTTCAATGCTAGAGTCAAGCGCAACTACCTAAAACGTTAACGAATGTGAGATGAGACGGAATTGAAAATAAATTCAATTGTATAAAAAGAGATTCAACGCATCAGAGAAAGCTTAGCTCTAAGTAAGCGCAAGGTTTGCTAACTGCTAGTTAAAACCTTTACGAATGCGTGTAGAAGAGGATGGGGAGAGAGAGAGAGAGAGAGAGAGAGAGAGAGAGAGAGAGAGAGAGAGAGAGAGAGAGAGAGAGAGAGAGAGACAGAGAGAGAGAGAGAGAGAGAGAGGAGGAAACAAAGCAAATATGCTATGTTTGCTTTCATATTACGACTAATAAAACATTGACGAATATGAGATAAAGAAAAAACGTAGATTGCGTGTATCTACGTATTGATTAAAGCGTTTACGAATATGCGACAAGGAGAAAATGAAAAAATTTCAATGCTCAGAAGTACCAAGAAGGCGGCGAGAATATATATTGTTTATGTTAATGCAAGATATCCAAAAGAGGCTTATGACTAGCAAAACATTTACGAATATGAGATAAAGAGCAATCGTAGATTGGGCGGGAAATATCAAGCATGTTTTTATATAACTCTTAATTGAAATGTTTACGAATATGCGACAAAGAGAAAAGGTCGAAATAAATCAGAAGCCCCAAGAGGGCAGAGAGAGAGAGAGAGAAAGAGAGTTAAAAGAGAAACAAAAGCACGTTAGAAACGTTTACGAATGCAAAAGAATGAAGAACGGCAAAGAATCTTGCTTTGAGTAGAACTGCGCTTCAGTTGTGAATCATATTTTGTCTAGTTTAAGTTAAACTAAAGTTTGTGCCTAGAGTATTCCCGACTTCGGCCTGTCGCACTTAAGGCTTTGCTCTGGTTTTTGTCTGTCTTTAATATTTTTCTGTTTTTTTTGCCCCTTTTCTTTTTTGGACTTTTTGTCAGTGAAGAAGTTTACGACGTTTGTTGCACGCTGGACAGCCAAGCAAGTTCAAGAGCCGTGCCTCTCCTCCTCCTCCCCCTCCCGCCACCCCCTTCCCTCGGAGGTTTCTTGCGACCCCCTCTCATTACGAGGCAAACCTTGTCTCGGGCCAGATGCTCGTAATTGTTATTTGTTAAACTTGAGCATGTTTTTTTTCTCTGCGCCTGCCTTTTTTTTGGCAGTTTTTTTGTTGTTGTGTGTGGTATATTTGCTGCTTCTTCTTGTTGTTGTCGCTCTCATTGAATATTATTTTTGGCATGTTTTTAAGGCTTGCGGCTTTTTGTGTGTGTGTGTGTTTTGTGCTTTGCGGCCTCCAAAAATAAACGCTGACATCATCGAGGCAGCCAAATGTCGACAATGAAACGCGGCTCACTTATGGCCAGCGACTCGCTGATGAGTGGCTCCCCAGGGGCGGCAAAGAGGGGGGTAGGGGGTGTGGCAAACAATGCGAGGGGGGTTGTTGTGTATCAAACACACTTTCCCCCAGCCCGCGCCCCGCAAAAGTTTCCCTTCCGAATTTCAGAATTTGTGGCGCTGCATAATCAAATTTTGTTGTTTTCCCCGAAATGCAGTTTTTTTTTTTTTTGATTTTTTAACCTTGAACTTGGCCATCGACTCGCAACTGCATTGGGGCTCACACACAAATTATATGCAGACATATTTCGATATAAATATATATATATAAATAAATTTGTTTGGCTGCATTCGGCTTTTTTTATGTTTTGTTCATGCGGGCTGAGACTGTACCTCGATTTGGCAATTGATTGAGAGAATCACATGAAATTCCCTCAGATACTTGGCTAAAGATGTTTATCGAGCTTAGAATAGGTCCAACTTACGTGCATTCTGAGCAAGAGATAAGTTTCAGATAATGGGACAGCATAATAGGGATCGTCAATCGATAGTGAAAATAAAGAAATTTTTGCCATAGATAAATATTCGAACTAAGCAGACGAGACGCTTTCCGATGGAATATTGCAATAAATGCATAAAAATGATATTTTATCGATAAAAAATACAAATAGAAACTTGTATCGATAGTTATCGATAAATATTAATTATGAAAAGTTTAAATAGCAGAATCGATAGCAGTTATCGATAAAAATGCATAATAAACTTTTTATCGATTATTATAGATAAACATTTATGCTTAACAGTTTCAAAGCAAGCGTTACGTTGCGATATATGCCAAGGATAAGTTATCGATAGTAAAAAAAGCCTAAATAAATGTGAAAATAGCAACAGTTTTATCGATAAATATGAATTATAAACAGTTTTATGAGCAACAAGAGACTTCCTTCGACAAAATGTTAAGATAAATGTGCATTAGCGATAAATTATCGATAACACGATAGGCGAATATGTTTAATCAGCTTGTTATCGATAAGAACTCGATCTCAATATCGCAAATAGAAAGAGTTTAAATAGCAAATCAGGCACTTTTCGAGTAAAGTTTTTAATAAATGTCCACAAATGAGAATTCATCGGGTTTTCATTTATTGTCAATACTTAAACTGTATTGAGAGCCAAGCTTTATGCTCTCGACAATGTAAATAAAGACTTTTGACTGCCTTTAAGGCCAAAAACTAAACAAAACTCCGTTTGTGCTTAGGGCGCAACATATAATTGACTTTAGACTCAAGGACGCGACACTTTGCCTTTACTTTTGCCCAGGCATTATCTGCTAGGCGCACAGCCCACAAATCATTTTCCCACCCACTAGAATTTAGCCACTTTTCCACAAGATAAACCACACATTCAATTGCGACTCGCTTCTTTGAATTCGCTGCGCATTCCGCAGCTCAAAGTAAATCCGCCCACGCCAGAGAAACCAAACGAAACTAAATAGCTAATAAAAATTAGTCGAAGACAAAGAAGGAAGGGCGACGCCTTTAATGCGCTGCTTATCAAGGAACTCACGCAAAATGTTGCTGCTTATCCTTGGTCAGGAGGGAAACTGAGGCCAGGGCAGGGCAGACCTGGGGGCGACATTGGCTCAGCTATGGCCAACTAATGCGCAGTTTTTCAAGTTCTCTTCGGCTCCATGGTAAAAAAAAGAAACTGCGTAATATTTATTATACCTACAACTGGTGTATATATAAAAATTGCTTTTTTATTACGAATCATCATCAATGCCATCATCAGCGCTGAGGCGTTATACAATCGGTGAGCAAGTCAGCTCGAGCTGACGCTGATCGACCGCCAGATACCCTAGACTCAAACAACTTGCACGGAGAGAGACTCTTCTATGCTTTGCTCTACAACAACTGTTGAAAATTTCATTGTTAAAAGAAAATTACAACGCTGCAAATCGATATTTATCGATTTTTTGTAAATTGCGTAACTTGGTGAGAACTTTAATTGATTAGATCTCGGCACCGCGCATCGTGTAGCTTAAATACCGAAATTTTTCGCTCCAGCTTACAAAATTCGAAGATATGCAAAGAAGTTTGCGTTTATTGGAAATCGATATTTATCGATTTTTTGAAATTGGGAAATTTTGGAAAAATAAAAGTAAGCCTGCACAAGAGCTCATGCGATCTACAAGAACAAATCAAAGTGAAAATCGATATTTATCGAAATTTTGTAAATTCGATAACTTTGGGATAGTTCATCTCGGAACAGTATATCGTTTAGCCTGCATATCGACATTTTTCTCTTCAGCTTCTGATTTCTTGGAGATATATAGGAAAACGAAAAATAAATTGAATTTTTGTAGATAGAATCGATATTTATCGAAATTTGTTATCGAAATGTTCAAAAAGATTATTGCATAAAAAAAGTTAAGATATAAGATAAGCCTCATGCAAGTCTTCACATTTCTCACAAATGGACTAAGTTTAAGTTGAAATCGATTCAGCTTCCCAGCCTGATCAAATGCTAGCAAAGCTTTCATTCTTCGTGTTGCATACGTTTGCACAATTACAATATGCCATTCTTGAAGCAGGCTAAAGAAATGCGAAACGCAAAAGCCCGAAAGAAAAGCGCAAGTTTAGAAATGACATCATGCCTGGGCCGGCCAGCAGGTCGAGACGTTTTCAATACAAAACAGACCTCAGAACTCTTCTTTTGCCGCTGCAAATTGAAAGGCAGAACCCAAAGACGAAGAAGCAGCAGATGAAGAAGGCAGCTGCCCGCAGCTGAGACCCAAATGGAATCAGGTCCTAAGTTAACATTTTGAATGGACATGACATGAGTTTTAAATGCGCACAAGTTGATTGAATAGAGTTTCGGGGCATGTTCAGCCCTTTCTTATAATTAAAGAGACCGTGGCAAAGGGCTTCGTTTCGTGCAGAAATAAATTGCGCCAGTGCCTCGAAAGGATTCGCTCGTGATTCATGACAAATGACGCATCATCATCTGTTTGCGGCTAACACCGGAAATTTGTTGTACGCAGCTTTTTGTAGCTCGCAAAAGCGATGACAGCAGCTGCTGCAAAATAATATCTCATACTATTAAAAACAATTTCCAAAGTTCCAATGAAAAACAAGTAAGAGCTTCTAGTCGGGAGCTCCCGACTAGGGGATACCCTGAACCCTCTTCTTCCAACATCAAATGCATATATATATTCTATTTTAGAAGCTATATGTCAAGTTTGGTGACTCTAGCTCTTATTATTTAAAAATTGCCCAAAAAACACGATATCGATATCGATTTTTATCGATTGTTCGGAATCGGAGTAAGTTATCGATTATCGGAAACAATCTGCGCGGGAACTAGGAGCACCTACATCTAAAATTTCAAGTCTCTAGCTCTTATAGGTTCTGAGATCCTTGCGTTCACACATACGGACGGACGGACAGACAGACGGACATGGCTAGATCGACTCGGCTATTGATGCTGATCAAGCATATATATACTTGATGGGGTCGGAGATGCTGCCTTCTGCCTGTTACATACATTTGGCTTTCGCACAAATACAATATACCCTTATACCCATTTTGAATGGGTTCAGGGTATAAAAAGAATTCTAATATAATGTTATATAAATATGATGAAAAGTCAAATCGTATTTCATGCTACACAAATCACATAAGCATTAAAATGAGCGAATAATGAAATATACGAAATATGCGAAATATACGAAAACATGCCGAATCCAATGAGAATTGCATAAAAATACAGATTAATCGAATGAATTTCCAGGCAATATTTGTGAAATGAATTTGTTCTAGTAGATGAATCTCTAACTTACAGTTAGCCTTATAGTATATGGATCAGTAGAAAGTCCAGCTAAGCCCGAATGACATTTGAGCAAGAATTGATGAATTCATGAGTTACTTTTGGTGAACTTCGTCGTGCAACGTGCAACACAGATGCAATCGATCAACGATAATCGATAATTAACAATCGACACTTATTAATCGACAATCGATAAGCGACAAATGATAATAGGCCATCGATATCATTAATCGATCATCAACGATCGACAATCAACAATCGACTGTCGACAACCGATAATTGATAATCATTAATCTACAATCGATAAACGATAGTCGCCAATCGATAATTGACAATCGATAACTGACAATCGATAATTGATAATAAAATATAACACAAATTAACCATATGCAGCCCATGTTAGGTCTTTTAAAACTTCAGCGTGCAGCGTGCAACACGGAGGAAATCGACAATCGACTATCAATAATCGACAAACGATAATCAACAATCGACAATCGATTATCGATAATCGACAATTATTAAGCGGACATCACTAATCGACTATCAATAATCGACAATCGAACATCGAGTATAATTAATCGATTATCGATAACATATACGTAACAAATGAACCGTAAACACCCTGTGTTAGGTCTTTCGATAACCAGCACCGACCTGTTGACAGCCATCACAGTGGCGCCATCCAGCGGCGAGCGTGGACGTCTTGCGGCCGCCTCACGCGGCACCTGCAACCGATGAATGCCCGGCCCAAACGCCGGATCGTAGCTATACGAGCCGAGCGCATCCGGCGAGCTGCCATAGAAGGGCGAGTAGGCGTGCACGAATCCCGTGGGGCTGGCACTGAACGCCATATAACCCACAGCAGCAGCTGCTGCTGCTGCCGCCGCCGCCGCTGCCGCTGCCGCAGCTGGCGCAGCCGAGCCGCTGCTGAGGGAGCGCTGCTGCTGGTGGAGATGATGGAGCGGATGCTGATGGAGCTGGTGCAGCGGATGCTGATGCTGTGGACTGTTGCCGGCGCTGCTGCTGCTGTGGCTGGGTATGGGTATGGCCCGGCTGGGCGCGAGTCGGCCGTAGAGCGTCGGCGAGAACTGATCGCTGGCCTCCTCCGGATCCTCTGGATCACCGGCGGCGGGCGTCGTATATAGATCGCCGTCGCTGGCCGCGATTTGGCCGGCCACGGGCCAGAGGGATTCGTCGACGCAGAAGGAGCTGCGACCGGAACGGGACTCGTCGTAGTAGTAGAGATGCGGCTGGAGGCGGCGGCCGTCGGGGCCGAGCAGCGGGGCGGAGGGGATGTGCGGATTGCTAAAGGCGCGCTTGCGACTGCCGTTGGCCAAGGCTGTGGGCGTGGCAGCGGAGGCGTGCACGTGGGCGTGGGCAAAGCTGTGTGTGTGTTTATTCGATATTCGATTTGGTGACAGGTTCAAAAAAGTGTTGAAAAGCGCGCGCGAATTATGTAAAAATAAAAAAAGATTAAATAAAAAAGAAAAAGAGAAAGAGAGAGAGAGAGAGAGGGGGAAGAGAGCAGAATATATATGTATAGATATTTCCATAAATCAAATAGAAAATTCGATTGGAAATCAAATTAAAATTGTTTTCTCAGGGTTTCAATTTGCCAATTTCTTGTGGAGGGGATTTTCGTGGGGTGGAGGGTAAGGGGTACGACCGGGGGTTAGAGTGAGGGGAACGGGAAATGCTGTGATCCAGTTGGTGGGCGTGGTAAATGATCTGAGGCGGGCAAATGAAAAGTGTGAACGAAACGATGTGATAAATATCGATTAATCGATCTGTAAAATATCGATTTATCGAACAGTAAAATATCGATTTATCAAACAGTAAACAATTGACTTGCCGATCAGTAAAGTATCGATTTCACGATCAGTCAAGTATCGATCTTTCGATCAGTAACATATCGATTTAGCGATCTATCGAAATATCGATGCATCAATCAGTAAAGCATCGATTTATCGATCCATACCAAACCGTAAATTATCGATTTATAGCAGCATCATTGAATCTTACATGCAAAGCATAGTTATCGATTTATCGAACATCTCGATTAACCAAACATTGTGTAATCGATCTGTCAACGGGGTTTAGGAAAAGCAACAACAAGCTTTTGGATTAATGTGGCAGGGTAAAGGCACTTCGGCGTTCATCAGCATTGATTAAGATATACTCCATGAACAACTTGGGAATTATAAGCTCTTATCTTTCGCTAAGGGTATATTATGCTCTAAGGGACACATGCTGATCGGTGATGTTGATCAAAATTGTGCAACTTATGATCACTTTTTTATTTATCGATAATATTAACAGGCCTAATCTAGAATCTTGTTTACAGGGCCAAATGTCGCAGCTGAAACACGATTTTAGAAAAAGGCGAAAGCAAATCTCAAGTAAGTGTATCTTGCGATATTATAAAGTGAAATCACATTAAATCTAGCGATAGTTGATATGAAACGATAGTTCATAGCGAATCAAACAGTTCCGAATACTTAATCGATATATCGTAGCTAGCAATAGCTCATATCAAGTTTATCGAACTTTTTAAACAAATGTATCGATATTTTATAATGAATAGCTCGATTACTTCAGTGTGTTATCCATATCGAATTAGTCAATCGATATATCGATATAAAAATATCGGAAACTAACGATAGTTTGTCGTTTAATTGTTTGAAAAGAACAATGGTCATAGTCAATTCGATATTAACACAAAACTTATCGAAAACTATCGATAGTTTTGTCGCTAAGCAGTAAGAAAAGAGCATAAGTCATATTTGATTCGAAATCGATATAAAATATCGACTATCGATATCGATA
The DNA here is from genome assembly GCF_003285875.2 of Drosophila novamexicana. Lineage (NCBI taxonomy): Eukaryota > Metazoa > Arthropoda > Insecta > Diptera > Drosophilidae > Drosophila > Drosophila novamexicana. The sequence continues at coordinate 1,837,829 of NW_020824834.1, forward strand.
CTTTTATCGTTTAGCTGTTTATAAGGACATAAGTCAAGTCGATTCAATATCAATATAAGACTTATCGAAAACTATCGATAGTTCGAAAAGAACATAACTCAAGCGCCCCGTCAGCCGTTGGGCTAAACAAACGAAGTATGCCACGCGACATCTCAAATCTTATGCAACATTTGCGGCAACGTGTCGATGCGCTCCAGTTCTTGGCACAAACAACAACGAGAGAGAGAGAGGGAGAGAGACAGAGAGAGAGAGAGAGAGAGAGAGGGAGAGGGAGAGAGAGAGAGGGAGAGAAGCTGGCGCTGATGAATGTGGCATAAATGAAGATCACGTTGATGCGGGGCAAATGGGAAAAGTGGGAAAGTGGGAAAATGGGCAAACGGCGACATGAAAATACAATTGAAAATGAAACGAAATGAAAATTGTCAAATTGCTTTGTTGCATGCAACAACAACAACAACAAAGAGTGCAGCCAATTAATTCTGTGCAACATTCGCTTCCGCACGGCGCCTTTTGAAGTTGCCACAAAAAATACTGATATATATATATATATATAGAAAATTCGAGAGCTGGCGAAACATCTTCATTTTCTGCAAATTTGCAGCGTTTCGTCGCCAGCGCAAGGCGATAAATAAAATGCCAAAAGCAGTCTCCAAAGATCTTGTGACAGCAACAACAACAACTGCAACAAAGTAGCTGCAACTAAGCCAAACAAAAAGTACATTTTCCCCCATTTGCTGCCAACAGTTACAACAACAACAATTGCAACAACAACAAATGCAGTTGCAGTTGCAGCCAATGCAGTTAACATTCGCTCAGTCAACACATCCGGGATAGGCATATCCAATATATAGATATAGATATAGATTAGATATAGATATAGATATAGATATAGATATAGATATAGATATAGATATAGATATAGATATAGATATAGATATAGATATAGATATAGATATAGATATAGATATAGATATAGATATAGATATAGATATAGATATAGATATAGATATAGATATAGATATAGATATAGATATAGATATAGATATAGATATAGATATAGATATAGATATAGATATAGATATAGATATAGATATAGATATAGATATAGATATAGATATAGATATAGATATAGATATAGATATAGATATAGATATAGATATAGATATAGATATAGATATAGATTTGACAAGAACTATGACATTTGCATAACTTATCGATAGTTTAATTTATCGATAAGTTAACTTTTCGATGCATTTCAATAATTTCAAATTTCCATATAACAAAGGTCATAGTTGGGATATGCTGACAAGAGTTACGTAATTTTTTACATTTATCGATAAATGCACAAATCGATAAACAAAAATGTTTATTTGCTGTGATTTTTCGAATTTATCGATTTATTATGCCTAATTATGTCTAATTTCGATTTTCGATTTTCGAATTTGATCGATAAATGCAATTATCGATAAATGTAAATGCAATTTTGCATATTTATCGATTAATGCACAAATCGATTAATTAAAAATAATTTACTTAATAATTACTTGAAAATTCCCTAATTGATCGATAAATGGATTAATCGATAAATTGAAATTATTTTACCTTTTTAACGCAAATCAAAAAAAATCTTTTTTTTTTCTAAATTTCATTCAATAAATAAAATATATATATATTTTAATAAACAAATCGATCAAATTTCTTTATGAATTATGCGAATATATTTTTTAATTAATTTGAAATTTTATAAACTTAATTTATTAATTTTTTAAATGCAGCTAAAATCAGCTTTTCATTTTTTGATTAAGTACGGTAATCAAACTTCCATTTAATTAAAGGCTGCTGCTTCCAATTGATTGCCCAGTTTTCACTTTTATACCCTGTAATATTTGTTGTTGTTGCTTTTGTTGCATAATCGACTGCGCGAATATGTTAACAAGCTTCATTGTTGTTGTTGTTATGGCATTATCTGTGCCACGTGTTGTTGTTGTTTTTGCCTAGTTAAATGCACAAATTACAACGCCCCCCCCCCCTCTAACCCTCCCCACCCCCTTTGCCTAGTTGGCCAAAACAATGCAAAAATTATGCAGCGCATTTGTTTCTCTTGTTGTTTTTCACTGTGTCGCAGCAAAAGAAACTAAAACAAAAGGAAACTAAACAAACAAGGAAATAAAAGTTTTTCCCAAAACAACAACAACAAGAAGAAGAAGAAATTAGGTGAATGGAGCCAAAGTTGCAGCTGCTGCTCCTGTTGCTGTTGTTGTTGTTGTTGACAAGTTGAAAAATGGCAAAAAAAAGAAAAAGAAAAACGACAAAAGAAAAACAAGAAGTCAACACGAAGCAATCGCCTCCTATTAACTGCAATCAGAGATTTGCCAATGGAAACAGTTACAAAAAATAAAATAAAATAAAATGAAGAAGAAGAAAAAAGTCACCTAAGAAAACACAACAATTGGCAAAGCCGAAGTATGAATACCCTTGCGAACAGGCATGGCATATTAAATGGATGTATGTGTATATAAAAAATCAATTTATATATATGAAATATATAAAAAAAATAAAATTTATCCAAAAAATAAAAATGGTATGTAAATATAATATATAAATTAGATATATATTAAATATATATGCACATAAAATATATATATAAATAGGGCTTTGCCTATATTTATATATATATATATTTATATATATATATATTCTCAATCTTATTTATATATATATATGTATTTATATATATTCTCAATCTTATATATATATATATATATATATATATATATATTTTTAGATATTCTCAATCTTATATATATATATATTTATATATATTCTCAGTCTTATATCTATATCTAATAATCTTATAAGCAATTTATATATATAGATATCTATATATATATTATATATATACTCAAGCTTTCGTCTAATAACTTCCATATTCGTATATATACTGCTTTTACAGGGTATCTATCGGTCGATATTTCGATTAATTGATATACAAATTGATATATATATATAAATTGTAACTAGTTTTTCATGCAAAAACTCAATTTACAAAAAAATCTATATATATATGTATATATATATATATATATATATATGATCTCTAAGATATAGTAGAATATCTGCAAAAATCTGGTTCTAAGCGGAGATTCGAGTAGAAAATGTTCTTTATAAAGTGTGTTTACTGTACAGATGCAGCTGCCTGCAAATGTCACATAATCGATGACGTATTCATCATGCCCCATTTTTTTTTTTGGTTAGGGTATCAATGAAATTGCATGCATTTACTTTTGTTGTTGCATTTTATCAGCCGAATTTCATCGCTGGCTGCCGCTTTTCTTTTGTTTTTCTTTTTTTTGGAAAATTTATGTAATTTTCCTTTTTCTTTTTTGTTTTCCTAGCTTTTTTTTTCGAGTTGGTAGCCTTTTGTGTGTCATTTGTTTAAATTGACAGCACAATTAGCGCAAAAGTTAAAACAACAGGGCACAAGTCAGAAAGAGACAAAGAGCGAGCGAAAGAGAGAGAGCGAAAGAAAGAGAGAGAGAGAGGGAGAGAGAGAGACAACAGCAATGCAAAGTTTAACTCAAGTTGGGGCTCACGTCAAATGTTGAATGCATTCAATTAGTTGATTTATATTAACTAAAATTTTGTGCATGAATTTTAATTTTTTTTTTTTTTCTGATTAAATGCGCGCGAAAATGTGAAAATGAAATTTTCTTTTTGCAGTTTTACAGGTTGGGAACAGTATTGGGTACAGTTTATATACTCACTCAGCTAAGAAAGCGTATTAGGCTTGTGCTTACCTGCAATTAAAAGAAATTAAAGAAATAACAATTAGTTTTAATATTTAGATATAACAAAATTTTAATTATTTAAAAAATAACGTAAGCGCGCGCAAACTGCTTGCGCACTGCTTGAGCGCATTTGTGTGACTGCTTGCCAAAGCGGTGCGTGTCTATACTTAATTGCCCCTTGTAAAGCAAGCAGAGCAATGTTACTTAGCTAAGGCGCACGGCATGTTTAGCTAAGTCATGGAACAATTTCCCACCAGCCGTGTGGGTAATTTGCAGACCAAGGCTCATGCTTGCAACAATTGCCCCGAAACTTTTGTAAACCATGCGCACACATTTACAACTTCCCAAAAAATGATCGGGAATATTTGGTACACTTGCCCAAAAAGTGTGGGGTAATTTGGCAAGCTTAGCTCATACAGGTAAAATAAATGGTAAAATTGCCTGTCAACTGTTTGGGATATTTGATTATATATTTGGAACAAATTCCCAAATGGGTATGGGAACATTTTTGGTACAATAGTCACAAAACTGTGTGGGAATTTCACTTTCTTTGGAAAATATCCCAATTGTGTAGGAAATTTATTCGCATATATTTGTAACAATTGTCACAAAACTGTGTGGGAATTTAATGAGACAAGCAACTTGCTGCAGCTGCTAAACTGGGAATAAACTTAACGAAGTGTGGCTGTCAAACTATGCGGTTAATCTGAGCTAAGACAAACACCTAAAATACTAAAACTGAATTGAATGGGAATTTTAATATGAAAATGAAAAATTTTGAAAGTCATTTTCAATTAAATTGAAAAATAAAACAAAATATGCCAGAAAAAGCCTCAAAGTGGCGCATAAATTGTAGAAAAATTAAATTTATTAATTTATTATTTATTATTAATTTTGCTGTTTAAGTTAAGTTTTAATTTCGTTGAAATTATTCAATATTTTGGCTTTTAATTAATTTCGAAATTAACTTAAAATTCTTGCTTTGATTTGAATTTAGTAGAACAACAAGAAAAAAAGCCCGCAACGCAATAAAAAATGTGTTTACAGTTTTTTTTACACGTTTTACGTTTTGTTTTGCTTCGCTGCCTCACTCTCGCCCCCCTCCTCTCTCTCCCCCTCTCTCACTCTCTCTCTCTCTCTCTCTCTCTGTGTGTTTTCTTATGGCCTTTTAAGCGCAACGAAAAATGGCAACAAATACAAAAATGGCGATAATGTGCAATGCGCGCAGTCAATCAATAAAACAAAGAAGAAGAAGCAAAAGAGAAGAGAGCAGAAAACAAAAGATGGTCAGCTTGGCAGAGAAGCAGAAAGAACGAAGAGGCGGGCAAAACAAAACAAACGACAACAAAAACAAAACGCTTCAAGCTAAATGCAATTAGACACAGCGAGTGCGAGCGAGACGGGGCGAACGATTCATTCACGTGTGTAAAAGCTTGTAAGCGAGCCGATAAGAAGCAGAGCGAGAGAGCGCGGGAGAGGGAGAGAGCGTGGCGCGCGCGTTCTAACTGTTGATCTGCGAGAGTGGAAGAGCGAGTGACGGAGAGAGGGGGAGTGGTGGAGAGGGGGCACGCGCGCGCTTTGGAGAGTTATCAAACATGTTGAGCATTGACATTTTGTTATTGTTGTTGTTGTCGTTGTTGTTGTTGTTCTATAATATATATAAAAATAGCAATTTGCGCACTATTTTTAAATGTTTTGAAAATTGTTTGATTTTTCACGTTTTACGTTTTACGTTTGTTTTCGTTTTCGTTTTTGCTTCCTTTTCGCATTGGCATCGTGACCGTCGCCTTGTCTCAATTTGTTGCTACTTATAGTTGTTGCTGTCAATCAATGAAACAAATTAACAACAACAAATCAAATAACAACAACAACAACAACAACAACAACAACAACAAAATGCAAAACAAAACAGTCGCAAAAGCCAAGCGAGACAGACAGAGAGAGAGAGAGAGACAGTAAAGGCAGCTGCTACTGTGTGTGTGTGTGTGTGTGGCTGTACCTAGGCATGCCATGTCTGTGTGTGTGTGTGTGTGTGTGTGTGTGTGTGTGTGTGTGTGTGTGTGTGGACACCCACGCCCCGTGTTATCGTCACGGCAATTTAAGCGCCCTGGCGCCAAGTGTTCAACGTACGACGACAAAGTTCTTCAATTCTTCGTGCATATGCCGTAATATACCCTAGCAAAGAGGGATGTGCATCCATAGGGTAGTTGCATTAAGTGCATGCGTTTGTATTTGTATTAACTGTAAGAAATTTGAAAGCAATGCAACGCTAATTGTGCATCGATATATCGATATATCGATTTTTGATTAAGCATTGATCGATTTTATTTTTGATGAGAGAAATTTTGATTTCTTCAGATAGTTTATCAAAGATAAAGTCACAGTAAATTATACACAAAAGTGGAACAATCGGTGTACAAATCGATATGCTATATGATTTATCGATCAACAAGTCGATAGTTCGATTAATTTTGATCTATTGGTCGATATATTGACAGTAAAATCGATATATGGTATCGATAAATTATCCAAACTTTTAAAACTTGCTAGAAACATGTATAAGTCGCTTTACATTTCATTTTACCTTATACACATGCTTGATATATCGACAACGAAATCGATATATGTTATCGATAGGCTCGTGGAACGCTTAAAACTAGCAAGAAAAACGTACAAATCGATTCAAATTTTGATAAACAGCATATGATATTTAGCAAATGTTATCTATTTAATCATTCGTATAACTTTTACATTTTGTTTATCGAACTTTGAAACTATTTATCGATGCCAAATTCAACGCATCAAACATATATATTTCAATAAAGACAAATTTGTATAAATTTGCGACCCAATCTCTACAACTTTTCTCTCAAGGAAGAAGATACGTATCTAGACATATCTACAGGGTATTCGTTCAGTCATGATCTGGCTAGACAGTCGTAGTTGTCTTATGTTATCAAGCGTGCATTGCCAGAAGGCCTTCAGAATTTCAAGTACACTCGACAAAAGAAAACCTTATATAGTCTATGTCTGCATAGTTGGGCCCGAATGTCGCACAGTGGGCATTCCAGCTAAGACAGGGCATAATCGATGGGGCCTGCACTTGTTTAAACGGCAAAAAGCCCAAAAAACTTTGGGAACTCAACTAAATAAGGTGACAAACGATTTGTTAGTCGCAATTCTGGTTAAATCATTCCACACAAAGTCCGCAAAGATTTGCGATAAATGCAAAAACAATAAAAATAAAACATAAAATGTGAAATTGTTGCCACAATTAAGGAAAAACTAGATGCTAGTTGGGGCTATGAGAATAAATCATTTTCCATATATGAAAACATTCTACAAAATCGTTTTACGATCTTGCGGATTCGTACCTCCGTTACCCGCCCCGCCCCCGCCCCCCCCCATTCGAGAAAAACTTGTGATCACAAATTGCATTCTCTATGTTTTCTAGTTTTCGCTCTTTCCTCCTCATTTTCATCTGGTTACCGATTTGATTTATTGCGAATTGCATCGCTTGCAAATTGACTTTGGCGCGAGTCACCCTGTGCGGAAGCCGCTGCAGCGCCCCCTGGCGTTGGCCAAGAGCAGCGCATTCGCGTTTTTGGCAATGTCAAATGAAATATACGATCAAAACAAAAAGTGGGAAGGGAAGGCTGTGCATAGCGGAGAATTTGATAAACTAGACGAATGTGGAATACCTTGTCTAGACAAACAATCGATAGTTATCGATTAATTTTAAACACAACTATAATCTGATCTGTTCGAAGGGATATGTATGTGGAGAGCAAGTATTAGCTAGACGAATGTGGAAGGCCTTGCCTAGACAAACAATCGATAGTTATCGATTTTTCTGGTTATTATATTTGCAATCGATAACTATCGATAATTCTTGTAATGCTGTTGACAATCGATAACTGTTCAATTTTTAATCGATAATGATCGATTTTGCTGTTTATAATATTCGCAATCGATAGTTATCGATATTTATCGAAATGCTTCTTATTATCAACTTGCGAAAATGCTGGTATCTATTACTTTAAACTATCAATGACTATTAATGCTCGATAACTATCGATTTGTATTCAATAAAACTATATGCTAATCTGATCGGAGGGATATGTTTAGAGAACCTAGATTGGACAGAAGTGTATACAAAATTCCTGCCTAGAAAGACTAGTTTGATTAACTAGAAAAGCTTTGAACTAATCGATATGCACTTGTATTGTTATCGATAACTATCGAAAACAATTGATGGATTGATATGCACAGCTTTTTCATCGATAACAATTACCTGACTATTTACGTGCGATACATTAAACTCGATAGCCGCATTTATCGATAAATTTAGTTTATGCTATGCTTCCGCATAATCAATATACCCCTCGGCAGCATTTGTAGGGCATATGCCAAGCGTATAAAGCAAAGATCGCTGCATGCAAAAATTTCGCTTAATTTACATTTTTTTGTTATTGTTTTTTGTTTAATTTGTATTTGTTGTTGTTGTCAGTCGCTTCTTCTTCTTCGTCTTCTTGATTTTCCGCGGCGCTTGACGTTCAACAAAATTTGTGTGTGTGTGTGTGTGTGTGTGTGTGTGTGTGTGTGTGTGTGTGTGTGTGTGTGTGTGTGTGTGTGTGTGTGTGTGTGGGCGTGACAAATGCATCTGCCTGTATCAATTTGGCACAACAACAACAACAACAACAATTATCATTAGGCAAAGTAAATATAAATGAATTGTTGATTTTGGCGCGTGAGCAAAATTAATGCGAAATTAATGGAGCGTCAAGGCGCCGTCGCAGTTGCATTTCAATTAGCAATTAATTAATTAGTTGAGCACAAAAAAACTCAAAAGAAAAAAAACGAAATTCAATTAAACGTAAAACTCCAAGGCATTCGTCACAGTCAAAAGCTGGCTGCTATGCAACGCAGCTTAAATTACATTTGCTGCAGTCCGCCCACAAATGCTGATTAAGTCTCCAATTTGTGTCTGTGTGCGTGCGTGCGTGTGTGTGTGTGCGTGTGTGTGGATGCCATGTGGGCGTTGTCAGCCAGCGCCGGCAACGGCCAAAAACCGACAACAACAACAACAACAACAAAACAGCTGTTGCGGCTTAGCTCGCACAGCTGCGCGGCGCTGCCGGCGTCAGCGTCAGCTGAGTCGTCACAATCCACACACACACACACACATACGGAAAACAGCCAAACAAAGGCTGCGTGCTGTGCGAGCGAGAGGCAAACACTTTTTTGCATGGAGTTTTTGTATAAATGGTTGGCAAACTGTATGGGGGAGGGGAGGGGGAGCGGGGGGTTTGGCTGTTGGGTGAGGTTAGGTTTGCGCACTCATGAGTGCGCGGCTCCAAGCGGATGACTAATAAACGGCAACAATATAAAAGACTCGAACAAACAATAACAACAAACAGAGACCATAATAAAACCGGCAAAATAGCTTCAAATGGCAGACAAAGAAAAAACCGGCTTCAACTATATATGTATTGCATACACACGCACGCACACACACAGATATGCAGCATTTGTGAGTGTGTGCATATGTTCAGACAAGCAGTATAATGATCTCTAGCTGTGTGAGAGAGAAAGGGAGAGAGAGGGGGAGACAGAGAGAGAGAGAGAGAGGGAGAGAGAGGGGGAGAGAGAGCGCAAAAGGAGCGCATCAAAGAAATGAGAAGCGCAAAGAGAGGCGAATTGTTGAAATACGATTGCAGCTCTATATATTTTTATATAGATGTCAAATATATGTCTATATTCTGATACATAAGCTCAAGTTTCGCTAATGCTACACATATATTTCATGATCTTAATCCAAACAAACTGCATAATATGATCTTGAGCTGAGGGAGAAGCAACGACAACAATGGGAAGTCACCGAAATGAGAAGCGCATAGAGAGGCGTCTAATTGAAATAATATTCTTGCACACATATACATCGATATATTGCCTATAGGAGATATGGGATATACTGCTACATACATTTGTTTGATTTCAAGGAACAATTGTGTGAAGCGAAGAAACGTATTGAGAAATGAGAAGCGCAAAGAGAGGCGCTTAATTGAATTATTTACATTTACCAAATGAAGTACGCCTGCAGCTCTCTATAGATCAGATCTACAAAATATATCAATATACCGACTCAGAATCTGTTGTACATAAGCTCAAGCTTTCAATAAATTATTCTTAAAATACTCGCAAGCAGCAATTGCTTTAATAATTAACAATCGAACAAGATATTTCCATTTGGTCGCACAGACTTTGACAAACATTTCCGACAACAGCCGGAAGTCTTGACAATAACAAAAATGATTAAAAATATTTGCCAAAATTTGAGAAAGTTTCTCTCTCTCTCTCGACAGTTTTATCGCTGGCAGCCAAGAAATTATTGCCAACTTCCAGTCACAACTGACATGCGTTACGAAGTGCGGGGGCGTTGCCTTTGTGGGCGGCATCCCATAAACGCCTCCATAAAGAAATTCCCAACGTATACGTATTATACTCTGGCTGGCGAAAAATTACCCATTAATTATTTATGCCGAAAATGTATGACGTTCATCAGACTGGCTGCTGCCCCTTGTCCTGCTTTCGGCTTGTCATTTTGGCTAATTATCTCATGTTTTTTCGAGAACTCGCCCCCTTTGATATTGTTTTGAGTTTGAGTTGAGATTAAAGCTCAAATACCCAATTTGATGCCAATTTGAAGTGATCCATTATTCTATATAAAATCAAGACTTCAAAATTTGAATACAATATTTTGCACTGTATTTTAAGAGCTTTACTGAGAAGCGAAAGATCCAATACTTTGAATGTGTTTAAGGCACCTTAGTATTTCACTTTGCACATGCGGTAGTTGTCAGTGTTGTGCAAGTTGTGATTTCAGGGGTGGTGCTTGGGGTTGTTGGTGGAGTTGTGCATGGTGTTGTTTTCGGTGTGGTGCAAGTGGTTGTTGTTGGTGTCGTGCAAGTCGTTGTTGTGGTTGTTGTTGGCTTAGTAGTAGTAGTTGTTGTTTTAGTAGTGGTTGTTGTTGTGGTTGTTGTTGTTGTGGTTGTTGTTGTGGTAGTTGTTGTTGTTGTAGTAGTCGTTGTTGTTGTAGTGGTTGTTGTTGATGTCGTGCAAGTGGTTGTTGTTGTTGTGGTTGTTGTTGTAGTTGTTTTGGTAGTGGTTGTGGTGCTAGTGGTAGTTGTGGGTGTGGTGCAAGTGGTTGTTGTTGTTGTAGTGGTTTTTGTAGTAGTGGTTGTTGTTGTTGATGTGGTGGTTGTTGTTGTAGTGGTGGTTGTTGAAGTAGTAGTTGTTGTAGTAGTGGTTGTTGGTGTGGTACAAGTGGTTGTTGTAGTAGTAGTTGTGGTTGTTGTTGTAGTTGTTTTGGTAGTAGTTGTGGTGCTAGTGGTTGTTGTGGGTGTGGTGCAAGTGGTTGTTGTTGTTGTAGTGGTTTTTGTAGTAGTGGTTGTTGTTGTGGTTGTTGTTGTTGATGTGGTGGTTGTTGTAGTTGTGGTGCTAGTGGTTGTTGTGGGTGTGGTGCAAGTGGTTGTTGTTGTTGTAGTGGTTTTTGTAGTAGTGGTTGTTGTTGTTGATGTGGTGGTTGTTGTTGTAGTGGTGGTTGTTGTTGGTGTGGTACAAGTGGTTGTTGTAGTAGTAGTTGTGGTTGTTGTTGTAGTTGTTTTGGTAGTAGTTGTGGTGCTAGTGGTTGTTGTGGGTGTGGTGCAAGTGGTTGTTGTTGTTGTAGTAGTGGTTGTTGTTGTTGTTTTAGTAGTAGTCGTGGTTGTTGTAGTAGTGGTTGTTGTTGTGGTGGTTGTTGTTGTAGTGCAAGTAGTTGTTGTGGGTGTGGTGCAGGTGGTTGTTGTAGTAGTAGTTGTTGTTGTTGTGGTGGTTGTTGTAGTTGTGGTGGTTGTAGTTGTGGTGGTTGTAGTTGTGGTGGTTGTTGTAGTAGTAGTTGTTGTTGTTGTAGTGCTTGTTGTTGTGGTGCAAGTGGTTGTTGTTGGTGTGGTGCAAGTAGTTGTTGTAGTAGTAGTTGTCTTTGTAGTGGTGGTTGTTGTTGTGGTTGTTGTTGTAGTTGTTTTAGTAGTAGTCGTGGTGCTTGTGGTTGTTGTTGGTGTCGTGCAAGTGGTTGTTGAAGCTGTGGTGGTGCTGCACGTCGTGGTAGTTGGCGGAGTACAACTTGTGGTTGTTGTTTCTTCACACGGCGGTGTGGTGGTGTCGCAAGGTGCTGCTGTCACCGCACTGCCGCCAATAGCTTTCGTGTCCGTCAACTGCAACACCTCGGTACAGCCCGTATTGTAGTTGACACATTGCTGGCTCTTGGAGTCAAAGAAACGGGCACAGGCTTTCTGCACAGCGACACCACCAACGCACTCGTAGTACACCGAGCAGCTGCCGGGCTGCAGGGCACGGAAGCCATTCGGCTTATTGGTGCAGACAACGCGACGATAGAGGTCCTTGCCAGCCGTTGATCTAATATTGGCGGCTCCGGTGGCGACAATCAGCAGGGACAAGGAGGCCAACAGGACTGCAGAGAGAGTACTCTAAAGGTTAGCTTGTGTCGACAAGAATTTTCCAAGAATAGGTACCGTAATGTGCTCTCATCTTGAGTGTGTTGCGATTTGAATTGGGCTAGAGTGTGGCACACACTTTTATATGTCAGCGCCTCTGTGCCTCTGTCCTGGCCTTATCGCAAAACTTTTCAATTAGTTAGTGGTTTTCGTTGTCAATCATATGTCGGGATGCTGTGTGTGCGGTCAGATCCTTTTGAAGTGTTTGCGTATCTTATCGCCATGCATCGCATCGCATCGAACAACCTCAAGTTCCTTCTCCCATTTAAATTATGAATATAGAAAATCAAGCAATTAAAATTCGAGGCTGGCAAACTCTGATTCTACGAAACTTGAAGCAGCTTTCTGAAGAAAACTTACGATTGTTCCCATTTGTAACATATATATATATATATTTATATTTAGAGGAAGGCAGAAGGACAATGAACTGTGCTCTGAATCACTTTAAATGAAGGAAACGCTGCATTGATTGTGGTTTGAGTTAATCAATAGCTCGCCTCCTAACTGCCCGACCACACGAATGTCCACTTAAATTCGCATAAATGCCCAAAGAAGCCGCCTGCTGCTAGACAAAACTAATATGCTTAATGAATTAACAAACAGTCTCGAGTCCCGAGTCTCTGTCCTCTCGTAATTAGGTGCGAATATACATAATGCATTATGACGCTTCGCCTGCTTCCATTGTCCAGCTCCAATTTTGGGAACAAGTGCATTTGGTCACGCACATTCTGCACCACCTCGATAACACCTGATGCCACCTGCCACCTGCCTTGGGACTGTCGCCGTTGCGCTTATTAACTTTTCGCACACTTGTGGCTTTTCGCAATACAGACTGCAAAATGCAGCTAATGAGCGTAAAGTCGCTCGATTTCGGTCTCAAAAGCTATCGGTATCAAATTCTGAGCGCAGTTAAAAGTGTATTTCGAAATAGTTTCAATTAGCTTTTATACTAAAGTTTCACGTGTCGAAGCCATTTAGTTTACAGGGTATTATTTCTGGAAATTCCAGTAAGTAGATTGTTTGGGGGCAAAAGTTGGAATAGTATGAAAAGGCTTCTTGTGTATTAAATATGGAGAAACTGAATTATATTCAAGCCAACGATTCGTGATTTAGCGAAAAATTTCATAAAAAATTATAGAAATTTCTGTAGATTTATTTGAACTAAAATATATAACACATTTATCACATTTAGGTCTGAACTAATAAAAACATTTCGATTAAACATTTTCTGAGTAAAATGTAAACTACATTTTATCTTTAGATCCCCCAATAGATGTATGTAAAATGTATATTAAGGAATAGCCTTGTTCCACTGTCAACATTTCTTACATTTGTTGCGAATGTTTTTCCAAAAGCAACCACATTTTTCACATTTCCACAAAATGTTGATATTTACCCCGAGTTATTTGTGTATCAGGGCTATGAAATATATGAAAGTAAAAAGCCAAATGACACTTGCTAATGGAATCACAGAATGTGAAGTATGTTAGTGAGCGTAGTACACTTTGAATAGGCTTTGCCCTTAGCTAGACAGACACATTTATATACATATTTATATATTTTCCAATATTTTTACAGCAAAGTAAACTCTCACCTTAAAAACTGAATCAATGTGTGTACAAAGTAGATTTCATTTCCTTTGGCTCAGCTTAAAGTTTCGCGGCGTTTTTTTTTGTTTTATTGCTTTTTTTTATTATTTGCAGCCGAGGCGAACGCCCACGTAACCCCTGAGGCGCTAATGAATGAAAGGCGTTTCCCGATTTTTCCAGCAGTCCCCCCCCCCCCCCTCGCTCCCCCTTCCCCCTCGCTCCCTTCAGCCCCTTGGCGCGATCTTAACAGGCCAAAACGGCAACTTTCACGTTCAACTGGCGTTTTCACTCAGTTTGAACGCTTTTAGCGCCATTTGACATTCTCCCAGTTGCCCATTTGCCCATTTGCTCATTTTCCATTTCACATTTCACATTTTGGCCCGTCTGCTGCATTTTATTGATTTTCATTTCTCGTCACTTTTCACCAGCGACGAGTGCTAGCAAGCCCATAATCAACTTTTCCTTCTGCAATCGGTTTGTTTACACATCCGATAATAAGTTGTTCGCTGTCAAGGTCGTTCTATGGCAGCGAACCCGCCCCTTCCCACCACCCTCACCACCCTGTAAATATACCTCATAACTACTCTCAGTCAAAAGGGAGTATTGCAAATTTATATTATATAAAGCTAAAATATATAAATGTCTTTTGACACCCTTCCTTAACTGGTACCAAAGGAAAATGTTTCAAAAATTTTTTTTCATTTTTCAAACAAATACACAAAGTTTCATTTTTTATTGATATTAAAGACATAACTATTTAAAAATGGCATCGAGCATGAAAATCGCTTAAATAGTTCCCGAACTTGGGAACTTTTCCTTGAAAATTCTTTGAAAAGGAAATTGCAATATCATAATATATGGCCTAATTTAAAAAAAAAATTATATAAAATGCAAAAAGTTTTATTTTTTTAATATTCTATTACATCTTCTTTAAAAAACGGCATCAAGCATGAAAATCGTTTAAATAGTTCCCGAGTTATCGCAGTTTTTAGTTTAGGATTTGCCCATTCGCTGGGAATTTGGGAACTTTTTCTTTTTGAATATCCCAATATGAAATTGGGAACTTTTCCTTGTAATAATTCGCAAAAAATAGGGATTTCTATTTGTTGAATATTCCAATATAAAGTTTATACAATTCACGATATCAACAATGTATTAAAAATAATATTTCAAGAACCTACGAACCCAAGAATTTGCTGCAGAAACCTCTAGGATTAAAGGCTTCAACCTCTAGAACAAAGTTCAAGGGGAATTAAATTGAAATCGAAATTAATAAAGAGAATAAACGTGGTTACAAATGTTATTTCCGCTTAAAATAACACGAGTTGGGGCAGAAAGTTGTTGTGCCCCAACAATCATGCCACAAGTAGTTCCGTTTGTTGGTTCGATTTTTGGCTTGCGCTGGGTTTGAACCGAATACCAACAAAACTTGTCGTCCAAATAAATAACAAATTAAGTTTGACATGCAAAAATGGAAAGATATATCGATGGGGTCTAATTAAATAAGGCGAAAATCTCTCACTCTCTCTCTCTCTCTCTCTCTCTCTCTCTTAAATACAAATTAATGGGCAAAAGTACTTTTAATTCGGCCATAAAGCTGTTTGGCCAAAACGAATTAAGCGCCATTTTAGCCGCATTCAATTTCCATATAAAATACCCAAGGTTACGGTCAATGGGAAGAGACGAGCACAAAAGCCAATTTAGTTCTAAAGCCAAATATTGGGAACATTGTCCGCTGCCAAAAGGCCAAAAGCCCCCCCCCCACACACACCAGGAAATGAGTGCGCCCCAACAACTGGCCGAAAGGAAATGCCATCCAATGAATTTCCATTTAACATTTCGAGTGGACGAAAAGGCAAAGCCACAGGCGGAAAATCAACAGGAAAATGCGATAAAAGCGTTCAAAGACCATAAGAAAAATTTAATATATTTAGATGAATTATATTATATTAAATGGAAAAACTCTTTAAACTTGCTGAAGTATTTATTAACTCGCAAAAAATAAAAACCCTCTTTCCACTCGTAGCATTATTTATTAACTAATACAAATTAAAATTGATCAAAAATATATATTTTTAAGATATATGCTGTCTTTTGACATATATTATAAAAAAAAGAGTACATATTTATATAAACATCTTTGAGAGAATTAAATATCCTTTGTAGGCTTGGGTCAAAATTCCCCATACCCATAACTCGGTTAAATCTCAACCTATTCTTATACGGTTTGGCTTTTTATTCATAGTTTTCCCTCTAAAACAATCTGGCATTAAAACCTGAACACCCATTTTTTGGTCGAAATTCATGTCCAAATCTTACCCCAAGATTCGTATATTGGCATGGGTCAAAATTTCCCATCCCCATAACTCGGTCAAAACTCATCCGATTTCCATGAGGTTTGGCTTTTTATTCATGGTTTTCCCTCTAAAATAATCTGGCATTAAAACCTGAACACCCATTTTTTGGTCGAAATTCATGTCCAAATCTTACCCCAAGATTCGTATATGGGCATGGGTCAAAATTTCCCATCCCCATAACTCGGTCAAATCTCATCCGATTTCCACGAAGCTTGGCTTTTTATTCATGGTTTTCCCTCTAGATTAATATGGCATTAAAATCTGAACACCCATTTTTTGGTCGAAATTCATGTCCAAATCTTAGTCCGAGATTCGTATGTAGACATGGGTCGAAATTTCCCATCTCCATAACTCGGTCAAAACTCATCCGATTTCCATGAGGTTTGGCTTTTTATTCATGGTTTTCCCTCTAAAATAATCTGGCATTAAAACCTGAACACCCATTTTTTAGTCGAAATTCATGTCCAAATCTTACCCCAAGATTCGTATATGGGCATGGGTCAAAATTTCCCATCCCCATAACTCGGTCAAATCTCATCCGATTTCCACGAAGCTTGGCTTTTTATTCATGGTTTTCCCTCTAGATTAATATGGCATTAAAATCTGAACACCCATTTTTTGGTCGAAATTCATGTCCAAATCTTAGTCCGAGATTCGTATGTAGACATGGGTCAAAATTTCCCAATTCCATAACTCGGTCAAATCTCATCCAATTACCACGAGGTTTGGCTTTTTATTCATGGTTTTCCCTCTAAAATAATCTGGCATTAAAACCTGAACACCCATTTTTTGGTCGAAATTCATGTCCAAATCTTACCCCAAGATTCGTATATTGGCATGGGTCAAAATTTCCCATCCCCATAACTCGGTCAAATCTCATCCGAATTCCACGAGGTTTGGATTTTTATTCATGGTTTTCCCTCTAGATTAATATGGCATTAAAATCTGAACACCCATTTTTTGGTCGAAATTCATGTCCAAATCTTAGTCCGAGATTCGTATGTAGACATGGGTCGAAATTTCCCATCTCCATAACTCGGTCAAAACTCATCCGATTTCCATGAGGTTTGGCTTTTTATTCATGGTTTTCCCTCTAAAATAATCTGGCATTAAAACCTGAACACCCATTTTTTAGTCGAAATTCATGTCCAAATCTTACCCCAAGATTCGTATATGGGCATGGGTCAAAATTTCCCATCCCCATAACTCGGTCAAATCTCATCCGATTTCCACGAAGCTTGGCTTTTTATTCATGGTTTTCCCTCTAGGTTAATATGGCATTAAAATCTGAACACCCATTTTTTGGTCGAAATTCATGTCCAAATCTTAGTCCGAGATTCGTATGTAGACATGGGTCAAAATTTCCCAATTCCATAACTCGGTCAAATCTCATCCAATTACCACGAGGTTTGGCTTTTTATTCATGGTTTTCCCTCTAAAATAATCTGGCATTAAAACCTGAACACCCATTTTTTGGTCGAAATTCATGTCCAAATCTTACCCCGAGATTCGTATATAGACATGGGTCAAAATTTCCCATCCTCATAACTCGGTTAAATCTCATCCGATTTCCACGAGGTTTGGCTTTTTATTCATAGTTTTCCCTCTAAATTAATCTGGCATTAAAATCTGAACACCTATTTTTTGGTCGAAATTCATGTCCAAATCTTAGTCCGAGATTCGTATATAGACATGGGTCGAAATTTCCCATCTCCATAACTCGGTCAAATCTCATCCGATTTCCACGAGGTTGGGATTTTTATTCATAGTTTTCCCTCTAAATTAATCTGGCATTAAAATCTGAACACCTATTTTTTGGTCGAAATTCATGTCCAAATCTTACCCCAAGATCCGTATATGGGCATGGGTCAAAATTTCCCATCCTCATAACTCGGTTAAATCTCATCCGATTTCCACGAGGTTTGGCTTTTTATTCATAGTTTTCCCTCTAAATTAATCTGGCATTAAAATCTGAACACCTATTTTTTGGTCGAAATTCATGTCCAAATCTTAGTCCGAGATTCGTATATAGACATGGGTCGAAATTTCCCATCTCCATAACTCGGTCAAATCTCATCCGATTTCCACGAGGTTTGGCTTTTTATTCATAGTTTTCCCTCTAAATTAATCTGGCATTAAAATCTGAACACCTATTTTGTGGTCGAAATTCATGTCCAAATCTTACCCCGAGATTCGTATATAGACATGGGTCAAAATTTCCCATCCTCATAACTCGGTCAAATCTCATCCGATTTCCACGAGGTTAGGCTTTTTATTCATAGTTTTCCCTCTAAATTAATCTGGCATTAAAATCTGAACACCTATTTTTTGGTCGAAATTCATGTCCAAATCTTACCCCGAGATTCGTATATAGACATGGGTCAAAATTTCCCATCCTCATAACTCGGTCAAATCTCATCCGAATTCCACGAGGTTTGGATTTTTATTCATAGTTTTCCCTCTAAATTAATCTGGCATTAAAATCTGAACACCTATTTTTTGGTCGAAATTCATGTCCAAATCTTACCCCAAGATCCGTATATGGGCATGGGTCGAAATTTCCCATCTCCATAACTCGGTCAAATCTCATCCGAATTCCACGAGGTTTGGATTTTTATTCATGGTTTTCCCTCTAAAATAATCTGGCATTAAAACCTGAATACCCATTTTTTGGTCGAAATTCATGTCCAAATCTCACCCCAAGATCCGTATATGGGCATGGGTCAAAATTTCCCATCCCCATAACTCAGTCAAATCTCATCCGAATTCCACGAGGTTTGGCTTTTTATTCATAGTTTTCCCTCTAAAATAATCTGGCATTAAAACCTGAATACCCATTTTTTGGTCGAAATTCATGTCCAAATCTCACCCCAAGATCCGTATATGGGCATGGGTCAAAATTTCCCATCCCCATAACTCAGTCAAATCTCATCCGAATTCCACGAGGTTTGGCTTTTTATTCATAGTTTTCCCTCTAAATTAATCTGGCATTAAAATCTGAACACCTATTTTTTGGTCGAAATTCATGTCCAAATCTCACCCCAAGATCCGTATATGGGCATGGGTCAAAATTTCCCATTCCCATAACTCGGTCAAATCTCATCCGAATTCCACGAGGTTTGGATTTTTATTCATGGTTTTCCCTCTAAAATAATCTGGCATTAAAACCTGAATACCCATTTTTTGGTCGAAATTCATGTCCAAATCTTACCCCGAGATTCGTATATAGACATGGGTCAAAATTTCCCATCCTCATAACTCGGTCAAATCTCATCCGATTTCCACGAGGTTTGGCTTTTTATTCATAGTTTTCCCTCTAAATTAATCTGGCATTAAAACCTGAACACCTAATTTTTGGTCGAAATTCATGTCCAAATCTTACCCCAAGTTTCGTATATGGACATAGGTCAAAACTTCCCATCCCCATAACTCGGTCAAATCTCACCCGATTTCCACGAGGTTTGGCTTTTTATTCATAGTTTTCCCTCTTAATTAATCTGGCATTAAAACCTGAACACCTATTTTTTGGTCGCAATTCTTGCCAAAATCTCACCCCAAGATCCGTATATGGGCATGGGTCGAAATTTCCCATCCCCATAACTCGGTCAAATCTCATCCGAATTCCACGAGGTTTGGCTTTTTATTCATGGTTTTCCCTCTAGATTGAATTGGCATTAAAATCTGAACACCCATTTTTTGGTCGAAATTCATGTCCAAATCTTAGCCCGAGATTCGTATATAGACATGGGTCAAAATTTCCTATACCCATAACTCGGTCAAATCTCATCCAATTTCCACGAGGTTTGGCTTTTTATTCATGGTTTTCCCTCTAAAATAATCTGGCATTAAAACCTGAACACCCATTTTTTGGTCGAAATTCATGTCCAAATCTTACCCCAAGATTCGTATATTGGCATGGGTCAAAATTTCCCATCCCCATAACTCGGTCAAAACTCATCCGATTTCCATGAGGTTTGGCTTTTTATTCATGGTTTTCCCTCTAAAATAATCTGGCATTAAAACCTGAACACCCATTTTTTGGTCGAAATTCATGTCCAAATCTTACCCCAAGATTCGTATATGGGCATGGGTCAAAATTTCCCATCCCCATAACTCGGTCAAATCTCATCCGATTTCCACGAAGCTTGGCTTTTTATTCATGGTTTTCCCTCTAGATTAATATGGCATTAAAATCTGAACACCCATTTTTTGGTCGAAATTCATGTCCAAATCTTAGTCCGAGATTCGTATGTAGACATGGGTCGAAATTTCCCATCTCCATAACTCGGTCAAAACTCATCCGATTTCCATGAGGTTTGGCTTTTTATTCATGGTTTTCCCTCTAAAATAATCTGGCATTAAAACCTGAACACCCATTTTTTAGTCGAAATTCATGTCCAAATCTTACCCCAAGATTCGTATATGGGCATGGGTCAAAATTTCCCATCCCCATAACTCGGTCAAATCTCATCCGATTTCCATGAGGTTTGGCTTTTTATTCATGGTTTTCCCTCTAAAATAATCTGGCATTAAAACCTGAACACCCATTTTTTGGTCGAAATTCATGTCCAAATCTTACCCCAAGATTCGTATATGGGCATGGGTCAAAATTTCCCATCCCCATAACTCGGTCAAAACTCATCCGATTACCACGAGGTTTGGCTTTTTATTCATGGTTTTCCCTCTAAAATAATCTGGCATTAAAACCTGAACACCTATTTTGTGGTCGAAATTCATGTCCAAATCTTACCCCGAGATTCGTATATAGACATGGGTCAAAATTTCCCATCCTCATAACTCGGTCAAATCTCATCCGATTTCCACGAGGTTAGGCTTTTTATTCATAGTTTTCCCTCTAAATTAATCTGGCATTAAAATCTGAACACCTATTTTTTGGTCGAAATTCATGTCCAAATCTTAGTCCGAGAATCGTATGTAGACATGGGTCAAAATTTCCCAATTCCATAACTCGGTCAAATTTCATCCAATTACCACGAGGTTTGGCTTTTTATTCATGGTTTTCCCTCTAAAATAATCTGGCATTAAAACCTGAACACCCATTTTTTGGTCGAAATTCATGTCCAAATCTTACCCCAAGATTCGTATATGGGCATGGGTCAAAATTTCCCATCCCCATAACTCGGTCAAATCTCATCCGATTTCCACGAAGCTTGGCTTTTTATTCATGGTTTTCCCTCTAAATTAATCTGGCATTAAAATCTGAACACCTATTTTTTGGTCGAAATTCATGTCCAAATCTTAGTCCGAGATTCGTATATAGACATGGGTCGAAATTTCCCATCTCCATAACTCGGTCAAATCTCATCCGATTTCCACGAGGTTGGGATTTTTATTCATAGTTTTCCCTCTAAATTAATCTGGCATTAAAATCTGAACACCTATTTTTTGGTCGAAATTCATGTCCAAATCTTACCCCAAGATCCGTATATGGGCATGGGTCAAAATTTCCCATCCTCATAACTCGGTTAAATCTCATCCGATTTCCACGAGGTTTGGCTTTTTATTCATAGTTTTCCCTCTAAATTAATCTGGCATTAAAATCTGAACACCTATTTTTTGGTCGAAATTCATGTCCAAATCTTAGTCCGAGATTCGTATATAGACATGGGTCGAAATTTCCCATCTCCATAACTCGGTCAAATCTCATCCGATTTCCACGAGGTTTGGCTTTTTATTCATAGTTTTCCCTCTAAATTAATCTGGCATTAAAATCTGAACACCTATTTTGTGGTCGAAATTCATGTCCAAATCTTACCCCGAGATTCGTATATAGACATGGGTCAAAATTTCCCATCCTCATAACTCGGTCAAATCTCATCCGATTTCCACGAGGTTAGGCTTTTTATTCATAGTTTTCCCTCTAAATTAATCTGGCATTAAAATCTGAACACCTATTTTTTGGTCGAAATTCATGTCCAAATCTTACCCCGAGATTCGTATATAGACATGGGTCAAAATTTCCCATCCTCATAACTCGGTCAAATCTCATCCGAATTCCACGAGGTTTGGATTTTTATTCATAGTTTTCCCTCTAAATTAATCTGGCATTAAAATCTGAACACCTATTTTTTGGTCGAAATTCATGTCCAAATCTTACCCCAAGATCCGTATATGGGCATGGGTCAAAATTTCCCATCCTCATAACTCGGTTAAATCTCATCCGATTTCCACGAGGTTTGGCTTTTTATTCATAGTTTTCCCTCTAAATTAATCTGGCATTAAAATCTGAACACCTATTTTTTGGTCGAAATTCATGTCCAAATCTTAGTCCGAGATTCGTATATAGACATGGGTCGAAATTTCCCATCTCCATAACTCGGTCAAATCTCATCCGATTTCCACGAGGTTTGGCTTTTTATTCATAGTTTTCCCTCTAAATTAATCTGGCATTAAAATCTGAACACCTATTTTGTGGTCGAAATTCATGTCCAAATCTTACCCCGAGATTCGTATATAGACATGGGTCAAAATTTCCCATCCTCATAACTCGGTCAAATCTCATCCGATTTCCACGAGGTTAGGCTTTTTATTCATAGTTTTCCCTCTAAATTAATCTGGCATTAAAATCTGAACACCTATTTTTTGGTCGAAATTCATGTCCAAATCTTACCCCGAGATTCGTATATAGACATGGGTCAAAATTTCCCATCCTCATAACTCGGTCAAATCTCATCCGAATTCCACGAGGTTTGGATTTTTATTCATAGTTTTCCCTCTAAATTAATCTGGCATTAAAATCTGAACACCTATTTTTTGGTCGAAATTCATGTCCAAATCTTACCCCAAGATCCGTATATGGGCATGGGTCGAAATTTCCCATCTCCATAACTCGGTCAAATCTCATCCGAATTCCACGAGGTTTGGATTTTTATTCATGGTTTTCCCTCTAAAATAATCTGGCATTAAAACCTGAATACCCATTTTGTGGCCGAAATTCATGTCCAAATCTCACCCCAAGATCCGTATATGGGCATGGGTCAAAATTTCCCATCCCCATAACTCAGTCAAATCTCATCCGAATTCCACGAGGTTTGGCTTTTTATTCATAGTTTTCCCTCTAAAATAATCTGGCATTAAAACCTGAATACCCATTTTTTGGTCGAAATTCATGTCCAAATCTCACCCCAAGATCCGTATATGGGCATGGGTCAAAATTTCCCATCCCCATAACTCAGTCAAATCTCATCCGAATTCCACGAGGTTTGGCTTTTTATTCATAGTTTTCCCTCTAAATTAATCTGGCATTAAAATCTGAACACCTATTTTTTGGTCGAAATTCATGTCCAAATCTCACCCCAAGATCCGTATATGGGCATGGGTCAAAATTTCCCATTCCCATAACTCGGTCAAATCTCATCCGAATTCCACGAGGTTTGGATTTTTATTCATGGTTTTCCCTCTAAAATAATCTGGCATTAAAACCTGAATACCCATTTTTTGGTCGAAATTCATGTCCAAATCTTACCCCGAGATTCGTATATAGACATGGGTCAAAATTTCCCATCCTCATAACTCGGTCAAATCTCATCCGATTTCCACGAGGTTTGGCTTTTTATTCATAGTTTTCCCTCTAAATTAATCTGGCATTAAAACCTGAACACCTAATTTTTGGTCGAAATTCATGTCCAAATCTTACCCCAAGTTTCGTATATGGACATAGGTCAAAACTTCCCATCCCCATAACTCGGTCAAATCTCACCCGATTTCCACGAGGTTTGGCTTTTTATTCATAGTTTTCCCTCTTAATTAATCTGGCATTAAACTCTGAACACCTATTTTTTGGTCGAAATTCATGTCCAAATCTTAGCCCGAGATTCGTATATAGACATGGGTCAAAATTTTCCATCCTCATAACTCGGTCAAATCTCATCCGATTTCCACGAGGTTTGGCTTTTTATTCATAGTTTTCCTTCTAAATTAATCTGGCATTAAAACCTGAACACCTAATTTTTGGTCGAAATTCATGTCCAAATCTTACCCCAAGTTTCGTATATGGACATAGGTCAAAACTTCCCATCCCCATAACTCGGTCAAATCTCACCCGATTTCCACGAGGTTTGGCTTTTTATTCATAGTTTTCCCTCTTAATTAATCTGGCATTAAAACCTGAACACCTATTTTTTGGTCGCAATTCTTGCCAAAATCTCACCCCAAGATCCGTATATGGGCATGGGTCGAAATTTCCCATCCCCATAACTCGGTCAAATCTCATCCGAATTCCACGAGGTTTGGCTTTTTATTCATGGTTTTCCCTCTAGATTGAATTGGCATTAAAATCTGAACACCCATTTTTTGGTCGAAATTCATGTCCAAATCTTAGCCCGAGATTCGTATATAGACATGGGTCAAAATTTCCTATACCCATAACTCGGTCAAATCTCATCCAATTTCCACGAGGTTTGGCTTTTTATTCATGGTTTTCCCTCTAGATTGAATTGGCATTAAAATCTGAACACCCATTTTTTGGTCGAAATTCATGTCCAAATCTTAGCGCGAGATTCGTATATAGACATGGGTCAAAATTTCCCATCCTCATAACTCGGTCAAATCTCACCCGATTTCCACGAGGTTTGGCTTTTTATTCATAGTTTTCCCTCTTAATTAATCTGGCATTAAAACCTGAACACCTATTTTTTGGTCGCAATTCTTGCCAAAATCTCACCCCAAGATCCGTATATGGACATAGGTCAAAACTTCCCATCCCCATAACTCGGTCAAATCTCATCCGATTTCCACGAGGTTTGGCTTTTTATTCATGGTTTTCCCTCTAAATTAATCTGGCATTAAAATCTGCACATCTAATTTTTTGTCGAAATTCATAGCAAATATGAAGAAAACAATTGTCCAATCTTCAAAAATCATTTTATATCCAAAAAAAAAAAAATCTTGAGATATTAATTTATAATAAAAGCTCAAAAAATGCACTCAGTTACAATTTCAGATGATTGACACACTGTGGCGAACTTAGATACAATTGAGAGAGAGAGAGAGAGAGAGAGAGAGAGAGGGAGGGAGAGAGAGAGCAAGAGCGAGATTTTGGGTACATCTTATGGCGTCGGGCATTCAATTTATGAGCTAAAATAAATGAATGCGAATACATACATAAATGTGCTCCTGTTTTTTGTTTGTTTTATTATTTTATTTTATTTTTTTTTTGTTTCCTTTTTGTTGGGATTCTTTTGTGGTCTACGTTTTATTTGAATCATGTGCTCGCCGTTCCGTCCAACTGTCCTCGTCGCCAATGCACGAAAATCTTCGCCTCCCCCACCTCCCGCCCGCTGGCCCACAATCGTTCAGTTAGATCGCAGCCAACTGACGTCTATCAATAATTTCCTTCTTTGCTTTCGTTAAATTTGGCTCTGCCTCTCTCTCGCGACGCCTGCTTTGTGTGCGTGTGTGTGTGCACGCGCTCTCTCTTTCTCTCTTTCGCATTTCGTTTGAATTTGACTTGCAAATATCAAAATAGCCGAAAGTCAAAGCCAATCATCAATCAATCAAACCATGCGCCCCTCCCTCCATTCGTTCATAAATCAATAAAACGCCGTTTGGCGCCTGTCACAAATTTACAGCAATACGAAAGAGAGCGCACAGAAGAGAACTGCAACAACAACAACAACAACAACAACAACAAGCGAAGGCTTAAGAAACGACATCAACGTAATCTGAGGTATTTTCTTTTTTCGCACTTGGAAACACCTGTTCAGCAATTGTTTTTTGTTTTTTTTTTTTGCTCTTCTTCTTTCAGTTCAGCTGAGGTCGGCAGACAGTGGGGCAGGTTGTGCGTAAAATGATTAGAAACGCCTGCCTGGCAACAGAATGGAATCTTTTTGATATGCAAAAGAATTTACGCTATTTTTTTTTTTTTTTCAAATTTGCTTTAAAAGATATTAAGAACAAGTTTCTTGTCTAATAAAAATAAGCGAATATCATAATCATAATAATAATAATGATATTATACTGTCCAATCAATTCAACAATATACCTACGCTTCGACTCCACTGTATGTCGAAAAGGGGAAATTTTTGCTTAAACTTAACGTTCAAAATGTCCCAAATTACCTTACTAGCTGCACTGCTTCTTCACTTCGTTTTGCGCTGTCTTCCCATTAACTGCATTAATATGCGCAGGCAGGCAGACAGACAGTTAACATTGTTGCATAGGCGTCGGCAGCGACGCCGCTGCTAAAGCTTCCAGTGCAGACATGCAACGCCCCCACATTCACATAGCAGCGGCCCGTTAACTGGCAGCACAAACAACAACGACAGCAGCGAAAATGCGCAAAGATGCTAAAAATGTGCGCGTGAGAAACAATATTGAAATAGAAGAAAAAAAAACACCTCAACAACAAAAATCATTAACATTTTTTTGCAGTGAAATTTGCCAATTTTTTTTTTTGAAAAAAATTTGCAAATATGAAAAGTTAACAGCACTGAGCGAGAGCAACAGCATGAATAAACATTTTATTAAATCCGTGCCGTGAGCGCGAGAGAGGCCCGGCCTATGCTCTCTCTCAGAGAGGCGCGCAGGCATGTGTGGAGCTTCTAAAAAAAAAAACTGCCACGCGCAGCAGAGTTTATTTTGAAGCAACAACAATAAGCATAACACTCTGCGCATTATAATAAAAGCAACAACAAACAGTCGCACATTGATAGGTGATGGTTGATAGCAACAGCAACAGCAACAGCAACAACAACAGCTACAACAACAACACGCAACGTCGACGTCCGTATTAAAATCAACATCAATATTTGTGGCTATTTTTAGACACACATAAAACGAACGAACGCATGACCGTTTGACTGTGTGCGTGCACATACCATATGTGTGTGTGTGCGAGAGTGGGAGAGCGCCAACGAACTGGGCAAGTGAACGGGCGGCGGTTGGCGGGCGGCGGGGTGCGGGTAAACGTTGTCATGCGCCGGCTCAACGATCGTTGCAGCTCCAATAACAACACAAGCTAACCACAAATGCAAAAAGCTCTCTCTGTGTGTGTGTAAGTCAACTTGCGCTTGTGTTGGTGCTTGGCGACGAGACGCTTTACAGACGACGCGACGTCAAAGGCGTGTGCTGTAATCAGCGCTGCCTATGAGAGCTTTGTTGTTGTTGTTGTTGTTTTTGGCTATGCGCTGCTGCAGTGCAAGGCAAGAAGAAGCAGCATGGCATAGAGAAACGGCAAGCAGTGCATTTCATTGCGTCGCACTTTAAATACTCTAACAAGAGAGTTTATAGGTAAATAAGGGTAAATATTTAGAGCATAATTTTATTAATACATTTAAGAATCATTTTTATATGAACCCTTCTTAATAGGTGCCAAGTTTTTTTTTTTAATTTTTTAAGAGTATCTAAATTCGTTAATATTTAATTTAATTTTTATTTGTTTTTCTCTAATTACTTTTTGAGCCGTATTTGCTTTCGTTTAGAGCTTGTTATTGTAAAATATTGCATGCCCAGTGAATAGGTGAATATAAGTGTCTACATAGTCGGCGTCGACGTCATCAATTAGAAAGTTGTTTGCCTAGCTCAACACACACACACACATTCGCCTCTTCCACAGCCCCGCCCCGAATGTGGGACTGAAATTTGAGCCACGTTTGGGTTTAGGCCATGCATCAAATTTCATTGAAGGTCAAACTGCGTTTTACATTTTGGCTTGCGTCAAAAAGCGAACGACGTATTTACAGTTTTTGCATTGAATTACCCAGTGTTGGAAGGTGTCTACTATATAGAGTATATGCACGGGCATATATATAATATAATGGCGTTTGCAAGTGCGCATAAAGCGCAGCTCATTTGGCGTCTTACACAACTACTTAAGGGTTTTCCGCAGGGGGGGGGGGGGGGGGGGGGGGGGGGGGGGAGTGTACAAGAGGCTTAAGGAAATAAACGTGGCAAGTGCCTTTTGTACGCACAGCACGTCGAAGATTTAATGCTCTTCCAGAGAAACGGATTTTCATAAAACTGAGAAGAATTCTGAATCTCGTAATTTCTGGACTTGGTAAAAATATAAAAAAAAAACTCGATTTCCAACTTTTCTTGCTAAATTTGGCAAGTGTTTTTTACAGCTAGCCGAAGACTTAATACTCTTCCAGAGATACGGATAAGTGAAAAGAATTGCGAAGCTCGAAATTTCTGGACTTGGTAAAAATATAAAAAAAACTCGATTTCCAACTTTTCTTACTAAAAGTGGCAAGTGTTTTTTACAGCTAGCCGAAGATTTAATACTC
This sequence comes from Drosophila novamexicana, assembly GCF_003285875.2. Lineage (NCBI taxonomy): Eukaryota > Metazoa > Arthropoda > Insecta > Diptera > Drosophilidae > Drosophila > Drosophila novamexicana. The sequence goes on from NW_020824834.1 coordinate 1,866,360, forward strand.
TTCCAGAGGAACGGATTTTCATATAAGTGAGAAGAATTCTGAATCTCGTAATTTCTGGACTTGGTATAAATATAAAAAAAAATTCTATTTCCCACTTATTTTTCTAAACGTGGTAAGTGTTTTTTACGGCAAGCCGAAGATTGAATACTCTTGCAGAGAAGAATTGTGAAGCTCGTAATTCCAGGCTTAAGTAAGAAAAAATCCCAATACCCAAGCTCTTCTCCCATAGAACTATATAATATAGAGGACTGATCCGGCAGGTTCTGACATACAATTTTCATTTTGCATTTCTTTCTACGATTTCCCTATAAAAAAGACATTTAGAACTTTGTTCATATCAGCTTTTGATAAGGCTTTAAACACCTCAAAAAGGGTGCTCCGTCATGTTTGCGGCATGCGTTCCACTGTGCAAACACTTTCACACGCATCGTTTATTCTGGCTAAAAACCGCTGATGTAACTGTTCGTGACGTTTTCCAGCTGAACGTAGAGCTCGTAGAAAGTCGTGATAAGAACAGCAACATTATCAGATAATATAATTAAAAAAAATTGCTGCTGATTGCAGAATATTTCGAGCGTACAAAAAGACTCAAGTGAAAGTTAATTTGTCAGTTCTATATGCACACACACACACACACACACATACCTGCATATGTGTGTGTGTGTATATATAGATAATGGCACATATAAAGATTGTTGCTTCTTATCAAGCATCTGGCTCATCCATAAACTAATTTGCGAACGTGGCAAAGTCGAAAAATGTGCCCGAAATCAACGTTTATGCGGACAGCGTTATTGCGATAACAGTTTCATATATCTATCTATATATATATATAAATATATCTTTACTGATAAATGCAGATTTGCTTGGTATTATTCATAAGCTTTGTTATGATAATGACAACATTTGAACAGCAACAATGTTTATGCGTACTTTGTGTACGTGATAATTGATTTTTACTAAGAAAAAAACGATTTCTTGTTCAGCAAAGATCTGATTCAAGGGCTTGAACAAGATTAACTGAGAAACTCTAGCTTTAAAAATGATGACAAAATAAATAACATATTATGAAAAATTTAACGCAAATTTCAACGTTTCTACAACTATTTTTTTTAAATCTAGTGTTATTTTTTAATATGAAGCATATGAAGATTTGCTCGAAGTTAAAATTATTTGAGTGCTACTTTTATGGGAAAGGAGAAAGAAAGAATTAAATCTAGGAATATTTATATGATAATCCATGATCTACTGATATATTTTTATGATAATCTACGATCAAATGATATAAGTTGTGTTTAAAGAAAATTAGTTGAGTGTTTCAGTTGACCATCAAATCGATTACATGATAACAACAAAATCCTATAAAATTACTTTTATGAAAGTCTGGACTTCAACATGGTTTGCTTTATCTTGATTTAAGCTTAAAGATAAAGAACGTTTAATCTTGGTTAAGTTGAAAGATCAAGCACGAATAACTCTGCATATTTGTAAATTTTTGCAATATCTTGAAAACGCAACTGCGTAAACATCTGTTTTAGCTGAAATTTACAATTAAATGGCAATTGCCACATGTTTTTTTATTTTATATATGTATTTTTGGTGACTTCCTCCACGTTTTGCTCTGACGTTAATTTGCTCAGCATTTAGCTGAAACCCCTCCCCCTTTCCCACCCCTTGCTCTATTGCCACAGCTGTTTTGTATCGAATAATTCTTGAAAAAGGCCTTTTTCTGATTTCAATTTGGTTCAAGCAAATAGATATATACGCTAATGCCAGATAATTTGGACAAACAAGTGGATCGTTGCGCCGCGATAAGAGAAATTCCCCAAAAACACATCGAAATGATAAAGGCGCAAAAAAGAACTTCCGTTCAAACAATTTTCAAGAGTCTTTTTTCCGATTTTCCTACACGTTATGCTCGAGCAATGGGAATGGAATTTTCGGGAGCAAACGCAATTCTTTCAAGTAGGTCAAAGCTGGGCCAAAAAATCAAAACAAATGAGTCGCATTTTGACAGAAGAAGCAAGTCAAGGCGCCTTTTTGGCAGTTGAAATGTTTACGACCTTGCCTCCGATAATACTCTATATAGTATATATATATTCAGCTTTTGTCTGTCATCAGCTTCTTTCGATATATATTCTACGAAATTGACAATAAATAATATTTATGTGTGCAGAAAAGGGAAAATCAAATATCATAAATCTTTAATTTGCAAAGAAAATTTCTAATCTAGCCAAAATTCTTGTGGTTTATCTAATTAGAGAATATTTTGATTTAATTTGTTGGCAAATTGCAAAGAAAATAAACGAAATAAATATTTAAATTTTAATTGCAATAATAGCGTATATTTAAGTGTATTTAACTTCGGTTTGATTTATTTTAGATGATTTTTTTTTTTTTTTAATTTTAGGAAATATTTTTTTGTTTATTCTGGACAAATTTGAGACAACTACTGTCTGGGATTCGAACCGGCTTTCTGCTTTCTCAATTCATAAAATTCTGATCAAATCTAAAGTTTCTTCTTACATTTTTTTATACCCTAACAAAGGGTATTACAATTTTGTCATGAAATGTCTTACGCATAGAAGTAGTTATCTGCGAACCCATAGAGTATATATATTCATGATCAGCATAAACAGTCGAGCTGATCAAGTCTAATCGGAACACTATATCATATACCATAGGAACGATTGGTCGAATATTGACTACTTTGATGAACAGCTTTAACATATCTTGAGCGCATCCTAAGCTACTTAAATCTGAGCCAGATCTTATCAAGAACGTTCTACTATATAATATAGCACTATGGCAAGAATCGGTCTGCGCTTTTACGAGCTTTACGCTTTCTCACATATCCGCATAGGGCAAGGGCATTCGGTCGTCGGCTTGCCATATCCATGCCTTCTTTCCATGTGCATCCATGCTATATGCTTAGATCCCATCACCATCGCACTACCATATCATATAGTATATGTATAGATATATATATACCCCTATATACTTATATGTACCAAATTAACTGCGAATTTATTTAAGCCAAGTCTTTGACAAGTTCTAGTTCTTCAATAGGCTGTCTCATATACCCTAACTTTCTCGTTTAGTATTATTCCGCAAAATGTTGAAATTTCCAAAACGTATTCCTCAAATGCGTCAGCTGACGATTATCAAATTGGAGTCGACTTTTGTTGGAAGCCGATGCTCGTGCCATTGGTAATGCGAGCGTAACGAAACGGACAGGTGTCAAGAATTTCGCCCGAGTCCCTCTTCCTCTTCCCTCTCCCTCTTCCCTCTTCCTCTTCCATTCCCGTTTTCTGTTTCTCTGTTTAAGGTAACAACGCCCCGACGACAGCCAGATGTTGACAGAGCCAAATGACTTTGACATAGATATCCAAGACGACGACGACGACGCTTTGCGAATTGTGTTCGCATTGGATTTCACTTGATTTGAATGTTATATTATTATAGATATATATTATATATATTATTTGTCATTTTTCACATATATATTTTCTTTCTAGTCGCCTTTCACAGTCCGGAAATGCGGCTTCTTCTTCTTTGCTCCCAATTACGCGCAAAGTCGGTCAATGCCACGCGCCTAACCCCGAAAGCCTGCCACCCACCCCCCACCCCTCTCCACACTTGACATATGAATACCTTCTTCTTTTTTTTGGGTGCCTCGCCTTGAACACGCGTTACCCTTCCCCCCCCCCCCCCTCCTCCCCCTCTATTTGCTGAGGTAATCAATTTTCATGCCCGGCAGCTTAAAACTGGCCGCAATCGCAGCCTTATCACATGACGCATGCCAAGTTCTGCCCTCTCTCCCTCCCTCTCCCTCTCTCTCTCTGCCCTCTCCCTCTCTCTCTCTCTCTCCTGCTCTTTCTCTTGGCTGGCCGCTTCGTTTGGGTCGTTGACTTTGGGGCTGCTGCTCGGATCGCTGCGTTCCATTGCAGTAAATCTGTCGATGGTGCCCGGAACCTGCGTAGTATATATATATATATATATATATATATATGGGTGCGTATATCACTCATCCGAACGATCTTTCAATATACAATTACTCAAGTGTGTGAGTGTGTGTGTGTGTGTGTGGCATATATGAAATATGCATATGCAATGTGTTTGGCTTTACGTTTCATTTTTTTTTTGGATTTTTTTTTGATTTTTTTCAATAAATTAAAAATGCGGAAAAGGTTGCAAAAACTCATAAACGAAATGTGCAAAACGACAAGCAGAGAAAGAAGAAAGCAACAGAGAGAGAGAGAGAAAGGGAGAGGGGGGAGAGAGAGAGAGGGGGGGGGGCTGTTTATTGAAGACGCGTGTTAGACATTCCGAAATATTAATTACGTATACGCAGCGTCTGGCCAGCAGCGCGGCTATTGCGACAATTCCACAACTGTTTTTCGCATAAAACAAAATAACTTTTGTCTAATTTCGTGTACCCTGTAGTTGACGAAAAGCGGCCATATTGTTTAGGGCATATGTATGTAACACTCGAATGGGGAAATTTCTCTGCAATTCAAATTATATTTATGCCAGATCCCTAAAGACTTTGAGCTTTGAGTCCAAAAGAATACAGGACTTACAACTTGGCATATAAATATTTGTATAGTTTATTTCTTAGCATAGACAAATCGAGCAGTTCTTCCAATATTGATGCATTTTGTCATAGCTCGAGAACTTTATGAGCTAGAGCTATAAAATTTGGTATGTAGACTCTCGAAAGATCCCCAAAGACATGGAATATTTCTTTTTATAGATAACCTTGCCCAGTTCCGTCCGAAATCGCATTTTTATAACCAGAACCACAATTTTTTATATGTGCACACATTGGAATGTTCCTGAAGGTCCTAAGGTAACATTTTAGTTATACAAAAATGAAGTTTCGATAGCTAGTTTAAATGTTACGGCAGTTCGGCATTCGTTACAGGGTATGTCCGCGTCGTTGCTTCTCGATTAAAGCACTCGCTTGTAGTTGTTTTTGTTTCTGTTTGTGTCTGTTTTCTTCATATTAATCGGCAAATTATGTGTAGTTCTTTTATACACTGTCTACGCTGTATTTTATTCGCTAATTTAAATGACAGCTCAATGAGCTCAGCCACAAGGGCGATGACAACAGTCGCTCGCCTGTCGCTCGGCTGACCATTGCCCAGCGGATGGATGATGAAATGTGCTTGGTCATATAACACACACACACACACACACACACACACACATATATATATATATTCGTAATTATTTAAAGAACAGGGTTGAGGCACACACACAGCAAGGGTGGACTTCAATTAATCCATGAGTCGGGAATGGATTTTGAAATGCACTCAAGTTGCGGAAAATTCATCAACCTTAACGAAGAATCATCTGGGAATTGTTTAAAAGATAAACTAGCATCTAGCGAGAAATAATTTAAATGGCAAATTCAAATAGTTCCTCAGAAAATGGCTAAATCGAGCTAAAATTTATATATTGATTCCTTCTTATTCACATGAACTATTAAATTAATAAAGAACTAGTTCAATTCAATATTTATCAACCCTAATGAAGAATCATCTGGGAATTATTAAAAAGATAAACTAGTTTCCAGAGAGTAATAATTCAACTGGGAATTTTAGATAGTTCTCCAGCAAATAGCCGAAACAGCTATGAACAGATTCTTTCATGTTCACATAAAGAACTAGTTCAATTCAATATTTATCAACCTTATTGAAGAATCGATTGGGAATTGCTTAAAAGATAAACTAGTTTCCAGAGAGAAATAATACAACCCAAAATTTTAGATAGTTCTCCAGCAAATAGCCTTTGAACAGATTCTTGCATGTTCACATAAAGAACCAGTTCAATTCGAAAATTAATTAGAGAGAAATAACTCAACTGGCAAACTCATTTAGTTCTCCAGCAAATAGTTAAATCAAGATACACATTTTCTATATAGATTCCTTTTTATTCTCATATGAACTCTTTAATAAATCAAGAACTCGTTCAATTTCTTTTATGCGTAACTTTATATTGCGCCCACAGACAGTTAATTAAGTCGAATCGCGTTAAATGCGAGCCAGTTCCTTGGAAAAGTCACCCCCCCTCTTTTGTATATTCCGCCCACCCACACTCGACTATCAATTTACCCATTTTGTTATCCAATTGTTCGCTTTAATAATGCAATGCAGCTTCAACTGAATCTGGCGAGTGCTCAGCTATTACATAAAGTAAACATTCTCCCACAGCAAGTGCCATTGAGAAAGACTTTCGTTTTCATTAGACAGTCAAGGGGGGGGGGGGGGGGGGGGGGGGGGGTCGGTTAAAGGGGAGGGTTGTCCGTTCAGGTTAAGATCTCGAGTCGCAACTGACCACAAGAAAAAGCCGTCGCTCAGTCAGTGTCCACTTGACTGGATCGACTGCACTTGCTGCCACACGACTTGCTCAGCTCTCGACCTCTTCACCCTGCCCACTGGCCCTTCCCCCCCTCATCGCCTCTCATCTTTGCACTTGCAACAACTTGTGCGCCCTTGCCACATTGCATCAATCAGAGTCGGCAGCACTTGGACAAATTGTCTGTCCGTTCGCATTGGAGTAGGCAAACTTTTTGAGCCAGCAGAAAAAAAAATATGTAAAATACATAACAGCCAAGTTTATATCAAGTGCACACCATTTGCATACCCTGCATAAATAGATGAGTGGGGCATATGTGGACTGGAGAGAGCGTTTGTTGCAGTCAAAGGGAAATGTATTTTAAGTCAAGGAAGAAACATGCTCCATTTGAGCTAAAGAAACCTTGCAGCTAGAGCTCTGAAATCGGGTATATGCAGGCAATTATAGACTCTTTCTTGATCTTAAATGGATTAAAACGTATTAGAGAACTTAAGATATCTAATATTTTATATGTGCATACATCAAGCTCAATATGAAGTTAGACTTAAAATTAAAGAACAAAATAAATCCAAAGTCGGAAACTTTGTTGTTTTCCGTATATAAAACTCTTCTTCCTATTTATTGTTAAATATATAGAATTTTACAAAATTTGTATTTATAGAAAAAGCAATTTCACAGACATAAAAGCTTTTCAAAATGAGAAACATTATACCCCTTTTTGCCCATTTTTAATGGATAACAACTCCCAAGTCAAAGTGTTCAAACTCAAACTACCTTTCTCTTGCTTGGGCTTAAAATCTGTTTACAGGGTATCTGACAGTCGACTCTAGAGAACCCTTTACACTCTTTCCTCGCACTTTGCAGCTGTTGTTGAACAAGGCAAAAGCTGTTGCTAAGCCGGCAAAAGCCGGACAGCGGAGCTGAGACAGCGAGAGAGTGAGGAGGAGAGTGAGCAGGAGAGAGAGAGAGAGGGGGACAGACAACTTGCCGCATTACTCATACGCCGCGTGGTCGTGCAGGGCGTCTGCTTTTGCTGTTGTCTTTGGCTGCGGTTATTTTTAATACCCAGCCACATAATTCAAAGTAATTTGCCAGCCGCTGCTTTGCATTTACATTTTACATTTTCCAGCTGCATTTGCGGCTTTGACGTGCCACTCGAGCCACGACTCACGACTGCCTGCCTAATATATCGTAGATATATGTATATATATATATGTAATCTGCCTATAATCTGCAGGCCTTGACTTTGTCTCTCTGCATATTTAACTTGGCATTTGCTCAAAACTGCTTTTTCCATTTGCAGTTGATCAATCAATTTATCAGACACTAACACAACAGCAATGACTCATCACACACACACACACACACACACGCACAACAAATTAGTCATCGCATAACTGTTTGGCCAGCCAGGCTCATGACACAACTGTCGCCAACAACAACAACAACAACAACAATCAACTAAAACCATGAGCAGAAATTTTAAATTACTTTCGCAACGTTCATGCATATTAAATACCCTATAAAAAAGCTATACAACATTCCTCTTCATTAATTAAATCAGCATAAAAATGTTTAGTTATATATTTAGCTCATTTTTAAAGCAAGTTTTTGGAACCAGTTCCAATATACTCATATCTAGAGTTCACAAAACAAATTTGGAACGAATTTAATATAAAAGTGATTTTTATTCATTTTCGAGCTAGTTCAAAAACTGCCGAACAACTTTTAAGCCCATATGGAACTAGTTCAAATTCAGCTCTGAACTAGTTTAAATATCTCAATATTCAATTAGCTTTCTTTAAGCCAATTCACAGGCATGAAGCTTCTTTTACATATAGTGTAAACTAGTTCTTTTTATTAATCAATGAACCAATTCAGAGAACCTTATGAATAACTCCTTTTGAGCTAGTTCTTCGATAAAGGAGTCTATCTCTGCTTTTGACCTGATTCACGTTATTTCTATTGATTGATTTAATATACATTTATTGGCTTGAAAAATGCTTATAAATTACTTTCGAAGTACTTCATAGACATTATAAACTAGCTCTGCTTTTGAGGCAAACATTTGAACTGGTTCCAGCTATTTTTTGCGGATTGATGAACCAATTTAGCGAACTATAGTTCTTTTTCAAATATACATATATACAGCATGAAAATGCTTTTTAGTGACTTTTGAACTAGTTCGTAGACAAAAATTCAATTTTGAACTGGTTCACGTTGTTTCTTTTGATTGATGAACCACTTCAAAGAACTTTGTGCATGAAATAATTATATTTACATACTTGAAAAATAAGTATGAAGGACTTTTGAACTAGTTGCAAGTCCCTGTAGACTAGCTTTTAACTTTGGAACCGGTTCACGTTAATTCAATTGATTGATGAACCAATTTAGTGAACTTCGTGTCTAAAACAAATATAATTACAAACATGAACTTGCTTTTAAATGACTATTGAACTAGTTTATTTTGGAACAAGTTCACAAGAGGCATGCACAAGTAAAAGTACTTTCAGCTCTCTCGCGAACAATTGAGCAAAATTTGTGCGCTTTTAAGTGCGCTTAATTGGAGCGACCTTTTGTGTCACGCCCCTGTTCGTTGTTGTGTGGAACGGGTGGACCACGCCCACCTCCCCCCACCCCTCCACGGCCCTTTATACAGTCTATTTAACACACACACACACCTCCCCTCCCCTATGGCTAGCTAGTCCGCCCACACACGAACATTTCTCAGCTAATTTCATTGATGAATTTTTATTAAATAAATTATTATAATGAGGCATACGCCTCTGGGTGCCCCCTTTGGGCATGTTGCAAGTCAACGAACGCGCCAAGAGAATGGCAAGAAGAGTAGAGAAAAGAAGGAGAAGAAGAATAAGTAACAAAAACACACTCACACACAAGAAAGCGCAAAAATTTGGCACACAATTGTTGCGGAGCAAAACATGAAATGGGGACACGAAAAAAAATTTGTGGCGCGTGTTCGCACTTTGCTGGAGAGCTCCCCTCCCCCGCCCCGCTCTCCAGCCCACCCCTCCAGCCACAGCCAGAATTAAGCAAATCTGAATAGTTGTAGGGTGGAGAGAGGGAGGGAGCAGTCACTTAGTCTATATAAGAAATAATTTATCAACGGCAAAACCGAAACTTGTTCAAACAATTTTGTCCAAAAATAGTCCGAAACAAATAGAAAAATTAGATATGTCCACAAATCTGAGCTCCAGCCGGGGGCACTATTAATAGTTCGGGCCCAACCCAATTGATTATAAAGAACAAAAAGAAAAGTCAGCAAATGTTTGGCCAGCTCAAATAGTTGCCGATAAGGCGGGCGAAACTTACGAGCGGTATCAGCTGAGTTGGCCTTAGACAAAGCTCGAGCTCGAGCTAGAAAATTGTGAATGAAGGCAATTTTGTGAATGGACGGAAAGTTGTTGAATGAACGAGAAGATGCTCTTGTTGTTGTTGATAATCAACAACTATAATCTTAAATATGTGGAATACACGTTTTTAATAGAAATTTAGTCGTAATTATATTAAATATATATAAATTAAATGTTTTCATTTTCCGCTTGACAAGTTGCATTATTTTTGTATTTCTATTTGAGCGACTGGCTAATGTTTTTCACTATCTTATCGATATATTTATCGATTAATTATCGATTGGCATATTACCTGAGCTACATTTCATTCAAAATATATATAAGTTTTGTATTTTCTTTCATTAAATAAAAAAAAGAAAAGAAACCTATCGATATCGTTTCCATTTCGATACTTTCAGTAGTTCGATATAACTATCGATTATTTATCGATTAATCAAATTTGATTTATAATTCTGCACATTCATTCAAAACTTACTTGCAAGCAAATTTTATCTATACTTCTAATAAATGAAGAAATAAACCCTATCGACATAATTTCCCTTTCGATACTTTAAGAAGTTATTTGAGATTTTGATCTAATCAAAATTAATATACATTTGAAATTTTCCATATATATCTATTGTTTAATCTATTGAACTCTTCAAGAACAGATGCTATTATAATTTTTTAATGAATAGAGATGTATTTTTGGCAAATCTTAATCAAATTAATTCATGAAATCTTCATCTTTTATCTTATCAACAACTAAGTTTCTTATGATTTCGCATGCTGCTTGAATTATCTTTTGGCCATGTTACGCATCTGATGAGTCATGTTGAATTTTGGTCACAAATCGATCTATCATGCAGTTTATTTAAAGCACATGATTTCACTTCGGGGGAAGCAAAAATTGATGCATTTCTTTTACGTAGTCAGAGATTGTTAATGAAATGTGTTTCGGGCGGGAAATCAATTGAAACTCAATTAAATGACTCTGTTCGAATTAGGCTAAAACATCTTTAAAAGAAGAATCAGAAGGGGAAGAGCAAATTTTGGAATAATATCTACATTTTCTTATAGAGAGTGTTTGCTCTCTTTTCCTCTTTTCAATCTCTCTTTTTCTCTGATACTCATCAGAATTCTCTAGAGAACTTATTTAATGCACACAACAACTTTAGATGACAAGTTAAAACTATTCTCAAAAAATGTATATATTACAAAACAATCTACTCCAATTTCTGAATTGAGAAACTCTGATCTGATGGGAAACGGACTCTACCTGAGCCTCAAATTAATCGCATCTTTAAAAAATACTTTAATATCGGATATATATATATATATAAAATCTTGTTATTTGGACTCACCTTTCAGTCTCCGATTCTGCATTTGGTTGCTGCTGTAGCTGTTGTATTTGTTGCTGTGTTGTTGTCGATGATGTTGCTGCTGCTGCTCCTGCAGCTGTTGTTGCTGCTGCTGCTGCTGCTGTGGCAGCAACAGTTGCTGCTGCTGCTGCTGCTGCCGATGTCGATTGTTGCTGTTCATCGCTCAAGCCGAGCGATGTTGTCGTTGCTTCTGCTGCTGTTGCTGTTGCAGCTGTAGCTGCTGTTGTTGTTGTTATTGCAGTTGCAGTTGCATTCGTTAAGTTCACATTGTTGTTGTTGTTGTTGTTGTTGTTGTTGGCACTAACACTCGCGATATTTGTTGGCGGTAATTGTTGCTGTTGAGTCTGTGTTGCAGCTGCTGCGGCTGCTTGTTGCTGCTGCTGTTCATCGAGCACGCCAGCGACGACCAATTGCTGCACATCGGCAATTGTTGCTGGCGCGCTTTGCAGCTGCAGCGCGGGAATTACTGCTGCTGCGGCGGCAACAGTTGGCGGTTCGTAGCTGTTCATGTGCGACAGCAATGGCAAAGTTTGCCCCTGAGTCTGACCAACAGCTGCTGCTGTTGCTGCTGCTGTGACAACTGCTGCTGCTGCTGCTGCTGCTGTGCCAGCAACTGTTGCTGCTGTGCTAGTGGAAGTGTTTGAAGTCTGTGTTGCTGCTGCTGCTGCAGCTGCGGCTGGAAATGCTGCAGTTGCCGGCGCAATGCCATCGATTTGCGATGTTGCCTCCAGCTGGAAGTTGGCCGTCGGCGGCGCCGGCTGCTGCCCGGCAGCAACAGCTGCAAATGTCGGCGCCGATTGTGGCGTTTGGGCGGCCGGCGACAAGGGCTGATCCACATAGCTGCTGCTGCTCAGCTGCGGCTCGCTGACAGCAACTGTTGCTGTCGTGTTGTTGTTGTTGTTATTGTTGCTGCTGTTGCTGTAGCCAGCGCTGGTGGCAACATCCATTGCTGCCGCGGCAGCGGCTGCCTGCTCCTGCTGCTTCAGCTGCTGCAGCGACTGTTGCAGCTGCTGCGCCGCGGCCGTGGCATAGTCCATGGGCAGCGTCTGTCCGTGGGGCGTGCCCTCCGCATTGGCATTGGGCGTGCCCGCGTTAGCATTGACGCTGTCATAAAGTTGTTGCTGCTGCTGCTGTTGCTGCTGTGCATCGCTGTTGGCTGCGTTCACGAACTGCTGCATGCCGTGCACCACGGTCGCGGGGGCGGTCATAACGCCGCTGGGCGTGGCCGTTAGTTGACCAGCTGCAGTTGCTGCTGCTGCTGCGGCGACGCCCGCCTGCAACTGTTGCTGCTGCGACGGCTGCGATTGCTGCTGATCGGCAAAGTTCCAATTGGCATCGGCCGAAGCGGCCTCCAGATGATTCTCGTGGAGCATGCTCGGCGGCAGGATCATGCTCTGCGTTGTCTTTGGTGGCGCCGTGGGATCGCATCCCTCGCCCATATTGTTGCCACCGCCGCCAGCAACAGTTGCCGCCTCGGAGTTACCAGTCTTTTCATTGTTGTTGGCAGCACCGACACTGGAATGATCCAGATAGTCCATGCACATCCAGCGTCCGCGCTTGAACGGCTCCGTCGACTCAATTTTGACCACCTTGAAGCGTTCGCTGCGATGCTGCGTCTCCTTCATGTCGTCCTTCTTCTTGGTGCCGCCAGGCGTCACAGCCGCACTCACCACATTGATTATATTGTCGGAGACATTCACCTGCACATTCTGTATGGTCTGGCCGAGGGAGGGCGAGCCGATGGGATCGACCACAACGAGACCGTACTGTGAACTGGTGGGTATGACGGGCGCGGTGGTGCTCAGCGCATTGTTGGCAAAGAACACCTCCTCCTTGGAGAACGTGTCCTCCGACATGGACGGCGTCTCGTTCTCCAGATCCGTAATCCGACTATTGTCATCCGTATGAGATTCGTCCAGATCATCGGCGGACTCATCGCCCGTATCGCCTGCCGCATTCAGCTTGGCATGGCCCACCGTCACGGAGGTGATTTGAAATGAGGAAGTCGTCTTTGGTTTGCGATTGTTGCCTCCACCGCCGCCGCCGCCGCCGCCGCCAGCAGAGGCAGCAGCAGCACCTGCTGCGGCGGCAATTGTTGCTGCCGTTGCCGACGGATGCCCCTGGCTGTGGCTCGTGTGCTGTTGATGGTGCTGATGATGATGATGCTGATGATGATGATGATGCCCATGATGTTGCTGCTGCTGCTGCTGCTGCCATTGCTGCTGCTGCTGCTGCAGGCCCAGGCCGCGCCCATTGTTGTTGGGCGAGCTGGCCTTGCCGCTGCCGGCGTCGCTGCTGCTGCTGCTGTTGGTGTTAGTGTTGGTTGCTGGCGTGGCAGTGTGATTGGTGCTGCTCGATTTGGGCGCCAGCGAGGCGCTCGAGGCTGTCGCCAGGCTGCTGTTGCTGCTGGCGCGCGATACCGTGGCGCTGGCATCGGCAGCAACAGTTGCTGCTGCCGCAGCGCCGCGATTCAGCGCATTCAGGCGCAAGCTCTCGCTGGTGGTGCGCTGTATATTGTTGCTGCTGCTGTTGTTGCTGCTGCTGTTCTGCTGATGATGATGCTGCTGGTGCGTGGCGACATGATGATGATGATGATGATGCTGCCCGCTGCCGCCGAGCGAATTGACCTTGGTCAGCGGCGGCTTCTTAATGCTGGTGGTGCCACCCACCACGCTGACGCCGCGCGCCGGCGTCTGTATGGAATTGCGGCGAGCGGGCGCATTGCCAGCGCCAGCTGAACCGCCCGTGGGCTTGAACTTGGCATTCAGATGACGATCGAACATGTTGTTGCTGCCGGCGCGTTGCTGCTGTTGTTGTTGATGTTGCTGCTGTTGTGTGTTGCTGGACTGTTGCCGGCGTGTTGCTGCTGTTGCCGTTGTGTTGTTGCCGGCTGCTGCTGCTGCTGCTGCGGCAGCTGTTGCTGTTGTGTTGGCAACAATTGTGTGCGTTTCCTGTGAACTTTCGGGCGAGGAGGCGGCCGAGTTGCTGCCGCTGGCCTGACCGCTATTAGCAATTGTTGCTGCCGCTGTGCTGACTTGTTGCTGCTGTTGCTGTTGCTGGTGTTGCTGTTGTTGATGATGATGTTGCTGCTGTTGCTGACCGGAATCTTCGTTGGCAGCGCTTTGATTCTCGGCCATAATCGAATTGGATTTCAGCGTGCGTAAAGTTTTCAGCAAATAATCCAGTTTTGCTGACAATACTTATGGATTATTTGGCAAATGAAAAAAAGTTCTAGTATTTATTTGGTTTTTTCAAGTTTCTTGTTCGTAGTTTTTGCGATTTTAAGTCTCTGCCGCAACTAGTTGCCGTTGCACAAATTATGTTGCTGCTGCTGCTGCTGTTGCTTGGCGGCAATTGTTGCTGCTGCCGTGCTGGCAAACGATTTGCCCACTTCGAAGATGAAACTAGCGGCTGCCAAACGACGACGACGATACATAGCGACCGTTGCGTTACAGGTGCAACCAACTGACTGACGAATTGCGACGACGACGACGACGACGACGGCGACGACAACCGAAAAAACCGAGAGACGCGTTCGCGAAACTAAACAGTTGTTGTTGCTGCTGCGATTGTTGCTGTTGTTGATTTTGTTATGCTAAGTAATAAATTTAAATTTATTTGTTGCTGCTGCTGCTGCTGGTCGCAGCTATAATTTGCTTTTGCGCGTTTTATTAGCAACAACAACGCGCGCAATAACTACATAAGCCGCCCGCGCGGACAGCAGCGCCATCTAGCGCTTGACTTTGGTTAGCGGGCGTTTCAATTCTCACACACACACACACACACACACATACACACAAGCACACAGCACAGCTGTTGTTGTTGTTGTTGGTAATTTTATAATTCACTTAAATTTATTTTTTACTTTTTTTTTTATATAATTTACTTTTAACTACGTTTTCTTTTTTTTTTTTTTTTTGTATTTTTCTTGAACTAAGAATTTTAATTTAACTTTTACTTGAAATTAAAAACTTTGTTGTTGTTGCACTTTTCACACAAAATATTTCCATTTGTTTTGTTTACATTTTCATGTTGTTTATCGCGGAATTATTAAACAATTTCTTTGTGCCCCGTTTACTAGCAATGCAGTAAGCTGTAGAAATCTAATTCCTGCGGAAGAGACAGAGACGTGGAAGAGAGAGAGAGGGGGGAGAAAAAAAATATAAGTAAATATTAATATTGAATTAGTTTTGTTTAGAAAAAAAATATAAGTAAATATTAATATTGAATTAGTTTTGTTTATCAATTGAGTTAGACGCGAATTGAATACACCTCAAGCGTTAACATCACAAGCGAATTTAATACACAATTCGTTTTATTCGTTTACATAATTAATTGCCAGGCACGCGTTGGGCGCCATTTCTTTAAAAGAAATAACATTTACGTATTTAAAAGAAATGCACAGCTTGATACAGTTGGAGTTTTGTATATAAATAATAATAGTAAAATGAAAAAAACGTTTATACAACTTTTTATAGTTTCTTTTCCAAAGTCCAGAAAGATAAATCATTTGTATTCCTCATCTAGACATAATATTATGATCTAAAGTCCGTTTGTAACTGTTCCGAGAACTTGAAGAAATAGTTTTTTATTCTTTTTCTACATTAGCAATATCTGATCAAAAAACAGCTGGAAATGAAATACCTTACGATCTTAAGTCTGTTTTTCCTTCTTTGTTGAACTTTTCAAGAACCTTAACCCCTAGTACAAAGCTCAAGAAATGTTCTTTATTATAAAAACCCGATGAAATAACAAACTGCAGAAATAGAATTGAAGAACAATAAGATTTAAGGTTCATATGCAACTCTTTAGGAAACTAGCTCAAAGTATTATATTTCGTAGTTCCTAAAAGAAAACAAAGTTTTAAAGAATACGAGAAATATACCTTCCAATTATTATAAAATACTTAAATGCTTTCATATGTATTTGCAAATTTATTAAACAAGCGAAAACGAGAGAGAATGTCATTAGAATGAACATAAAATTTGTGGCAATGCGTCTGGGTTTAACATTCTATAGAACTTCAGGTTCAACATGAAGAAACTTGATGCAAGGTTAAGCAAAAGTATTCGAGTTACTTAAGATATATGAAATATACCATTTGCATGGAATATCTGGAATAATGTTGTTGCTATGAGATCGTATGAAACAATGCGTATATCATGTTGATATATATATCTCTCCATCTATGCATCATATTTAATTCTTGAGCTTCATTTCATGTTATTGTACTTTATCTGGAATAATGTTGTTCCTTTAAGTTCTCATGAGACATTACATATTCCTTGTTATTGTACTCTCTATATGAGGTCTATTAAATTTTGGGCTTGATTTCATGTTATTGTACTTTCCCTTATCAATCTATATACATAAAGATATATAGAATACGTTCTAATATAATCTGAAATAATGTTCTTTTTAGCTCGTTTGAGGCATTATGCATCCCATAGTACTTTCTATATCATTCCCATTACCATATTAAATCTTGAGCTTGATTTCATGTTATTGTACTTTCTTTATCAATCTATTTATCAGATAGCTTGGTTAAGATATATAGAATTTATCTTTGTATTATCTGATATTGTACTTCTTATATCTTTCTATTTATCATATTAACTCTTGAGCTTCATTCATGTTATTGTACTTTCTTTATCAATCTATTTATCAGATAGATTCGTGAAGATATATAGAATTTAGCTTTGCATTTTCTGTAATAATCTTGTGTTTGTAACCCAATCATTTTAGGTATTATACCTTTGTATTTATCATATTAAATCTTGAGCTTCATTCATGTTATTGTACTTTCTTTATCAATCTATATAAAGAATACTTTTTTGTATAATCTGGAATAATGTTGTTCTCTTTAGCTTGTTGTAGCCCATTGTACTTTCTATATCTTTCTATTTATCATATTACATCTTGGGCTTGATTGTACTTTATGAATTAGCATATTAAATCTGAGCCTTTAGCTTGATTCCAGCTGTAGCTTTAGCTGCCTCTGGCTGTATCTATTAGTGCTGGCAGTAGATTTCTTAACTGCGTAGTTCCACTGTGGCTTAACTATTTCATTGATCATCATTAGCATGCGGATGATGAAGAAGATTTTGAGTTTTTCTTTATTTTTATTCTTTTTATTGATTTCATTATTTCCGTTTTACGTCGCAGTTTTGTTGAATTAGTTAAGTGGCACATTAGACGAGTTTCCTTTGGCGTGTTTTTGGCCAACAATTTTGTTGGCCAAGTTGTTGTTGTTGCTTTCTTTGTGCCACAGTTTTAATATTTTAAATATTTGCTTATTTTTTTTGTTCGGCATTTTTATCTTTCAAATTTTGGTTTTGTTTTCCATTATTTAATTGATTTTGTTTACGGAAATAAACGCGCAATTGACGATGCCAAAATCAACATTAAAAGCCAGTGAAATATGCCTTAAGCTTGCTTAGTCGACGTGAATATACCCTAGCTTTAATTATAAACAAATTCTGCTCGATATTTCTCAGTTTCTGATGAAATATTTGCCCCGATTCTTCAGATTTCAGATCATCTTTGCAATTCTACAGTTTATCAGCATTTAATATCTAAAAGTTGAGGCAAGAAGGAATATTCTTATAGGCAATGCCTCGGACCTTATAGTCCGATCTTAGTAAAATATTTCAGGCATAAAGGTGCAAAAGTACCTGATAGTAAGTTCTTTTTACTTTAAGGGAGAAGTATCAAAAAAGGTAAACATTTTTCATGTTTATGTTCTATATGAGGTCCTACATAGCAAGTTTTGTGCATCTAGCTCCTATAATCCTCGAGTTATGCATAAGAAATTTAGCCAGAAAAAAGATTTTATTTCAATATTATGAAATAAGGAGCTACGCAATAAAGCACAAGCCTATTGTGCGTGTGGTATAGACAAAGTATATATATATGATATATATTTCAAATATTGTCTCTAGCTTTTATAGTTTCCTGACTAGATAGTCTCAGCTCGTCGCCCTGATATACTTTCTGGGTTCTAATATGCTTCCAGCTGCCTGTTGCATACCTATACAAAAAACCATCATACCCTTTTCACCCGTTACCGTGGATTCATGGTAAAAATTTGCAAAAAAAAGAACACAAAAAAAAATGCGTAAATGAACGGATGCGTGTATTTGTGTTTGTTAATAGCCGTAAGCTTTGGCGATCATTCATAAATTTCGTGTACTGTTTAACTGTCATAAGCGTGTGTGTGTGCGTGTGTGTGTGTGTGCGTGTGTGTGTGCGGGCGCGTGTGTTTGACGTTTTGAACTTTTGCGTGTGCCCCCAGCCCGAAGGCAAAGTCAAGACCTTGGAGCCAACCATTATTTGACGTGAAACAAACGACACAGAAAAACTTTTTAATACGCAGCAAAACAAAAACAATGAAAAAAGTAGGAGAAACACAAAAAATCTGTTATAGGTCAACACTGGTCAGGTAGAGCTCTATTGGCCTTGCCTTCCAGCACAGGTGACTTAATTTGGCAACAGAATCTAACGACAATTAGTTTGCGCATTTGAGAACACGTTTAACAGAGTTTCGGAATCTGGAACGTCTTTGTGCTTGAATTAGTTGAGAATTTTAAGAGACAAGATTAACAGGCGATATTTCTAATGAAACTTCGAGAGCTTAGTAAAATTATAAAAAAAAATCTGAGCCTTGATATCAAATTGTATTATTATAAAGAAACGCAATTTCTTATTGTTGCTGAAATGATTTATTTTTGCTATTTTATCGGAAATCAAAGCTATATCCAATTGCATTAGGGGTGTTCAGTGTTGTGTAAGTCATGTTTTTCAAATGATTTACCAGCTGAGCGACTTTTATTACATTTGCCCACATTGTGATTACCTGGAGAGGCCCATTTAGATTTCTATTAGCGCACGTAAGCTTGGCTAACTGTAATTTATATCTCTGTAATTCAAAGTAGCTGATGGCTAGGTGCAAGAATTGCACTCGCTGCGAATGTATCCAACAGATACAATTTGCCTTGAAGGGGGGCCGCCTGGCTGGCCCGACGCCTGCCTCAACAGAGGCGACAAACAATAAACGGAACAACAAAAAGAAGCACAACAACAACAATAACAATAACAAGCGCAAAGCGCAGCAACAGAAGATGAGAAGAAGAGCGATGGAGAGAGAGAGAGAGAGAAGAAGAACTAATTGCAACGACAAAGTATAAAATCGATGAAGCAAAAAATATAATGAAGAACAACTACAACAGATAGCGCAGCGCAAAGAAGACCGAAAGAGGGCTAGCTGGTGGAGGAAGGGGTAGGGGTACGCAAGATAGGGAGAGAGTGCAGAAAACTTACATATGGTAAGAGAGAGCGAGAGAGAGCGAATGCGCGTTAAACAAATTGCAACAATTTTGCCATAGAGCCGTGAGAGCGAGAGCGCAGCAAAGACAGAGAGAGGGGGGCAGCCTGTTGGCCTCCTGCCTACAGGCACGCACACAAGCGCGCACACACACACACACACACAGGCACACAGTCAGACACGCGTAAGACAGCGAGCAACGTGGGCGCCTACGAGTGCGATGGGCCAGGGCTGCGGCGGGGGGCTAACATGCCAAACAAACAGTGCAAATTGCCAAAGCGAGCGAGCTAAACGAACGAGTGAGCGCAAGAGGGAGAGGGAGCAGAGGGAGCGCAGCAGAGCACTGCAGAAGAGAGCAGCAGAGCGCAGTGCGGAGTATGGCAGCACATTGTCGGCACGCGCTCTCACTGGCGCGCTCTCTCTCTCTCTCTTCGCAGAAGACGAAGAAGACAGCTGCCGGTAATCAATATTGATGATGATAGCAGAGGCAGCGGCAGCGGCAGCGACCGAGACTGCGGCAGCGACTGCGACAGCAGCAACGAAGATAAAGACCAAAAGGGAAAAGGTCAAAGTGAAATGCAAATCAAAGCAAATTTAAATGCAATTTAATTAAACGAAATCAATGCGAACCCGAGAGCAAAACCCAAAAGTTGTGTGACTCACGAGAGAAGGAAGTGCTGCAAGGGCCAAGAAACAAACAAAAATAACGGAACAAAGAAGAGCCAGAGCAAAGCAGACGCTAAGTTATTGCACACATCCAGAAGATACGCAACATACCAAAAAAAACGTTGGAATCTTTTCAATTATTAAAGCAAATTAAATCAAGCTAAAGTAAATAACAGCAACAAATACATGCACAAATCAGACGCAGCTGGAGAGCGCTAGTCGACCGGCAGATACTCTGCTTTTGCTGCGACTCGAGACTTTGGAATATGTATTCTTCTATAACTTTGTTGTTTATTGTCCGATTGTTATAAAATTTGCAGTGCTGCAGTATTAATATATCTAGTTTATATATACGAAAAATCAAGGCAATTCGTGTGTAGGCATATTGGTTAAAGTAGGAAGGGTGTGCAACATCTCAGTATGTTCCTTATCAGTGCATGAAATATTCGTGTATAAAATATTTATTTATCAATTTTGGGATCTTTGATCTACGGTTCCTCTACAAAGAGCTTTCGGATTTTCGGTAATATATCAGCACAAATTTCCAGGGTATATGGAAAATATATATTTATCAATTTTGCAATCTTATGATCTGGCCTTCAAAATCTTGAAATCATACAGAGAATTTTCCTATTGGCCATTCGATGGAATATGCTCATTTTCGGAATAGAAATTTCCAGGGTATATTTGGAATAAAAAAGATATCATAATCAATTGTATTTACAATACATTTGCGTTTGTCAACAAAAATATTTGGTACAACGCGGCGAAGACGTGACTTGGCGCACGCTGTGCCGGCAGACACCCCTCCCCCCTCCCCCCTACCACCTACCCCCACCCCGCCCCACGCTCGTCTCAGAAGTTGCATAAAGTTGCGTCCATTTGTTGCAATCGCTTGCAAAATGAAACTGTGTTTTAACAAATGGTTGAACAAACAGTTCATGATATATATCGTATTTCTAAACAGAACCGATTACAAAATAAAAGGCTGGACCTTATCGCAGCTGATGACACAGCAGAAATCAACAAGAAGAAGACGAGCATAAAGAAGAAGAGGAGGAGGAGAGGAGGAACAAGTGTGGCCTGCGTTTAGAATTGAAACATGAGACAAGACTGCGAGAGGAAATCAAGACGAGTCTGCAACTTTGCCTCATGTGGCAGCAACAACAACAACAACAACAACAACAACAACAACTCCTTTGTCTGCCCTCAAGGTTAATTATAATATTAACTCGCCCGAGAAGTAGGCGCCATACCAGAGTATTCTTTTCTATGAGAAATCGAAAGTGTAGCCAAATTCCAATTGGAATTCTAATTGGACCAGGTTTGAACGTATGTTAAATTCTTGAATATATTGAGTTCTTTTAATTATGCAATATGGGGATTACTTTTTCTAGTAAAAACAAGCTCTATATTGACTATTAAAATCATTTTCAAAATTTTAATCAATCTAGAGAATACTTTTTGTGCGGAAATGATATATAACTATATCATATTTATATATCTTATCAGATAAAAGCAAATTAGAATTAACTCTCGCAATTCCCTATAAAAAGTATTGCCCAAGTTTGACTGAAAGATATTTAGACAAAAAAGAAGTATCTCCAAAGATTACATTGAAATCGGATGGGAAGTCAAACTCAAATTGAGGTATACAGAATCTAGAGAACTCTAGGATCGGAGCCTAGAACTTCTAGAAAATACCAAATGGACGTTATTTTAATCGCATTTTCAAACATTTTCAGACATTTAGAAAGGAATTTAGACAAGAAATCAATATCTGAAGAAAAGTTTGAAAAGTTTTCACTGGAGGAGCCCAAGATCGAGAATAATTTCTATTAATTTCTGTTTCAATATATAATAATAGTAGAAATACTATATGAAATATTGATGAACTATAGTTTATCGACTTTTTTCCATTAGAAGCAAGGCCTGTAGAGCACAAGGGGATATGTATATAGTCAGATTTTGGAATCGAATCGGAATCCAACTGGAATTGCCCTGTAAAGCAAACTGTAGACTTCCGCTTGAGAGTGACAAATAAATGAATACTAGATATACTATAAAAATGCATGTATATAGTCTGAATCAATGCACTCACACAGTTATAGACGAGAGGGGTTGGATTGGGTTGGGTGGGGGGGTGGTAATATTCCGTAGTAGGCTTATCCAATTGGACATTTAGTCATCGGTGCGGCGTCTCGTATTACCTTTTAATTGGAATCAGAGTCGTCTCACTTTACTTCTTTTTTCTTTCTTTCTTTTTTTTGCATTGGTTAAAGATTGAGTTGAAATGGGTGTAAACAGAGTGCAAACAGCTGATTTAGTTATAAACAAAATGACTAAATTGCTATGCCAGCTGTTTTTCCAATAAGACCAACGGCACCCAATCGGAAAAATCTATACTCGCGTGTGTGTGTGTGTGTGTGCGTGTGCGTGAGTAAGACAGCAACAACAATGTGAATAGGTACAAAGTGCAAAAACTGCCAACAACAACAACAAACGCAGCGAAAATGAAGCGAAAGTGAACGAAAATTATAACAACAACAACAACGCATTTAATTCTGCTGCGACAACAGCAGCAGCAGCAGCAACAACAAGAACAGCTGCAAGGATGGGCGGACATCGGCTGCGACTGCGACTGCGACGTCGGCGTAGGGCAGCGACGCACACACTGAAAGCACTTGCATTTGAATATTCATATTTTTGGTTAGTTTTGCAACACACTTCTTGTTGTTTATTATTATTTATTTTGCCAACACTCAACACACACACACACACACACACACACACAATTGTTATTGTTGTTTATTGTTTCTGCTGCTTTTCACATCGATTTGTTGCACTGTGCAGCTGACGGCGACTGCGACGTTGCGGCGCATTCTGCAATTGCAATCAACTTACAACTCCGATTTTTTTTTTAATTTTTACCACTTTTTATGCATTTAAATTCAATGAGATTTTAACGAAAACTGAACGCCACAAAAGAAATATGTTGAATTTTCGTTTTGCAACTAAAATAAAAAGCAAAAAAAAAAAAAAATCGGACAAAAGGAACAAATTTGACGTGAGCGAGAGAGAGAGAGAGCGCGCGTCAACTGCGAGAGCGCTGCGAGCGTGAGAGCGCCGCACACAACGACGGCAGAAGCAGCAGAAGAAGCAGCAGCAGCAGCAGCAGCGCGTGCGATAGAGGGGGAGAGCATTAAGTAAACGAAACTCGTGCATGGCAGATTTGCGCAAAAAAAAAAAAGTTTTTTTGCAAAAAAAGAGATGAGTAGAAAAGTCGTAGCCACTTTAAGCATGGACTGCCCGTGGCAGTAACAACAACAATGAGGGGTATTAAACAATTTAGCGCCGACGACGTCGCCAAATGGCAAGCAACAACATAAAAAAAAAACTTTTTACGTTTTTTTTCCACTACACACACACACACATATATATATGCATGTACATTCATGTACGTACATGCACACACAGAGTCGTCGGCGTCCACCAACACGGGGCGCACCAACACACACACACACACACACACACACAGAAACACGCACACGCACACAGCGTTGCGCTTAATAGATTTATATTTGTTAACTGTTTAGCACTTGTATTTGTTGTTTGGTAAATAAATCACATTTTCAGCGCAAATGTTGCATTGCTGCCGTTACTTTTGCTCTCTTTTTTTTTCTTTTTTTGTGCCCGTTTCTTATTCAATTTGCACGCACACACATACACTGGCACGAATGTAGAGACACGCACACATGCAACTCGCTCGCACTCACTTTACACACACATTTTTTTTTTGTGATACGTTTCGGCGCTGAGTGCTGCGTTGTATTGCGTACGAATTGGCTTTGCATTTAGCGCTTAACACTTTGCCTGCCATTTACTTATTATGCTAGCGCTTGCGGTATTTGTTGCTATTTTCAATTACAAACTTTTCACCTTGAAATTTTTACGGCAGGCTCCGAACGGTCGACAGATTGTGGCGGTCGGGCGATATACGCTACCTCGGTACGTTGCAACACTGACACTGTCTGACAGTGTGGCCGGCAATGCGATACTGTCAAATTGCCAAATCGCTGCGCGCCAGCCAATCAAATGGCCGTGTTGCGGCAGCGGCCGCAATTCGCTAGTTTTCTAACACTTACTGCTTTTTGGTATTTAATAAATATTGAATATAAATTAAATTGATGTGTGCCAAGTGTTCTTGTTGTTTGTTCCTTAAAATTAACTGTATTTACTTTGCTTTTTTAGAAATATTGCTTGCTTTCGCATTTAACAACATTTCACAACAACAAACTAAACAATTGATTTAAATCATTTTCAACTTGTCTATAATATTATTTAAATACTTAACTTTTGCAGTTGCAGCTTACATTTTATATTGTTTTTACATTTAAAATCTGCCCGCCTTTCAATAAATTTCCTGACTTTCAAATTAGTTGAGCGCAAAACGATTTCAATGTGGCGGCAATTGTTGTGCGGCCTATCGATAGCTGTTGAAATTGAAACTATCGATAAGTGCGGCAGCTGTCGTTCGCGATGCAGAGCTGTTGCGCAGCTGTTGCCAAGCGTTCAGCCAACTCAACGAACTCAACGAACTCAACGCTGCTTGAAATGACGACAGTTGACGTTTAAAGTTTCGTCAAGTTAAAAGCAAATGTAAACGAACTGAATTAAACTTTATTAGCGCTTCTCAGAAGGAAAGTTCAATTGATTAAAGTTATTTAATTAATTTAAATAGACATTTTTGCTAGTTGGCTTCCATTGAGGCGCAAAATCAATTTGGGTGTATAAAAATCACGCTAATGATCGACGGGCCAACCCCTCGGGCTCGCACCACTCGACCGTCTGGACATTGGAACGTGTTTCGGATTAGAATTAAGCCCATCTAATAATGGCCTTTGAGCTGCTGCAGATACCCAACCCTGAACCCCGCCCCCCGCCCACGCAACAAAGTCGCATTTAAATTGCAGTCAAGCAAAAATCTTGGCCAAAAGCAGAGCAAGCCCTGCCTCGAGGCTCGCGTCGTGCCGGACATGTTTTCTGCGTAATTAGTGCAAAGTCCGGCGCAGTGCACCCTCCACCCGCCACGCACCCCCTACCCCGCCGCCAGCCCTTCGACAAATTCGCATCCCTGCTCGAACGCAGCGGAGCGTATGGAATGCCAGGCCCCTTGCCCCTTGCCCGCCCCTTGCCCTTTTCGCATTTTTGCTTTCTTTAACAATTTCCATTTGATTGCATTTCGACGCCGGTAAGCACACACACACACACACACACACACACACACAGGCACGCATGGCATTCATTAGTGTGACCAGCGTCCAGTTTGGCCTGAGCTTAACTGTCATTTCCATAAAATCCCATAGCCAGGGGCTGCCTGGCACACACGCACACGCACACACACGCACACTCACACGCACACACACACACTCACACACACACACACACATATGCGCGCACACACTCGACGACAGACGTATGCAAAACTTTCTCTTTGCATTTGAATATCTCCACTTTTTCTCTCCCCCCCAAACTCTCCGCTAGCCCATAATTATGAAGATGAATGTCCTTATTGCTTTTATAGCCTTTGCATGTGTGTGTGTGTGTGTGTCTGTGTCTGTGTGTTTGTGTGTGCCCACATTCTCCATAAATAATGCTTACGGTCACACTCTGCATACATTCGCTGAAATTTGCTGCCCCTTCCCCCAATTTGGAGCACTAAAACTTTGCCCATGCACCGTGGTTCAATGTCAATTGTTAAGCTAAACAAAATGTTAAATGCAGAAAAATTGCACAAAAATAAATAATTAAAATTCTAATGAAGGAAATATAATAAAAATAAAAATGTTCAACAAGAAAACAAATAATTGAAAAATAATTAAAAAAAAATTTGTTTTATTTTAAAATGTATCAATTTTAAATATTACGAATTACGGCCAATAAAAATGGTAGATAAAATTTAAAAATATTATTGTTTTTTTTTTGTAAGAATAAGCATGGATGGAAAGCTTTGAATCGAACTATGGTTCTTCATTCACGTACTTCATGCAATTTCAGCATATTTTCAAATAGATCAGTTTTTGTTTTTCACGGGCGAAAAGAAGCGAAAAAGTTATATTTCAAACAAAACTAGGCCACGGGCAAGCCGGCAATAAGTCTTTGATATGTTAAATCTTGAATCTAGTAAATCTTTAAGCTAGTAAACCTAAATCTAGCAAATCTCTAAAAGGAACTGAATTTCGTCAAGTGCTCAACGCTCTTGCACCACTGTGCGGCGCTTAAGCTCTGCTTGCCGCTGCGGCTGCTGCTGCTTCTTCTTCTTCTTAGCACGAGTCGTCACAGCAGCAATAATAAAGGCAAATCCGACAGGATGCTAATGCGTATTTAGTTATTTTCCTTATGTGTGTGCGAGAGAGTGTGAGTGTGTGTGTGTGTGCGTGTGTGTGTGTGTGTGCGTGGGAGGAATTGGGATTGAGAACTTGAAGCGTTTGTTTGTTTTATGCGCTGCTTTAGATACAACACGAGTGTTTGCCCATGTGTGTGTGTGTGCGTGTGTGCGTGTGTGCGTGTGTGTGTGTGTGCTCTTAGTTCTCCCTTGTCATATTTGCATATTATCGATTTTGTTGGCAAACCCATTGAATTAGAACAATTTCTGGCCACATCCGCCACACTAAGATTAACAAAAAACAAGTAAGAGGTTCTAGTCGGGTGCTCCCGACTAGGGTATACCCTAAACCCTCTTCTTCTTCTACCATCAAATGCATATATATATTCCATTTTAGAAGCTATCTGTCAAGTTTGGTGACTCTAGCTCTTATTATTTACCAAAACTGCCCAAAAAACTGCATATCGATATCGATTTTTATCGATTGCTTGGAAACGAAGTAAGTTATCGATTATCGGAAACAAACTCGATCTGCGCGGGAACTAGGAGCACCTGCATCTAATTTCAAGTCTCTAGAACCTATAATATCCTTGCGTTCATACATACGGACAGACGGACGGACGGACAGACAGACGGACATGGCTAGATCGACTCGGCTATTGATGCTGATCAAGAATATATATACTTTATGGGGTCGGAGATGCTTCCTTCTGCCTGTTACATACATTTGGACACATACAATATACCCTTATACTCATTTTGAATGGGTTCAGGGTATAAAAAAAAGTTTCTTAAACTTTTCCAAGGCTGGATTCTTGGATAATACTTTATATATATATATACAATATATATAACTAGTTTTGGTATAAATAATAAGGTAACTGTCCAGCGCTTAACGCTGGGCATATGAGACATATTTTTATGGGAAAGTAATTCACGCCGAAGATTAAATACCCTGACAGACATGTGGCTTACGGTTAGGCAGATATGTGAGCTGAATTGAATTAAATGAAGAAGCAAAAACACCCTTTTTTCGATTGATTCTTATATATATACTATAAGATATAGTCCTGCTATATTGATGGTATTTCGCATATATATGAAAGGAGCACAGTTAAACTTATGAATGCCGAGTTCGATCCAGAAGAAACAAGCAAAGTTCTCTTTACAGAAACTTTGACCTTTCGTTTCTCTGGTGGCTATAAGATATACTAGTCCGATACTGATAAGATTTGGCTTATATGTAGGAAGCACGGTTAGACTAAAAAATGTCAAATTTACTCAAGATAACTTGAAAAACCAATCCTTTTTTCCCTTTAGAACTTACTTTTTGACCGATCTTTCCTATGGCAGCTATGCGATATTGTAGTCCTATATTGATAAGATTTGGATCATATATTAGCAGCATTGTAGAACTAATATATGCCGAGTTTGTTCAACTTATCTTGATAAACAAAAAAGTTTTTCAAACAAGAACTTAATTGTAGATCAATCATTCATATGGCAGCTATAAGATGCAGTAGTCCGATAATGATAAGACTTCTTAAGCCTAGTATATTCTAGTATTTGTTTCCGATATCTTGAAAAAACAAACAAGTTTTTCATATAAGAACTTATTTTTCGACCGGACGTTCCTATGGCAGCTATGTGATATAGTGGCCCGATCCGGCCAATTCCGATATATATACTGCCAGCAGCAACAAGACGAATATTGACCAAGTTTCATCAAGATCGAATCAGAGCTGAGCTAGTTCACATAGTTAGTTAGATGGTTGGATAGTTAGAACATGGCTCTATGGACTCTGCTGTTCATAAGGATTAAGAATATATAAAGCTTACAAGATCAGAAAACTCTTCTTCTATTACACATTTGATGACAGAATTATGATACCCTCTATACGAATATAAGATAATAGATAAGATAAGATAAAATAAGATATAAGAAGATAGATAAGATAATAGATAAGATAGAAGATAATAATAAGGAAACTATTTTTTCACACATTCAGTTCCCGACATAGCTTAAGCATAATATAGACAATATTACAGGGTATATGCCCGACCCGAACTTCTACTTAAAAGCGAGCCCTAAATTTTCCATCGATTTAAGTAGCTTTTAGGCTTAGCAAGAGCAAGAATACAACAAAAACAAAATTCCAAACTAAACAATTCGATTTGCGAGCTGCTCGAAATTCGACACGAAACGTGGCCAAAAGCGGCTGTGAGCCAATTCGAGTCCCAGGGATCAAATATGGCAAAGGCCCAACCTAAGCGGATTTCGACAATTTAAATAGAATTTTGTGAGGCTGTTTTTTTTTTAAGAGGGCAACATGTCAAACATAAAACGACACGGGTCCAATTAGATTTGCCCCAAGCCCAACCCCCTGCATCCACTCCCACCCAGCTTTCCGTTTTGGAAAAAGAAAATTATGAAAAGTAACGAACTGAAAATCAAATTGGTATTGTTGGCCTCAACTGCGCCTCGGGGAACAATTACCAAGAGGCAGCAGAAGAAGCACAACCTTAAATACTTGATATGCAGCACAATTTGCCAATCAGATACCCTGTATTTGTGGATAATGCGCAGAAGGGGTATACAGGCAGCAAGTGGATGCATCTGGCTTTCTTCATTTCATAAAGTATTCTGGTCTGTGTCGTATCGATAAACGCTTCGATCTCGAGAACTATGAGGGCTAGAGACTTGAAATTTTGGACACACAACAAGAACTGTTGTGGGAAACCTTTTTGTTTGTTCAAAGATCGGGCAAGGCCGGGGTATATTAGTTATTATAGGTCATAGGGAACAGTACGTGGAGGGGCTGCATATCTCGAAGCTTATACGAGCCAGTCTTCAATTTTATCATGTCAGCTCTCGTTCCAGCCTTGGGCCTTGGTATATACAGCCTTTGGTATGCCTTGTTGAAGAACTGAAAATTTCACAAAGATCGGACTAGAAGCACCAAAGTTATTCGAGAATAAGTTCTTTCATACAGGGAACTAGGGTAAAGAAGAAGCACAGCTACTGCAAAAGATGTGTGTGTGTGTGTGTATGCAGGGTATCATCTAGTCGGACACAGAGCACTTTGCTTTGTTGTAAATCAAATTAGATAAAATAATGAATGAAACAAAGGAATCGATGTGAACAATTTGTGTAAAGTTGTTGCATTAAATTTACGGGTTTTTCTAGAGAATTTGGGGAGTTTGAGCATTTTAATATATATACAGAGAAGTGAGAGAGAGAAGAGAGAGAGAAGAGAGAGAGAGAATGCATCGCTGGTTCTTTGCAAACGAGCGCGAGGAATGCCAGCCGCCGGCGGAGGAGCTGGCGGCGCTGCCGCCAGACGAGCAGCAGGGCGAAGAGCCGACCAAGGAGATTGTCTATACGGATTGGCCATTTTGTGTGCGCATCAAGATGCCGCTGCAGGGCAACGAGCATGTGGCTATTAGCGGCAACTGCGACGAGCTGGGCAACTGGGATCCGAAGCTGGTGTACATTATGGATCCGGCGAACTGCACCTGTGCGGGCCAGTGCAGTTGCCGCAAATTCGAGAGCCGGGTGCGCATACCGCGGCACAAGGATATCGAGTATCGATACTGCATCGTTGGCTACGATCCGCTGCTGGACGATGTGCTCATCCGTTTCTGGGAGGTGATGCCGCAGCCGCGCGTGATACGGCCCTGTCACAATATGCTGAAGCGATGCGAACACTTTGGCCTGGAACAGGGACCTGATGCTGTGCTGAAGGTGGATCGCGGCTGGGCCACCACCGAGACCTTTGTCCAGTTCAAGATCTTCAATGCGCCCTTCATCTGGCTGAAGCAGACGCCGCGCCTCATCTATGTCTATATGCAGCCCATGTACGAGACGGAGCCGCCCGATTGCGGTGTGCGGCATTTGGAATCGCTGCGCCTGTCGACGGCGGCCGTGGCGAGGCGTCGCACCACAATGCCCGTCCGGCTGGACATGCAGCTGGCCTACACGGAGGTGGCCAATTTACGCAATTCGTGCAAGCTGCGCTATCAGCCGCCGGCGGGCGCCTGCTGCGGCCCAGCGGATCTGCAGCTGTTTCACTGCACGCTGCGGCATCCGCGCGAGACAATCTTTCGGCTGGATCTGTACACGTTCGCCTACAAGTGCGCCCTGGACGAGCCGCCGTATCATTATGGCTATGGTTTCATACAGCCGGAGCAGCTGATCGGCTCTGAGGGTCAGGTGCGCGTCAAGATTACCTGCGCCTCGACGCATCGGCCGCTGATCGAAATGAATCTCACGTATTTGATAATACGACCGCTCGAGTCCATCAGCTGCAACCTGAGCGTCACCTACGAGCGTTTCTGGCGCGAGGCCCATCTGGCCCTGGACATCGGGCATCGCGGCACGGGCAACACCTATCGCCTCGGCGACAATGTGCATCGCGAGAATACTCTGTTCAGCTTCAAGCGCGCCGCCCTGCATCATGCGGACATGGTTGAGCTGGACGTGCATTTGACAAAAGACGCCCAGGTTGTGGTCTATCATGACTTTGTGCTGCGATTTGCCTTGGGCTCCGCTTGGGGCGTCGAAAAGCTCTCGGCAGATCACGACGTTATGGTCTTTCCGCACGAACAGCTCAGCCGCCTGCGGCTGCTCTCGATGGGCGGGGCCAAGCGAGGCGAACACATCGTTGTGCCGCTGCAGTGCTTCAACTATGACGAACTGCGTCTGGCCCAGCCGCTGCGTTATGCGGCGAGCGACGGCTGCTCCGGCGACTGCGATCGTCATTTGGAGTCGCAGCTGCCATTTCCGCTGCTCAGCGATGTCTTCGATGCGGAGCGGGGCGGTCTACCGGAACAGCTGGGCATTATCGTGGAGCTGAAGTGGCCGCAGCAGGACAGCAAGCGGCGCTGGCAGGATCAGAGCTCGAAGCCGTGCTTCGATCGCAACTTCTATGTGGACACCGTGCTCGATGTGGTCTTTCGGCTTGCCGGCAAACGGCGCATTGTCTTCTCCAGCTTCAATGCGGACATCTGCATCATGATACGCTACAAGCAGAACTATTATCCGGTCGTCCTGCTGCTGGTCGATCCCGAGCAGCCCATTCAGTTTCTCGATCAGCGCGTCAATCGGCTGGAGTACGGCGCCTTTCTCGCCTACATCATGGAGTTCTTCGGGCTGAGCCTGCATACGAACACGATGCTCACGCAGCCGCTCGTGCTGGGCCTCATCCGGGATCTGCGCATGCAGTCGATCACCTGGGGCATGGCCAACAGCGATCTGAGCCACCGGGACAAGATGAAGCGCTACGGTTGCGTCGGCGTCACCTACGACCGCATCGATCAGCGGGATCAGGTCGGCGAGGAGATGCTCGGCTTCATCTACTTTATCGATTCGCTGGCAACGCGAAATCATATTCGCAATCTGCTCGAAAGCGAGCGACAACTCAAGTGTGCCAGACCCTAACAGAGGCGGCAACTACGATTCGATTCCAATCTATCAAACAAGCATTGTTATATTTTTTTTTTGAAAGGACATAACCGACTTCCATCAGAAACTCGATTTTATTGAAAGAGCAAATTGTTTCAAATCGAAGTGCAAGTAAAATTCTTTTAAGTCTAAGATCTCTTTAGCTGAAAGTTTTGGGCGTAGGTGGCAACGCCATGCCAAGGCGAAGGCAAAGCTGGTGTTCCGCAAGGTGGCAGCACTGTTTCTTAAAACTGTATTACTTATTTGTCATGCACATTGACGAAAGTCTGGCAACACTATACCAAAGGGCAGCTAAGCTAGTGTTGCCATAAGTTTAATTTTCCGTAAGCTGGCAGCACTCTTTTATAGAAAAAGCGAATTGTTTCAGCTCGAAGTGAAAATAAAATTGCTTTAAGTCGAAATCTGTTTTCAAATTGGCTGAAATTGTGGGCGAAGGTGGCAACGCCATGCCAAGGGGCAGCTAAGTTACTGTTTCGCAAGGTGGCAACACTGTTTTTTAAACTATTATTTGACATTCAGGTTGACAACAAGTTAGCTTAAGTTGTGGGCGCATCTGGCAACGCCGTGCCTAAGCGCAACTTTGTTGTTGCTGCCATATGTTAAGTGTTCCGCAAGGTGGCAACACTCTTTCTAAAAATTATCCTAAATTATTTATTTAACAATCGGATTGACAAGTTAGCTTTGATTGTGGGCAAGTGTGGCAACGCCGTGCCATATGTTTAGTCATATGGCAGCACTGTTATGTAAAATTTCTTGAAATTGCTAGAATTTGGTTTAAATTGTGGTCGTGCAATGCCAAAGAAAACCTTTGTGTTGGGTGTTGTTAAGTACTCAAGTCTGGCAACTACATGCTCAAAGGCAGCTATGTTGGTGTTGCCATATGCTGAGTTTTTATAAAGGTGGCAGCACTGTTTTCTAAAAAAATGGGACCTAGCTCGAATTGGACTATGAAAAACCAGATATGGAAAAGCAGCTGTAAGAACCGAATCTGAAGGCAGCTTAAAGTTGAACCAGCGACCTCTCTTTTCTATGTTCCCAGCGCTATTTAAGAAAATAGCTAGTTCTCAACAGATACGCATAAAAATGATCTTTTAAAGAGCATGAAGTGAGCATAAAGTTTGGGGAATCTGAGAAGAAACTCCGTTTGCACAGATTTTGTAGTTTATCTTTATATTCATCAAATTTTCTTTTGTTTATTTTTTCGTTTTTCCATTTTTCTTGCAGTTTTTTCCCATTTGCAATTAATTACAATTAAGTACTTGAGCATGAGGCACGCCCCTTGCATTTATCAGTGTATCAAGCGAACCTCATATCATCCCCTTTGGCATCATCGTTGTCAACACTCGCACACACGCACACACACGCACACACACACACACACACACACGCACACTCCGTGGAACGTGTAAAACTCATAAAACACATTAAATCCAATCGAATAATCGAAATGTCACATTAGTTTCTAAAATATGGCCGAGCAGCACGTAACAAAGTGTGTGTTGCTCAACTCACCTCCTAGCCCCCTCCCAGCCCCCGCCCACACCCCTCTGACTGCCCCCTTTGAGCTACACCCCTGCCTTTTAACGAGCACACAAATGTGCCCAAAAAACAAGCCGAGAAAAAACTCTTTTTGGGCTGCGATTTGTTGTTGTTGCTGTTGTTGTTGTTGCTGTTGTCTTTCGCTTGCACTTTTCCGTTTGGCAATTTTCCGTTTAGTCTTTGGCCATTTCCATCTCAAGCAGCAACAGTTTCCCCCTTCCCCCCGCCTTCCCCACCCCCTTCTCTGCCTTAGTCCTATGGGCATAATTTCGCTGGTCGAATCGCATTTTGGGGATTTGTCTCGTTGTTTTTTGTGTGTTTTTTTGTTTTTTTCTTTCTGTTCCTCTACTCGAAATGGAAATTGCTTTCTATTCATGGTCCATTGTCCCATTTTGCTCAGCTCGCGATTGGCATTGAAAACGCATAAAAATCAACATTTCCCATTTCGCATTTACAAATTCCGCTCTGAGCCACGAGATTTATTGGAAGGACTCAGAGCCCCGAGGCTAAGTTCCTGTTTCGGGTATTACAATAACATTTCACAGCACAAAACCAAATACAATTGCCAACTAGGGATTTGCCGAGTTTCTTGTCTGTTTGTTTTTCTTCTTTTTTTTTTTTTTTGTGAAAAGCTCATAAATCTGACATAATTTCAATCTTATGAATTGTTTGCTTATTTTGATATTTAGAGAAAACATGTTTAACAAGAACAAGTAAGAGGTTCTAGTCGGGAACTCTCGACTGAGGGAATACCCTGAACCCTCTTCTTCTTTCAACATCAAATGCGTATATGTATATATTCTATTTTAGAAGCTATATGTCAAGTTTGCTGACTCTAGGTCTTATTATTTACCAAAATTGCCCAAAAAACGGGATATCGATATCGATTTTTATCGATTGCTGGATTGGAAACGGAGTAAGTTATCGATTATCGGAAACAAACTCGATCTGCGCGGGAATTAGGAGCATCTACATCTCTAGCTCTTATAGGTTCTGAGATCCTTGCGTTCATACAAACGGACGGACGGACGGACGGACGGACAGACGGACAGACGGACATATATATGTCCTCTATGGGATCGGAGATGCTTCCATCTGCCTGTTACATACATTTGCATTTTGCACAAATACAATATACCCTATTTACCCATTTTGAATGGGTTCAGGGCATAAAAAGTGAAAACTTTTTGAAAATCTTGATTTTGTTTTTGTTTTCAATTTATGAAGGGCGCTATCCTTGAAATCTATTCTAAGGCTATTCATTTTTTGCACGTAAAAAACCAATTTGTCAAATATTTTGACTGGAAGTTAATGCTGCTACTCGACTTTAAGCCTTCATAACTTTCTCAAAATCCCGAGCTATGCAAACAAATTTTTCAAAAATAATAAAATAAATAATAAACAATTGTTTTCTTACTTTGAATGTTAAAAGTTCCTTAGAAGATTGGGTCGTGTGTCCGTGTGCATATGAATAAAGGCATTTAAAGTAGTTGAGACTGCAAAATAAAAGAAAAGAGAGTCTCAAAAATAAGGGAGTAAAATATAGATACTTATTAAGTAAAGAGTTCTCTTGAAATACTCTAACTTGGACTTAGAATGCGAAATATTAATACTAAGCTGCAGTATTGAATCGATTCATAAGAAATACATTTAATCTTGTCAGAAACTAGTTTTCACAAACTCAATTATAATGTTCAATGGATAGTTGGTAATGGAACGAGGCACATTTCTTATAATAATTGAAATTTTCTGCCTTTCCTTTCAAATTTTCCTGCATTCACTAAATGTACATATAAATTTACCTAATCGCCTTAACATAATGCCGCCGCCCTGCCGCCCTGCTTCCTCATTCCGCAAGCATACATTTTCACTTCACTTCGGTTGGCAACCCTGTTCAAAGAAGTAGGGGGCAACACTGTAACTATTCCATGGTAACTTTAACTCATTTGTATGCCAAACAGCAAAAGAACTAAAAGTTTTTTTCCCTGTGCCAAACCCCTCGAAGCGCTCGCCTTGGATTTTCGTGCTCAACTCTGCACTTATTACTTATTACTGGACACACACGCAAAGTGAGAGAAGTCGGGAGCAACCCTAGACATGTGAGACATGGAAATTCATCATCAAAAATGAATAATGTCTACACTTAATGCGACTGTAGCCCTTCCACCCCAAAAGATTGGACACTGAACACTGGACTCGACAGACTCTGGACAGTCAGGACATTCAGGATATTCAGGATAAGCAGCATCAGCATCAGCATCAGCATCGCATCGCACCCTGAACCCAATTCGCACCCCATCAAAAGGCGGGCGTGAAGACCAAGTGGCTACTCGGGGGACCTGAGGGACAGCTGTGTCGGGCAGGGGCAGGGACGGGGACGGGGGCATCTATTTTCGACACTGCGCAGAAAGGTTGCTTGAATATTAATTGTGAATATGTAGAAGAGCTGGAAAAGTACACGAGAGAAAAAAGGCAACAAATGTGCAAACTTAGAAATGCAGGCGACGTGCAAGGACATCAACAGGACCAACCACATGGAGCATGCATTGCGAGTTGATGTATGTGTGTGTGTGTGTGGGGAGGGGAGGGGAGGTGCGGAACGGGACTCTGCCTGAGTCTAATAGATTTTAGATACAAATATCTTGTCAAAAGGAAAAACGAACTGTTTTATTTGGCGAAGTTGAAGTGATTATCGCATGCGCTACGCGTTAAAAGGGTCTCGGCTGTAAAAGGGTCCATCTATAAGAACATATAGAATATATATATTTAAATTTCAGTTGATATCAAGTTTTAAAAAGAAATGAGTTCTGCTTTATTCTAGGCAAGTTCCTGGTGTCTATATGGTATCTTTCTAGTATCTTCATGGCATCTACGGGATATCTTACTGGCATCTACATGATATCTTCATGGTATCTACGTGGTATCTTCGTGCCATGAATATGCCATCTATGTGTTATCTTTAGGATATCTTCATGGTATTTTCTGGCATCTTCCTGATATCCATGTGACATCCACGACGAATGTGCATAGCATGTGCCTTTAAGGTATCTTCCTGTTGTCTACGTGGTATCCACCTGATAACTTAACGGCACATTCGTAATATCTGCGTGGTATTTACATAGTATCCAGTATAAACCTGGTATCCACCTCATATCTACTTGGTATCTCTGTAGTATCTACGGGGCATTTACATGATGTCTACGTGTTATATATCTAACAAGTGTCTAGGAGGTATCTTAGTGGTATCTGCTTAGTGTCTTCATGGCGTCTTGCGCATCTATCTATGCGGTATCTTCGGAACATCTAAGTGGTATCTTCCTGGTATCCATGTGATATCTGCATGGTATCTGCTGGCATCTGCATGGTATCCAGCACAATATATATATGGACTTATGTAGTAACCTGATACCTAAATGGCCTCCAACATTGACATAGGAACCCAAATGCTCAGCTGTTTGTAGCGCAGTCCAAAGAAATTGCATGAAAGGGACACAAAATGTTGTTTTTAATGATTATTGGCACGACCTTAACCCTCGGACCAGTTGATGTACCGATATCAATATGATGTGCTCATCAAGTGCGCACTGCAATTGTGCCAAAAGAAGCCTCACTAGCGTCGCGCGTCTGGCGACTGCTCTTGAGATTTAGGACTTATCTATTTACTAACTAGTTGGGCTGGGATTGGTCTGGATTTGGATGTGGGGCGCGGGCTCTGACGGCAATCGCTGTTGCGTGGAAATTCAATGAGCTTTGAAATTGATTCGCGTCTCGTGTCTAATTTAGTTTGAAATCGAAAACGAAATCGAATCGAGGCCAAAATTATTGTCGAGCAGCTCGTAATGCGCACGATAAATAATGTGCAATTAATATGTAACACGTTAGCCGGTTCAAGTCTAGTTAATGGCCGCAGCCAGTCGCTGGATGCGGCCATTTGTCAATTTTGATGGGCGTGTGGGTGCCATAAAAAAGCGACAAGTCCCCAAAAAAAAAAAACAACCTAAAATAGTAGGAGAAGGGGAAAAGTTAGTCGACTGAGAGTTGCCCTGCATCAGCAGCTGGGAGTTTTAGATTCCACAAGAACTTTGAAGTTTCTCGTCTAAATGTAGGCAAATTTTGGGTATCATAAGATAATAATATCTAAAATATGTTAATAATAGAGAAGACAAAAGCAAATAGAATATTTTATGCATATTTTGAGTATACAAGAGGCAACATAACAATTTCAGAGTCTCTAGCTTTTATAATTCCCGAGATCAATGGGCACACAGAGAGTTCTGATGGGATAAAAGTTCAAGAAAGAAGCTGGGAACATGTTACGAAAGCCCTTCAACTTTACCACTTCCTGATTACAGGGTATACATAAAAAACCAGTAGCCGAAAACTTTGATATAAATCACCATTAAAAAAACGAAACGCGTTCTGTAGGCAGTCACATAAAAGAAAATTAACTTAAAAAGCAAATTCACGGGATCTATTTTATTGTGGAATGGGCAGCTCATAATTCAAGGCGTTAATCCTTTAAATAGGACATTCATGTTATCCCGGCCGCAATGCTGACCATTAAAATAAAATTTATATCAATAAAATTTAATGCCCATTCTTGCGCTCAAATAAAAAAAAAACTGACACACACACAGACAAACATGCTCAAATTGTGCCTTCATATTGATATTTATGTTATTTGCAAGGCATTATAACTCTTATTGGATTTATAGACGCAGAAATGTCACTCCAGCTGCTCGGCTCAGACTCTTCTTGCACTCGTTATTATTGTTATCTATGTGGTACGTGTGTGTGATTGTATGAGGGGGATGGGTGGGGGGAAAGGGGCTGCTAAGTGGGGTTAACTTCAGTTCGGAGGGTTATCAATGGACAGAAGTAGATGAAGTTCTGGAATATCTCTGCCTGACTCGATTGATGATTGAGACTAGGTTTATCCTACTTGGATTTTAGCTTTATGCAGACAATTTCGTAACAATCGGACGATGAATACCCGAGTTAAGCAAGACTGCCTACCCCACATATGGTTTATATAGGAAAAGAGCAGAAGAAGCACATCTATTTGCTTAATATTTAATCTAGTTCGTAGCTTATTTCGATTTGATTTGCCCTTCTCTTTAAACTAAGTTTAAGTTCC
Organism: Drosophila novamexicana; assembly: GCF_003285875.2. NCBI lineage: Eukaryota > Metazoa > Arthropoda > Insecta > Diptera > Drosophilidae > Drosophila > Drosophila novamexicana. The sequence continues at coordinate 1,904,972 of NW_020824834.1, forward strand.
TTGTGAATACTAAGTCTAAGTCTAAGTACATGTGAATTTCAATTTCGCAGAAACATGTGAATTTCCCCACTGTAAACTTCCCTTAACCCCTTTTGTGCTACAGGCCATTTATCATATTTGTGCTAAGCGCACATTTAACTGGCCACAACTGTCGTTGACCGAAACATTCATAATTTCATAGAAATTAATATGAAATCAATCAAGTATTATTCGCATTGCCCATTTTCATTCAATTCCGCTGCATCATGCGCGCGGGGGCGGTGTGGGGTTAATGAAAAAGTTGCCCAAAAGAGTTAAGAGACTGCAAAAACCGCATGAATTTCGCCAGCAAAATTGTTGTCATGCTCGCGTCGTCAGAAAGTTTCTTGGTAATTTGAGCGCAAACAATGGCAGACATTAACCCCTTATCGCCGATACGCAGAGACCCAACCCCAGCTTCGGTTTTGGTAGCGCATTCATTAACTGCGCAGCGCGTAATTAATGCTCGACTTGCCGAATAAAGCAACCCTCGAACGCAGCAATTGCATGTTGTAAATACGATTTTCGTTTGTCATGACAACCCTTGGCCCTTTGGTCCAGGGTTGTAGCTGCCATCCAGTTTCAGCTCCAGTTGCTCGGCTCGTCTCGTTTGAATGCAAAACTGTTTTTGGTCATTAACCTGTCTCGAGCACTTTGCAAACTTCTATTTCTTGGCCGGCGACCTGGCCAGGGTAGAAACCGGGACAGCAACATCGAAATGCTTTCAGCTAGCTAACTTTCCAACCCCATGAACCTGAGAGTTGCCACCATGTCACGACGCCATCTTTTGGGCTAGGGCGATTTGCCGTTGTGCCAAACTTCTTAATGAACTTCAAGCAGCGCCACAAAAGGGGGTTGCAGGCGCTTGCAGGGGCTTGCCATCGTCTCACAAAAAGGGTTAAGGCAAGTGCTAAGCGGCGCCCAAAATGACTTCATCAATCATATTTGCAGCCGGAGCCCATTTCACATCATTTATGCTCTGAGCTGGCAGTGCATAAATTGGCCCGACATTGTTCCAATGAACTAAACGCGGGGCCGAGGCTCGAGCGGGTTAATGGTACGATTTTGGGCCAACTTTTGCGGCTTAATAAATCGAAAAAGTTGCATTCGCTGCTCGAAGGAAATTTATTTGAATACCTTCTAACTGCGAGCTTCAAAATCTGCTTGGACTCAGCAAAAAAGAACGGAATATGTTTTCTTTTCGATTGCTTTTAATGAGTATCTGACAACCCTACATATGATGCAAGCTTGATGTGGGAGTAGGCATGGCTAACAGGGTATGGACCTAGTCGAGCATTGAAAGGACAATAAGTTGTTCTTAGAGGACAATAAGTTTCTTGTAGAGGATCTAATCATGTTGTCATGAGATGTTCTAGATCAGCAGCCGAGTTGTTTCTATGTCTCTCTGCAGACTCTCGGACTCAAGGCTAGTCTTAAAACTTTGTAGGATTCGGCTGGATCGGACCACATATATATTATATAGCTGTCATGGAAAAGTAGGTTTCTGTTTGAAAAATCATTTTTGGCTATCAAGATATCTCGACCAAGACAAGTCTTCTCAATATCGCAATATTATAATGAATAGTTCTATGGGTAGAAACGGTCCAAGCTAAGCTCTTAAGGTTATTAAAGCTGAAGATATCCCTACTTTCTCGTTTTCTGTTCTTTAGAGTAACTTTCTTTAAATCAGATAAGTCTTAAATATTTCTAAGTATTTGGTTTGATTATTCACACCTAATGGAGCTTCGATTCCCAAACTTCCTGCTCATTTCTCTCTCCCTCTCTCTCTCTCCCTCTCCCACTTGTGTCAGCTTTTTTGAGGCAACTGTACCTTAGCTGGCATGCCTCAGTGGGCCTGGTCTAGATCGTGTGTGTGTGTGTGTTTGTGTGGGACATTTGCCAAATATTTATCTAGCCCATTTGGAATTGTATAAATTTTGAACGCTAGATAAACATGAAAAGAAAAATACGAGCTTGCCCAAAAGAAACATCAGTTCATCAGCATTGAAATTGAACTTTTCTCTAGTTGTTGTTGTTGTTGTTGTTGCTGTTGTTGTTGTTGTTGTTGCTTCTTTATATGCAGGGGGCATGTTGACACAGGACAAATAAGAGCATGCCATGCTATGCCATACCCCGTACTATACCCCGTCCCTATCTTTGCCTTTCTGTGTGTCCCTCTAGTGTAAATAAAATGTTACAAATTTTGCAAAAATCCTACTGTCCGAGGGGAAAGGGCTGGGGTGAGTTGCGGAATTTGGGGCTGGGGTCATGTCATGCTTGGCTGCACGTTGCCACTGATTGGACACATGTCGGCAGTGAAAAATCTTGGTAAAAAAAAAACAGGTGCACGAAATGGACAGCAAAAAAAAAATAAGAGGAACTGAAATGGCACGTGTGTGTGTGTGTGTGTGTGGGCGTGGCAGTTACATTTTGCGCTAATAATGAGACGTTTATTTAAAGAAATTTGAAGGGCATTGTCTCGACTCGGAAGCCCAAAAAAGACGACAGCAACGTGTTGTGCGTGATTAAGTTGCACACAGCGGACGGCTGGGGGGGCAGAGAGGGTGGGAGGGAGGGAGGTAGAGAGGGGCTTAGCTTGGCAGTAGATAATACAGAACTATGCTGAGGCTAGAATGACAACAAGATACTTTTATTACTCTCAACATATAGAGCAGAAATATTTGGATTATTTTCAAAAAGTTCCGATTTCACAAATCAGAATACATCTTCTTCTTTCAAGCTATCTAAAAGCTGACGAAGAGACTTTTAACTTGGTATATATGCTCAGCTTATATTCACGTCAGATGAAGTGTAATATTTAGTTAGCCACGCCCACTAGGGGGCGTATTCACATCATGAATCGATATATCGACAGAGCTTAGAGCTCGCGATCTCTTCTTAAGTTTTTGTACAAATATTGCGAGCTAGAAAATAATCACTTTGAATACACTCAAAAAACGTTTTGATAAATTCTAGAAAATGTTCATATATTATATATATACATATATATATATATGTCTATATATATATATATATATCTATAGGAAAAGTGTTCTTTACAAAATGAATTTTATTTTATTTTCTTATATTTATATTATATATATTATACGTTTATAGGTTCAAGGCTTCAAATGCATGAGGCAACATGTTGCTTGTATATATCTATATATATATATATATATATTTGTATATATGTATATGTTTGTATGTGTGTGTGTGTGTAGCTCGTTTAAGCCAAAGAGCTCACCGAGTGGCTTAATCAAAAGTTCAAATTAAAAACAGAAATCAAAAAAAAAAAGAAGAAAAAAAGTGGCAAACACAAAAAATGGCTGGCACATGCCACGCGCCACTTTGCGACTAATCAAAATGCCTTTTAAATGCACGAGAAATCAACTTGGATTTCATTTGTAGCGCAGCTCCTGCCACCCTCAGCCACGCCCCTCCCCTAACCGCGCCCCTTTGCTTATCGCAGAGTCACAAATATGCGGCAAGTTGTGGAAAGAAATTTTGAAGGCAAAAAAGAAAACCGAAAGGAAAATGCGTAGAAATTAGCACAGAGATGAATACACACACGAGTGCCTGGCCTAAGCTCGGCATGTGTGTGTGCGTGTGTGTGTGTGTGGCAGATAAGCCAGTTCACACACACACACACACGCACACACACACACACGCTCAAGTCAATTTCATTACATTGTTGCAGGCAGCTCCTCCTCAGTTTTGGGGCTGTGGATTTTCCTTTCTCTCTTGCTTTTTTGAAAAGTTGAAACTGAAATGCGCCAACATCAAATATTTGACTTTGTGTTGTGCGCGTGTGTGTGTGTGTGTGGGTGTGTGTGTGCGTGCCAATCAGGCGTGCGTCCTTTTGGCTGCTGCTCCTTTTGGATTTACGAGTTTGGCATTTTTCTTGCTTTTACCAAAAATTTTAAATTACGTTTCATTTTATTTGTGATTTTCTCTTCTATTGACTTTCGTGTGCGTGTGTGTGTGCGTGTGTGTGTGTGTGTGTGGGGGGGGGGGGGGGGTGTCCTCCAATTTGACCCCGGCCTGCCTCTGACACGCACTCCAACGACTTTCATTTTCAGCAAAGGAACATTCCTTTTGATTTCCATTGATACGATACACTTGTCGTCTTTTATTTGGCATCCGAGAAGTTAAGTATATTATATTTAACAAAAATACAAAAATGGACTCGTAAGTGGAAAGCAGAACCTAACGAATATTCTTTGTATCACTTTTCATACCCCGAACCCATTAAAATGGGTATAAGGGTATTTGTGTGAAATCCAAATGTATGTAACAGGCAGAAGGAAGCATCTCCGACCCCATAAAGTATATATATTCTCGGTCAGCATCAATAGCCGAGTCGATCTAGCCATGTCCGTCTGTCTGTCCGTCCGTCCGTATGTATAAACGCAAGGATCTCAGAACCTATAAGGTGTAGGTGCTCCTAGTGCCTGCGCAGATCGAGTTTGTTTCCGATAATCGATAACTTTATCCGTTTCCAAGCAATTGATAAAAATCGATATCGATATCCTGTTTTTTGGGCAATTTTCTGATTAACTTTGAAAAGTTCTTCCCCTAAATAGTTTGATTATATATTTGCAGTAGCCTAAAAGTAAGTTGAATTCTTCTCTCTTTCCTCTTCTCTCTAACCTTTTTCCCCTTTCAGTATTTGCAAGACGCGATTCTTTAAATCTTGGTATTCTATGATAAATCTATGAAGATTTGTATCAATTGCGGCGCTTTAGTTCTCTATTGTTACAGCTTTGAACCTTGGCTCAGCATTTCTTTTGTGTTTGTTGCTTTTGCTGTTGTTGTTGTTTTTTTTTTGTTTGTGGCAGCATTTTAGGCGCTGTTGGCACTTGAGCCCGTCGCTCATCAATCAACATCAGGCTGAATATGAATATGACATTTTTACGCAAATTACATGCCACTCGACAATTGGCCCAGAGCTAAAACCTAAATCTGTGGGCTGTGGCCCAACATGTAATCAAGTGAGTAAATCAAATTTGAACAGTTTTGCAGCTGTCTGACAACAGAGGGGCGGGGGCAGGGCTAGCATACACTTGACCAGCGGCTACTTTTTAAACGCATGAAAAATGATGGCAACTTTTTGCCAAGGGAAAGCAGCAGCGACTGAAGCATCCGAGTTGCGAGTCAGCGCATCATTCATCATGACACCCTTCGAGTCCTGGGCCCGGACTCGTTTATTATGCAAGCTCATGTGCAGGCTGGATCAGAGCCAGAACAAGGCGGAGCTGTAGAGCCAAAATCAGAGCCAGCGGGGCGTATGAGCGACGAAATGCTAATCTGGGCGAGAGGGAGAGACTGTGTGTGGCAACAACCACCGAGTTGTATTTATTAATGAAATCTCACAAGTGCCCCAAAACAACACATGCAAAAATGGCGTTGGCTGTGGCATGTGGCAAATGCCATGATTGATTGACTTTATGTAAATTTTCTCCGGCAGCCACTTAAGCCCAAAGGCTGGCCGATCCCTCAACTCCGTCCCTTGCCATCCCCTGGCCAAATTTCGCATTTATTGTGCTCTGGGGCACAATACGAGCAGAACTCGCCGTAGACATAAACGCAATCTTTTTATTGCGGCGCGTACAAAAAAATTGTAAAATCTAATTTGGCGAAATGTGCGCGTCCAATGAAAACGAAAACACAATTCGATTTTCAATTGCGTAAATGTTGCGTATAAATTGTTTGGTTTGATTCCGATTCAACCTACTCGAATTTGGCCAGTCCGTAATTCGATTTGAGTAAGTTATGCCTCCTCCTTCTAACTACGCAGCATTGAAAATTATATTTTCTAGACGGGGTCAGGACCTCACATAAATGCCGCTGAGCAGGTCACTTTATGCCCAGATGTTACGCTCTTTATTATCAATGCATTTCAACATATAATACAAATATTGTATTCGAGATTTTTCTTTTATTTGCCAGACAATGCACGTTATTTGTATGCCATTAAAATTCCAACTGAATGCAATGAAGGACCCATGTCTATACACGAATCTTGGGGTAAGATTTGGACAAGAATTTCGACCAAAAAATGGGTATTCAGGTTTAAACGCCATATTAATCTAGAGGGAAAACCATGAATAAAAAGCCAAACCTCGTGGAAATTGGATGAGTTTTGACCGAGTTATGGGGATGGGGAATTTTGACCCATGTCTATATACGAATCTTGGGGTAAGATTTGGACATGAATTTCGACCAAAAAATAGGTGTTCCGGTTTTAATGCCAGATTAATCTAGAGGGAAAACCATGAATAAAAAGCCAAACCTCATGGAAATCGGATGTGTTTTGACCGAGTTATGAGGATGGGAAATTTTCACCCATGTCTATATACTAATCTTGGGGTAAGATTTGGACAAGAATTTCGACCAAAAAATGGGTATTCAGGTTTAAACGCCATATTAATCTAGAGGGAAAACCATGAATAAAAAGCCAAACCTCGTGGAAATTGGATGAGATTTGACCGAGTTATGGGTGTGGGAAATTTTGACCCATGTCTATACACGAATCTTGGGGTAAGATTTGGACATGAATTTCGACCAAAAAATAGGTGTTCAGGTTTTAATGCCAGATTATTTTAGAGGGAAAACCATGAATAAAAAGCCAAACCTCATGGAAATCGGATGAGTTTTGACCGAGTAATGGGTGTGGGAAATTTTGACCCATGTCTATACACGAATCTTGGGGTAAGATTTGGACATGAATTTCGACCAAAAAATAGGTGTTCAGGTTTTAATGCCAGATTATTTTAGAGGGAAAACCATGAATAAAAAGCCAAACCTCGTGGAAATTGGATGAGATTTGACCGAGTTATGGGTGTGGGAAATTTTGACCCATGTCTATACACGAATCTTGGGGTAAGATTTGGACATGAATTTCGACCAAAAAATAGGTGTTCAGGTTTAAACGCCATATTAATCTAGAGGGAAAATCATAAATAAAAAGCCTAACCTCGTGGACATTGGATGAGATTTGACCAAGTTATAGGTGTAGGAAATTTTTACCCATGTCTATACACGAATCTTCGGGTAAGATTTGGACATGTATTTCGACCAAAAAATAGGTGTTCAGGTTTTAATGCCAGATTATTTTAGAGGGAAAACCATGAACAAAAAGCCAAACCTCATGGAAATCGGATGAGTTTTGACCGAGTAATGGGTGTGGGAAATTTTGACCCATGTCTATACACGAATCTTGGGGTAAGATTTGGACATGAATTTCGACCAAGAAATTGGTATTCAGGTTTTAATGCTATATTAATCTAGAGGGAAAACCATGAATAAAAAGCCAAACCTCATGGAAATTGGATGAGATTTGACCGAGTTATGGGTGTGGGAAATTTTGACCCGTGTCTACATACGAATCTTCGGGTAAGATTTGGACATGAATTTCGACCTATGTGTCAATTTGATCTAGATGGATTGGAAAATTTCGACCTATATCCGTATAGGATGCTTAAGGGTAATATTTTTACATGAATTTCGACCAAGAATAATGTTACCTAAGAATTAATAGAAATGGGAAATTGCAGGGAAATTTATGCGTTGATTTTTTGAAATCATTTTTTTTTGAGTGAAGTGAATTCAAATCCGTAAAATCAAAGCGAAAAAAGTGAAAAGGCGCGCAAATCGCCTTGTGTTTCAGCTAATATTAGAGCTTCATGAATGTTGGAAATGTTCATGCAGCAAGAAAAAGAAAACTTAATAATATTTTGCTGCATTTAAAACTATATCTTAACCATGCTCAGCTGTTCAGGTATCTTCCACCTGCCTACATCTTATTTTTTATGCTTAATAAATAGCAACAGAAACATTTAGAATAAAGAAAATTGCCTCAAATAAGTTGGCTATAACTATTAGTCATCCGCACACCTCTGATATATATATATATATATATGTATATATATGTTTATATATCTTATATTTTCGTCAATTGCGTTCACGTGTTCATTTATACTCAGACGCAAACGCAACAACAACAGGAAATACCAAATGTCAGTTGATGTCGCCATCAGCGACAGGAAATGCGAGAGCTAAAAGGGCTGCACCCAAGTCCAATTTCTGCTGCTCTAATGGAGAATGATATTCGCTTGGTTCCATGTCAGACGCCTGTCTCCATCTCCGACTCCGTCTCCATCTCCATCTCCGACTCCGTCTCTATTGCCCGTTTGGCAGGCGTAACGAATGCGTTTCGAGCATGGAGAGCAAAATAAATAAATTATAAAATTATTTCAGCATAATAACATGTCAAATTCCGGGCACGGGGTCGACACGGTGCGGCGCGGGTGGAAAAAAAAAACAACACTGTTAACAATTCGCCTGTGGCCCGGCTCAGGCATAAAAAATTATACATTATTTTCCTTTTTTTTCCATTTTTCTTTTTTTGAGGTTATTTTTTAGATTTTATTCAGCTTTTCTTGGCGGCTTTGTCCCTTGTGTGCGTCTGGCATCAAGTGGTTCGGGTGGGTTTTGTTTATACCCTTGCAGAGGGTATTCTTATTTTGTCGTGAAATGTGTAACGCATAGCAGAAGACATCTCCTTCGACCCCATAAAGTATATATATATTCCTGATCAGCATCAACAGCCGAGTCGATCTAGCGAACTAGTCTCTCAGTTTTAATGAAACCTTGCAGAAGTCCGTCTTTCTGTTGCACGCAGCACATATGTGAAAACCAGCTGGATCGGACCACTATATCATATAGCTGCCATAGGAACGATCGGTCGAAAATTAAGTTTTTGTATGAAAAAATATTTTGTTTTTCAAGATATCTCGACCAAACTCGGCATTTATTAGTTTTACTATACTACTCATATATATGCAAAATCCTATTAAGATCGGACCACTATATCATAAAGCTGCCATAGGAACGATCGTTCGAAAACTAGGTTTTTGATTAAAAACCTTTATCTTGTCCAAACTCGGCATTAACTATTTTCCCTGTGCTTCTTAGATACGGGCAAAGCACTGCAAGCATTATGAAAAGGTTGGGTCTGCAAGGGTATTAGATCTTCGGCGTGCCTTGCTTTCTCGTTTTTTTTTTTGTTTTCTGTGGTTCGGACCCAGTTGCTGTCTCTGGTAATCTTTCATGCGGGATTTACAGCCAGACACCCTCCTGGCACATGATGGAAATTCTGCAAGTCCTTCTCCCGCCTCCTTCTGCTGCGCCGTGCGGAATTTTATTTGTAAATTTATTTTCTTTGTGCGGTTTATTTTTTTGCACATTTTCCTTTTTTTCGTAGAGAAAATAAAGTTTTTGTGGTTTAGTTTTTTTAAGGGTTTGCAGTTCTCTGGTGGTTGTCAAGTATTTTAAGCATGTGCACGGGGTCACACACACACACACACACACACACACACACACACACACACACACACACGCACACACAGGTCGCTCGTAATTTCCATGCATTTGTTATGGAAACACTTTAAAAGTAAATTTCTCAACGCCCTTGTCGCATTTTTTCCTGCTTGCCCTTCCTCTTTTTTCTTCTTTTTGGTTAATACTCTTCTCGTGGGGATTGTCGAGTCCTGTAAATGCTTGTGACCTGAGTGCTAATGCCGAGCAAATGGAATTTAAATCTATTTTGTATTTGTTGCGTGCGAATAGCATATGTGTGTGTGTGTGTGTGTGTGGGCGGGAGCTTGTGTTTGTGTGTGTGTGAAGGGATTAGGGAATGCCATGAATGTGGTACATTAAGTTTTATATTTGATATAAAACACAAACATGGCTGTAAAGTTCATGGTAAATGCACAAGGTACTCTGTTCGGAGAGTAGAATTTACTTGAGCTTGATTAAATGATATATTTTGTTTAAATATATTTCATATTATGTGTAATTTTTGCATTATTTTAATTATAATTATATATATTTATATTTATGTATAAATAGAGTTTGTTTGAGTTTGAGCCGAGGACTTGCCGCTTGCTGGTCCGACGCTCAGACACCTCTGGCACGCAGGCTTTTGTCTGAAACTTTGTTCACACTTAAAAATTGCCCAATTAATAAATAGATAATGAAGACTAATGAATGCCAATGAATGCCAATGAATGCCAATGAATGCTAATGAATCATGAAATAGCTTCTGCTAAATAAGTTGTCAGCCTATAACCTTATGCCAAGCTCTATATCCAACTTATAAAACTTAAAGATACTCAATATGGTATATATCTTAGCTATATGCATTTCATATTAAATTCGCTTGGATTTGAGCCAGCGTCTTGCTGCTTGACGGTCCGACGCTTAGTCGCACGTCGTATACCCTACAATTATAATTTGAGTGCATTTCATCAAATAGTTACCGCAGCATGTCTTTTCGGCTAGGAACCCATTGTAAACCTTAATATCCTCTATATCCCTTCAATTGCAACGATTCTCTGTTGATTTGTGCCTCACTTTGATGGGCTCCAAACAAAAAGATGCCCATAAAAAATAAAAACAAAGTACATTTATTGTATTGCATGACGCATTCTCTGGGTTTCTTTGTGCTCTCCACAACTTGCTGACTTCTGATGTCTGATGGCCATAAATTATTCAAAGCATCGCATTTCCATGCGCTTTTCATCTGCTGCTGCTGTTGCTGCTTCGTTTGCAAACTATGATGAGCATTTCTTATTTATGAACATAAAAATGATTGCAGCGTGCCCGAATAAAAACTCTCGCAAAATTGAAGAGCCAAGCAAAAAATCAACATAAGTAATCATCGATGCAATTTCATTGAGCTCAATTCAAAAACATTACCCCGACGACAATGGCCGGCGAGTCTGTCTCAAACTCTGCTCCGCAAACAAAGCGTACAGTGGTCAAAAACCAATTGTCTTCAGGCAAATTTTCTTTGTTGACTGACTGATTGACTGACTGACTGATTGACTGACCGACTATTAACCCAAACCATGAGAGGAGGAAGCTGCAAGTTTCACTCTAGTTATCTTATGTGATGGAGATGGACGCTAAGAAGGGAATTCGGCAGATTCCACCCGCAAGTGTGGAAAAATCGTGGAAAACGTTTGTATGAAACTGTTTTCTTTCCATCCGTTCGGTCTCAAACTTGTTATTAAGGCTCTTTGCTTAAATTCATTTGAGCGCTGTTTTACACTTTTCGGAAAATACATTCCTGCCTGGCAAAAATGGCAGTCAAAGATTTCTTCTGTCTGTATATTTGAACTCGTAGATCTTGTGAAATATAAGAGCTAGAGAGATCTAGAACTGTAAGCGTAAACGTGTCTTCTAAGTATGTTCCATACAGATTGGGTTTGTTTTTTGACCCTCCTAAACTTTCGTTTTTATTCTTCAAGCATATCATATGATAAATAGTTGGCCAGTTTTTATGCACTTTTCGCTTGCATTCGTACCACGGTGCAGTACACAAATTGCGTTTTTCTGTTGCTGCTCTTACACATTTGGCATTTTTATTGATATGCATACAAACACACACACACACACACACACACACACACACTCACACACACACACACACAGCCGCATTTTATTACACTCGACAGCTATTTTCAATATATTACCCGAAGCATAAAAGGCAAACGCGTTCGCCTCGATTTTGCTTTTTACATACGCTGAAAGGATATCAAGTGTGTGTGTGTGTGTCTCTGTGTGTGTGTGTGTGTGAGTGTGTGTGCTTTCCATACTAAAAAACGCATAAATAAGAGACCTTTCGCAGAGCAAAATAACGGTTATGGCTCTATATATGCATGGCCCAGTCGCATGGAACGTCTTCTGCCTGGTGGCTGCCCTCACAGCCTGCCACCACCCAACACCCACCAGCCGTCGCTCACTGCCCACTGCCACGCCTCCCCGCCTCCCCACCTCCCCGCCTCGAGTGTCGCGCGGTGGTTGCTTGTTTGTAGCGCGCTTTTGCGTTTGCGTTTGCTTTTTTATGCATAAAAAGTGCTTAGCATAAAGTCGTAAAAAACGTATTTGCCGCCACACACACACACACACACACACAAACAGATACTCATCCAATACCCGCTCGGTAAATCCATCTTTGTTGTTGTTGTTGTTGTTGTTGTTGGCAGTCTGCCCCGATGGCATTTGTTTTTTTAGCGGCTGTTGCTGGTTTCTGGCTGCTGGTTGCGGGTTTCCCGCTGCGCGTTGCCCTCAGTCGATTTAGATGCGTTGCCGCCGATAAGATTTACCCCCAGTTCTTGTTGTTGTTGTTGTTGTTGTTGCTGGTCCTTATTTGCGTTATTATGAATTTATGACACTTGGCCGGGATGTACGAGTGGGTGGTATGGACCTGCGCCTGAGCTACGGCATGGCTGTCTGTGCCTGGCGGCAATGCTGACTCGATTATACACTTAAAAAAAAAACGAATGTGTTTTCTAATGATCAATCTATTAATGATCATCAGTTGTTCATTAACTGCAACTATAAATATATACTGATACACATTATTCACATTATTTGTTGACTTGATTAGTTTTCACCCGTTTTCGTGCGTGGAAAGTTTTCATCTAGCCATAATACCTTGCCATTCTATTCCCTTAATCTGCTCGAAAGAAGAAACTAACAACTCTTCATTAAAAGTGAGCTTGAAGCTGAAATAAACCTTTCTCCCGCAATTCCATTCAAGCTGAGTGAATTTGACGAAAAGTATGAAATGCGTCTTCAGTGAATTTGAAAAAAGATCTTGGCAAATCCGTTGGAGGCCAAACGGTAAAGTAACAAGGATTTTCAGCATTTTCACCCATTTCTCACCTTTTTTCCGCAGTTACGTGTGGAATTTCTAAATAACTTTAAACAAATCACAAAAAATTGGCAGTTTTATATCTTTCAATATCAGAGAAAGCTTTCGTAAGACTTTAGACAGAGACAATTCTTTCGCTTGGAAAATTTCAGCGCTTTCATAACGCCTACAAGCCGTTATTTTCGCTCAGTGTACGTCCAATTGCCATCGTGAATAATCGCTGCAGCATGAAAAACTTGCTGATTCGCAGAAAAATTCGTGTCAGATCCTTTTCTTGTGCCGCTTGAGCTCGAGTTGAATGGCTTTGCTTGTTTGTTTGTTTGTTGCTTTCTTCAGATTTTTTTTTCTTTTATCTGCACAAGGATTTTGCCATTTTTTACGCAAATCGCTAGCGAACCTATACGGAGCCTTAGCCAATAAGCAGCGGGCAGGGTATGAGGGGCAGGGGCTGGGGCAGGGGCAGGGGGACTGAGTGCGAGTGCGAGGACTTGAATCAGCTTTATTGCGGGCATCATTATTTTTATTATTATGACCACTTACATTGGCCGGCACCCACACACACACACACACACACACGGAGAGAGAGAGCTGAGCACACACATGAATTTCAGCTGCCCCTACCCCCCTCTCGACCCCATCCTCAAGCTTTTGGCTGCTTTTTTAGCGGCCAGAAATGTAAATGTTCTTAGCCTGTTCGTTGGCTTGACTCTGTCTGTGTCTGTGTGTGTGTGTGTGTGTGTGTGTGTGTGTCTTGTTGTTTGTGCCGCGTAAATAACTTCAACCCATTTGTGCAGACACACCCCCTCCCCCTCTGCCCCTCTGCCCCACACACTCACCCCCTGACAGTTCTTGCTTGTGTGCTATATATAAAAATAAATTGAATTGAAATGCTAATTTTATGTTAATTGAAAGAGGTTTTTATGCATTTGTAGATTTTTATGGCCTGTTTTTTTTCGCCGCTTTCTCTTCTGCTAGCTATTTTTCTTTTTTTTTTTCTAGTGGTCAGCAGAATTTACCGTTAGATTAGCACTAAAAGCATGCCATCAGTCGGTAATTTTGGGCAATATTTGTTGATTTTCATTGGAATTTTGTGTGTAATTTTTTATGTCGAGCAACGGGCATAAAACTCCAATTTTTGCCTAAAAGCATGCAATATAAATTATTTTTATGCGTTGCCCATTTCTTTGTTTCTCGTAATGTTTTTGTTTACAATATCGTAAGCTTCTCAATTGCCGAGCTAAACATTATTATACAAATGCTTGTTAGTATTTGTCTAAGATTTTAACTTGCGCATAGCAAAAAATTGTGGCCAATATTCTTAAGCATAACATAAACAAGTAAGAGGTTCTATTCGGGAGCTCCCAACTAGGGGATACCCTGAACCCTCTTCTTTCAACATCAAATGCATATATATATTCTATTTTAGAAGCTATATGTCAAGTTTGCTGACTCTAGCTCTTATTATTTACCAAAATTGCCCAAAAAACAGGATATCGATATCGATTTTTATCGATTGCTTGGAAACGGAGCAAGTTATCGATTATCGGAAACAAACTCGAAGCACCTACATCTCTAGCTCTTATAGGTTCAGAGATCCTTGCGTTCATACATACGGACAGACGGACGGACGGACATGGCTAGATCGACTAGGCTATTGATGCTGATCAAGAATATATATACTTTATGGGCTCGGAGATGCTTCCTTCTGCCTGTTACATACATTTACATTTTGCACAAATACAATATACCCTTATACCCATTTTGAATGGGTTCAGGGTATAAAAATGTATTAAATAAATTAATAGAAATAACATTTATGTCAAAGTTCTTTTCTTATTGCACTAGTTCTCGGTATGGCAGAGAGTAAGATATGGAAGATGCGAAAGAGCTCAGGTTGCGTCATATAGATATAGATCTGAAAAGTCACATTAATATTTATATGAAATTGTACCCAAATGGCATAAAGGAGGTAAAGCATGTGTCATATACTTAGATATAGTCATATAGACGTAGATATTAAACGATTCCCATTATAATAATCAGAGCGCAACAGAAGTCACATAAATCTTCATGAGAAACGGAACAAAATAGATTAAAGATTATAGAAATAGAGTATTATAAGCCTTTCATGTGATGATTATATTATATATATCTATATATATATATATATATATATATATATATATATATAAAATCAGTGCTAATCACGTGAGATATTGAAATGAATAGTTTTGCATATATATCCCCCTCTAACTGTTATATCTGCCTATATATAGCATGTGTAATATACCAAGAAAATAAGTTTTACTGAAATGAAGATATATTCAAATGTTTCAGGCAAGTGTCTCGTTTGACTTGACTCGTCCGCAACATAACCTTTCATTTGAATGGCAAATGGAAAAAGAAGAAGCGGAGGCGGAAAAGCCAAGCAAATGTCCACAGCCCTTTTTCCTGCTGCTGCTTAGCTGTTATTACGGCTTTACTTTTCTCTCTGCCCTTTTTTTGTCGGCCTGCCCCCATGTCAAAGTCTGTCTACGTTAGAAACCGGATATCCTGCTGCAGCAGAGCAGACAATCCAGACGCACACACGCACACACACACGCACACACATGAGAGACAGCATACAACTGCAGCTCACGAGCTCAACTGAAGCCCAACGAGCTTTTGCCATTTTCCCAGCTGCCATTTTTCCTGGCTCTGCTTCGCCTTTATTTCTTATCGTGCACGCACAGCGTCTGTTGCCTCAGGCAGGACAACAACAGCACAAAAGGACCCCACATGCAAAGTTTCCAACACACACACACACACACACACATACATAGAGAGAGAGAGAGAGAGGGAGGAAGACATGCGTCCAGCAGCAGGCAACACTTTTTTTCGTGCAAAACTTTTACCTCAAACTGAAGCCGAATGGGGTTTTGTGTGTGTGTGTGTCTTTGTGTGTGTGTGTGTGTGTGTCTCTGTGTGTGTTTGTGTGTGTATGTGTGTGTCTGCTTTGTACTTATTGCATATACATAAAACGAGCGGCTGTGGCTGTGACACAAAATCGATTTTATTTGCCTTGTCTTTGCTGCAGGACTTGGCCCCTCACCCCTCACCCCCCCGCCCACGCTCCCCAAGGAAGTCCTCTTTGTCCTGCATAGGCCAGCGCAATTATGAGCCAAGCACACACACACACACACACTCGTAGACAACCTGTAAACACGCCTACAATTTAAAGCCAACGACCAATAAAAAATAAAGGAAATTTTTCGAGCAGCGCCTGCTCGGCCCGCTGCGTGCGACAGAGACAGCAGAAACTTGGCTCCATTTTTCAATTTTTCCCATTTTCCCATTTTCCTCTGCTCAGCGGCCGCCATTCGAAAATGTAAAGTTTGTCGCTTTTTTATTGGGCTTGCAATAAAAAAGAAAGAATTGTCAGCCTGGCAGCAACCCCTTGCGGCGCATGCCTGACTTACCCCTTCCTACCCCCGCCCCGCGCCACAACTGATTTGCATTTAAATTAAGGGTGGTCTGCAATTTACATAAGGGTAGCTCTGCCGAAATCAGCGCACATAAATCTCTGGGCCAGTAACAATTATTTACATTTGATTCGAGCCATAAACCAAGCGACAACAAAAACTCTCAAAAATTATTTTCTTTTTGCCCCTGATTGTATGCATAATTCAGGCGCGTGGGAGGAACGGGGGCTAGGGGTAGGAACTTTGCTGATTGCGCGATGCTAACAATTTTTATGATTGTCGTTATTATGCATGCAGCAGGAGCTGCTGCCTTGATGAAATTTTTGCCGCGTTGGCATTGAGAATGCCAGCAGCAGCAGCAGCAGCAGGTTGTGCCCAGCGGGTGGCGGGTTTTGGTTTTGCTTATGATACATTGTTGCGGCCGTGGCACAACAACTTTGTTCGAGGTGTAAGCTGGCATAGAGTCTAAGCACATACACCTCCCCGCCCCCTCTACCGCCCCCTGAACTGTGCTCATTAGCATGAAACAACCCTTAGTCTTTGTTTCAGCCTCACATCGTTGGGGGATTTACGCTCATTGCCAGATTTATGAGCTGCGTTCTCATAAAACCAAATGGACCACAATTTGCATAAGTTCATGCCGTGTGTGTGTGTGTGTGTGTGCGTAGGTTTATTTCGTGCTGCTGTCATGAATTCAAGAGAATCCAATCCCAAGCTGAACTAAAACTTGCTGCTGAGCTCATATTTGCTTCTGATTTCCATTCTTCCATTTACCTTAACTCAATTATTATTTTTGAGACAAATTTTTAAGGCATAACTCGAGGATTATAAATGCTATATACCTCCGATTTGGTACATATAGTTTAAACAGATGTAAAATAAGAAAGAAATTTCACTTTGGGCAAACTTTCTGCAACATTTTCTGACTCAAGAGAGAGCGAGAGAGAGAGAACTAGATGAGAGCTAGTTAAAAGATATTCTAGATCCTAAGTCAAAATAAAATTTAGTATATAACAAATACAATTATTATATTGAAAATTGTCAGTTAAGTGAAAATCCTTGACTATCCGAGCCAAGCTTCAAGTGAAGCGTGACTGACATTAAGTTTCTGATAGAAATATATAAATCCCAATTAGAATTTAGTTCACTTTCAAATCGTAAAATAGCCCAGAGACTTGCTTAGATCTTTCTTTGAAGTGCTTAGAGAAACAGCTGGGTAATTAAATTCGTTAGATCAAACCTCAAACGCCGGAGTTCAATCTTGATTTCGAGACGCGTTCACGTGAAAATAGAAAACTAATTTCGTAAGTGAAGCGCCGCAAAGTATGCAACAAATTGCAAAGATCTGATTGGGCCATGGACTTCAAAAAGCCAAGCCAAATAATAGACAGCTGAGCAAAGCAAGGGGCGTGGGCAGGGGGCAGGGAGCAGGGAGGGGGAGTGGCTGGAATCCTGTGCCTGTCAGTCAAGTGCAAAAGGCATTAAGAAGCATTTTTTGTTGCTGCTGCCAAAAGGAATTTTCACTTTAGAATTTCGCAGAAAAATAAACTCAAACGGTGGGGGGGGGGGGGGGGGGAGGGGGCAAATAGCTGAAGAGAGAAGAAGGAAGTGGAGGAGAGCAAGTGAAAGGGGGCGTGGGCTGGTCTTTGATTATAATTCCTACACCTAGAAAAGTGGGCGAAAAAGGGAAACTCGGAATGGGGCAGGGCGAAAATTGCGACGACGATTGACAGTTGAAAATATAAAAGCGGATTTGTGTCTTGTGCGGACGTCCGTCTCAGTCTGTGTGTGTGTGAGGGTGTGTGAGGGTGTGTGTGTGTGAGCCAGCCGTAAGCAGCAACAGCTATTCATGTGTGTGTGTGTGTGTGTGTGTGAAGTGTGAACGAATGTTTTGCTGCAGATAAGCAAAATAACTGTAATAAGAAATTCTTTTTTATTTGCTCTCGTGCTCTACGCCCACCGCCCACCGCCCCCCGTCCCTGAAGTGTTTTTTATGCCACACGTCTCTGAATGCCAGTGTCCATTGGTGTTGTGCTCGTGCGTGTGCGTGTGTGCGTGTGTGTGTGTGTTGTGTGTTTTATTCGCTTGCTTTATATTCAAAGTGATGTCCTGTTGTGTCCTGCGTCCATCAGCCGGGCCTGAAATGCGTGCCTAAGACGATTTCTTTTATTATTTACGGTGCTCAGCGCCAGGGAATTGTAATAGAAATCGCCCGGACAGAGACGGACAAAGGGACGGACGGACAAAGGGACGGACGGACAGAGGGACGGATGGACGGACGGGCTGTGGGACAGTTGGACATATGTCTAATGCTAATGCGCATTGTCTGTGCCGGGTCCATTGTCAACGGGCCAAGCAAATCGAATGAGCCAAGCGAAGAGTTGCGGAAGCTTCACTCAATCTGCCGATTATGTTGATGCTGCTCCTCTCTAGGCATTTCCCCCCGCCCATCCATCAAAACCGTAAGCTCCACTAAATTCACAATGCAGCAATATTTTGTATAATCAATCGAATAACTATTGCAAAAGTATTTTTGAGTTTTTCCCATCCTCGAGGTTGTTTTAACATAGTTTCCAATGTTAATAAAAGGGTTCTTTTTTTTTTTTTGAAAAAGTGTGCTTATGAATTAATTTAAGTTTATATTTTATCATTAATTCGTAAGCTCGTTCTGAGAAATATCGCACTGTCAAGCTCGTGCCGCCTTCTCTTGCCTATCGATAGACTTATCGATTCTTACCCTCGATATTCTTACAACTATCTTTGCACTCAATATACACTACATTTCATTGAATATTACATACTATATTATAATCTTATGTCAGGGCTTGAATCCCTTAACTTCGACCAAGGGTCAGCTTAGGGGATATAGATGGCAGGAATATTTTTGGCAGCAAGCCAAGCAAAGCTGAGTCACTCGCAACGAAACACATTTAAAACTCTGCATAGTTTCAAACTTTGCAGTACTCCTCTCTTGTTGTCCAGTGTTATCCGAGTTCCAAAAAGAAAATAGTTTGCTATTTATGGCTACCGCAGCGTCGAGTCCATGGCGTGTCCCATGTAAAAGCTCAAAGTCGAACAAAAATTAAATATTTATGCATAGCTAATTGTCTCAGCAGGGGGGGGGGGCGGAAAATCAAGAGGGAAAATTGAAGTCGAGCGTCGAAGTCGCGTTTGCATGCGAGGCGCATTGTCTATGAAAATGGAGTGTTAATTTATTGGTCTGAATAGTCCGGGTGCCACATCGGTGGTGGGCCACTGGGCACATGCACCACATGCACCACTCGCACCTGCAATCACTCGCACCTGCAACCACCTGCCGACTACCGTCTGCAGAGTCTGCATGCATTTGCAATATTTCACACTTTAGTACATTTGCATGATCAGCGCCACACGAACGGTTCATGCAATAAATAGATGCATCTACCCGCCCTTCCCCCTTCCCCCTTGCCCCCTCTGACTAACAGAATCTGACTTATCTTTTAATTGCATTTGAGTGCGATACGAATAAATATGCAGATGAGCTGCACAAATGAATGCAATGAACGCATGTTAATGGCACCTGCGCAGACCACTCGCAGGCTCTGCGCTTGGTAGATTTATGCACTTACACGGCGGGGCGAATATATCAAGAATTATGTTAATGATGATTTTAAAATATATATCGGGCTGGTGTACTGTGCGGTTGCACTATGTGTGTCATGCTCACAGATAATAAAAGTATATATTACGCTTGTATCTAAACCCGACTAAGGAAGCTAAGAAAACAGCTAAATTATATGAAGTGGAAGTTCCGATTTAAGAATTTTGATAGCATTCTATTAAGGTTTGCTATTTGAAAGTTAAAGTCGGATATATCGGATATAACATTAGATGTGATGCAGTCTGATTGAATAAGAGATAATAAAGTTGTTGTCATAGTTTCAATAGTTCTACGCAAAGATGAAATAAATAATAATCGATTACGTATCGATAAAAGTATATTATCGATGATTGAAATTCTTTGTTATGTTATCGATAAATTAAATAGTGTACAATGTGCTATCGAGCACTTGAACATTCGATATAATGTTGTTATGTTGAATATTCGATATTATGTTATCGATTATTTCGATTTTCGATAACACATTATCTAATTATCAAATATGTTTTCATTGCTAATGCTTAATATTTCTCTATATATGCAGAGCTTTAGAATATGATTCATGAATCTCTGTGTTTTTGTTTGTTTGCGTGAAGTGAATATTATTTTCCAAGAAAATGTTGTTACTTTGCTTTTTTCCCTCAAAAACTCTTCTGGGCATAAAACAAGCTCCACTTTATTTCAGCCCACGCTCATTTCTTACAGTTATCCATTAATCTGCCGCAAATCTAGATTTAGTTAACAACGCACAGCTGCTAATCTAACTTTAATTGCTCGCACTGCAATAAGTTCCGGCAAGTTCTATGCAAAATACCTGGAAGAGCATATATCTTGTTATACTTATATGCTTATATAGAGTTGTTTACGCCCAGCCACAACTAAATCGGAGAGTTGGAAAATTATAAACCAACTATTGCTAATACACTACACGAGTGTGAGCCCAGGCGAAGCGGAAGCCCAGCTTGTTGATGGGCGGCGGGTAAGGGGGGTTGGGTGTTCTGGTAGCACTCGAAGTGCACTACTCTTAACTAGAAATTTATTAAATTATGCCGGCTGGCCTATTATTATGCGAGTTAATCATATGTTGGCTTCAGTTTAATAGCAAAACTAGCAAATTGCAAAACTTCATGTGCTGCTTCTTCTCCTTCTGCTTCTGCTACTTCGTATAGCTGAGTTGCTGCTTCTAGCTCTTGTTTATAATTTAATGCATTTTATTAAAAACAAATTGAGTTTTAATGTGTTTATTAGCTAAAACATTTTGTGCATCCCATTCCAACGCGACGGATTAGCAGCCTTTATGAGAGATTAGCATGAATCGGCATGTTTGGGCCTCATAATGAGCCCGGCGACTGGCTGCTCATTCACAATAGCTCATTCACAAAAATAGCTCATTACGGGGGCGTGGCCTAGCCTCTGAAGTGTAAAGCTGCAGCATGTTCGACCTTAGCATATTAATCAAATAACGCTCGAGTCGCGTGCATCTTAACAGCGAAAATTTGCATGGAACCTGTTCATGTGGGTTCGAGCCCGCAACCTGTCAATTTTTTGCCACAATTTGCATAATTTGATGTCTTATTCCACCATGTCAGTCAATTGCCAAGACTTCGGCTACACAGATACGTATCTTGGGCGTTCTAATGGCATGTTCCAGGCCACTTTTCCCATTGTTGTGCCTCCAAATCAGGTCTGTGGCAAGTACTTGGTTTGCAGGGCATCAATTTATTTCCGCATGTTCAACACCCATTTACGCGACCCGCTATTTGCTTGGGCTGGCCTGTGGGCGTGGCCACTGACTGTTCCCCAACCAGGCCCATAACATTTCTCTTAACGATTGACTTTACTTTTATACCCTGAACCCATTAATAATGGGTATAAGGGTATATTGTATTTGTGCGAAATCCAAATGTATGTAACAGGCAGAAGGAAGCATCTCTGATCCCATAAAGTATATATATTCTTGGTCAGCATCAATAGCCGAGTCGATCTAGACATGTCCGTCTGTCTGTCCGTCCGTCCGTCTGTCCGTCCGTCCGTCCGTATATACCAACGCAAGGATCTCAGAACCTATAAGAGGTTGTAGGTGCTCCTAGTTCCTGCGCAGATCGAGTTTGTTTCCGATAATCGATAACTAACTCCGTTTCCAAGCAATCGATAAAAATCGATATCGATATCCTGTTTTTTTGGGCAATTTTGGTAAATAATAAGAGCTAGAGTCAGCAAACTTGACATATAGCTTCTAAAATAGAATATATATATGCATTTGATGTTGGAAGAAGAGGCTTCAGGGTATCCCCCAGTCGGGAGCTTCCGACTAGAACCTCTTACTTGTTTAATTAGAATTCTTGGTTCAAATTAAGCTTGAATGTGCATGTGTTTCTTTAACAAAAATGTTTTTTTGTAGATAAAAGAAGCTTCTCAAAATATTTGATGAATGTTGTTTCGTTTTTAAAGAGAACATTTCTATGGTTTTACTTTACGGGCTTTAAATAAAAGTTCTTGAATTAAAATAGGCTTCAATATGCATATGTTTCTTTGTCAAAAAGGTTTTTTATATATGAAAGAAACTTCTCAAAATATTTGATTAATTTTAAAGAACATTTCCGATTTTTAAGTCAACATTTTAGTTTTTTTTCTTTTTTTTTTTTTTTTTTACAGAAATTCATTATTTATGCCTTAGGCGAAACGTCGGAACATGTGAAGGGATCGCAACCCTGTGGTTCACACCTGCAACACCCCTCCCCCCCTCTCCACCCTCTTCCAACCCTACCATAATTTCTGCAAATAATAAATCGGCAATTAAAATTGTAATTTGTTGCCACTTGCAAACTTTTCAAGCACAGTCCACCTTGCACTCTGCCTAAATATCCATTCGGTTAAGTTCGCATTATTTTCATATATTTCAGTTTTTTTGGCCTGAAAAGTTGATTTTACTTTTTCCCATCAGAATTGCAAATTTCTTTGAATATCCTTGTTGTTGTTGTTGTTGCATTTTAAGCACTTGCCAACGGATTATGAATGGCCGAATTATGTGATTGCCGCAAATAAATCAACAGAAATTGCTGCAAGTGGCACAACAAAAGACTTAAGAAACGAACGTGGAAAACAACATAAGACACCAAATGCGCTGCGTTTGTTAGTTAAATATTTGAAATGCCCTCTGATTATTGAGAGAGTTGGCTAAAGGGTAGCTTATTGCATCATTAAATAAGCACTTCAAAGTTTGGCATGTATTTAAGCTAAATATTCAGAAAATTGAAAGAATATCAAAATGATAGCAGAGTATTTATCATCGCAAGGCTGATTACAGGGTATAGCCCAGTCGATCACTCTACGTTGACTTGCTTCTAATTATTATTTTCGCGTTTTTGTAACGCAATCACAAGCTGCAAATGATGAGTTATGTTGAAAAGCAACAAATTGCTAAAAAAAATAAAGAAAAAATATACAGAAAAGCAGAAAAGTCGTAAACAAAAAATAAATTACAAATTTACTGCAGTTCGAGTGCAGTTTATGTATCAAGAGTTTTGCATTGCATTGGATTATTTTTTAATTTTTATTTATATTTTTATTATTATTATGTATCTTGATTTTCCTGTTGCTGAAAGAACTCTCTGCCAAACGACAGGCTGATAAATTAATGAGCTTAATTACCAACACGCAGCTGAATTGGCCCCACACACACACACACACACACACACACACGCATATCTATATATATATATATATATATAATAAGTATATATATAGTAAGTACTGCATAGAAGATATCATTGCACGGCTAAATTTTTGGTATTGTGCATTTTTTTTTTGCCACTTAGCTTAGTCTTAAAGTTGTTGTTATTTTCCTATGCCCCTTGATGAGCGCTAAGAGGGGTATACTCCTTTTGTGGCAATGTACGTAACAGGCAGAAGAAGGTGTCTTCTTACATAATGTATATATATTCTTGGTCAGCAGCAATAGCCCAATCGATCTAGCCTAGTCTCTATATGTATCTAACCGTCCATCAGTTGTGTAAAAGGCTTCATTCTGGAAACTATGTGAAATCGATTCTTGTTTCTGTCGAATCTTCTATGCCTTCACCTGTTACCATAAAATAAATGACAACAAATTTACCGGTAAGATTTTGAGAGCAGTTCTGAGAATTAGTTGAACCTCAAGCTTTGGCATATATTAACTTTGGTATAATTTACATAAGCCAAAAAAAAAAAACTGAGCAGTTATTGAAGAATGCAATTACCAATTTCCATTGTGCAGGGCCTAAGCAAGAAGAAGGAAAATGAACTAAAAGGAACTTCAAAGGTTTGTTACGTCCGCTCTGCCTTAAGTGGAGGGTATCTGCTAGTCGAGCAGTGCCCATTAGAGCACAGCTGTTTTATTATTTTGTTGGGCTTAAGTTGCTCAGTTTTTACTGCCAATGCATGTTGAATTTGCAGGCAGCTATCACTACAATTAAATTTGTTGCACTCGCCTGCACAAAATGCATAAACAGTTGCAGTTGCAGTTCGCAACACAATTTGACACGCAAATCGTTGAGTTTGGTTTTTCAGCTGAGTTTCATATACTTAATATGAAATGTAACTCCGCTCTGTGTCTTTCTGCTATTTGCTTAAAATGCCGCCAACGAGGCAGAAACGAGCCAGCGCTTTTGCATTTTACGAGTTTCTGCTGCCGCTGCCGCTGCTGCTGCTGCTGCTGCGGGCTATTAAATTTGCTGCTGCACAAATTACCACTAATAAGTAAAGATAAACATCGACACACTAGATTTAATAAGCACAAGCTGCCTTAAAAAAATGTATAAAGTAATCAAAGCTCATGCTAACTCTTTAAGCTGAGCCCAAAAGTAAGCCCAGCAAGCGCCCATTGCTAGACTTCACTCTTCTTACTCTTAATTCCAAAATTTTCAAACAAAAACTTCAAAATCTCCCGACTTTGTCAACTTTGTCATTTTGATCCTGCAACTATTCTAAATTCTTAATAGAATGAATAAAATGGTTCTCTGCATCTATTCTCAAGTTCGAGCTTAATAATTTTTGTTAAATACTTTTCTTTACTTTTTTTCCTCTTTTGTAAATATTCTTGTCCTGAAGAATTAGGAAGTTTTCAATTTAAAGCAATTGTCCATGTCAAATTATGAATAAGAAGAAGAAATTTGTTGTCAAAAATCATGTGAAAAATTTCAAAAATGTTGAATGTAAGATTTCCTTTCCCTAGTGAATGCCCTGGCAAGACTTTGAATGCCTATTAGCTTGTGAAAACTGAATTGATTTTGACATTTTTGCTGACATTTTTTTTTGAGCTCTAGATTAATTTAGTTAATTTTACTTTACAATAATTTTCCATTCAATGCATTAAAGTTTCCTCAATAAATCTAAATTGTTCAGTTATCTTGCTTTGACTTATTTTGAAAATAGTGTTGAAAACAGTGTTGTAAAACGAATTCTGATCGTTTTAAATCACACAAAACACTATTCTTCACACTAGCCTTGCTTTCCCATAAACTGTTGACTATAGATTCTATTTCAAATTCGAAGTGTGCTCTACATGAATTCCATATCTAAAAAAAATAATCCAATTGTTAAAATAATATTTTATAATATTATTTGATATAGTATCCAAGCTGTGTGTAATCCGTTTCAGCGTAATCCATTAAAAAATATGCGAGAACCGAATTTGAGCGCAGTCGACAACCGTGTGAGCCAAGGGCCACAGTTGTCGCCCGCTTTTATAGAGCTGACAGCGCCTTGGAAATGGCTTCCAATTTAAAGCAAAAATTTGAATATGCGCACAAAATGTGTGCACGCTGTCAGACTGGAAGGTGGCAGCGTTTTTTTGAGGGATGCTCCAGGCACAGCTGCGAGGCGAACAACCCTTTGATCAAGGCAAAGGAAATTGATGTGCATGCTAAAAAAAAGAGTTGCTGTCGTGGGGGTGAGCCTATTACCCCTGCTGAACCATTTAGTTACCCCTTTTATAGCCGTTTTTTAGAGCATTGCCAGCTTGAAACTTTTAGCACACAGCGCTGCCACATGCCACACAGCTGTTGCCAGCGCTGCCAGACAGTTTTTTAATATAGAATTAAACTCTAAATTTGGTAAGCCTTCCATTTACTTCTACGCTCCGACTAGATAATTTGGATACATCTTTTCCAACTATATTTTTAGTGCATTGCCAGCTTGAAAGGGTTTCCAAATTGTCGTAAACAGCGTTGCCACATGCCACACAGCTGTGCCAGCGTTGCCAGATTGCATTTGAAATCTTGAAGAACTCTTTATTTAGTTTGAAATATATATTTTATTGTTATGCTTCGCTCACTTCGCTCAAATTATAGCTATTTTAAAGAGCATAGCCAGTTTAAAAAGGGGATTAAATGTAGCACGCAGCGTTGCCACCTGCCAGACAGCTGCGCCAGCGTTGCCACACAGGCTTGCTAAATTAAGTACAGCATTTTGTATGTTTTTGTTTTGTACGCTTCGCTCATTAACACATTTGCCAAATATGCATGTTGCTTGTCCAATTGCAACAATCTCCAGTGCTGTCAATCAAAATGCAAATATTTAAGCGATTGCCTCATTAAAAGCAACAGCGCGATGCCAAGCCTCGGGAATTATTTTTATATAATTTACATTTTCCAACTGGAAAAATCAACTGACGGCCACAATTAAACGAGCCAGCCGTGTGAGGCAGGTGACATCAAGAAATCTGCCTTCAGTTTGTTTTGTGACAAAAAGCGTAAAGGCAACAAAACGGTTTGACACGCCGGAGGGGGCCGGGGAGGTGGAGAGGGGGAGGGTTCGGGGTCTGCAACTTGCATCTGTTCAAGAGGCAAGCGGCATCAGCTGCGGCAAGTTTTTGGCGATGCGTTGTTGTTGCTGATTTGGTCAAAAACATCAAGCTGACTGACTGACTGACTGACTGACTGACTGACTGATTGACTGACTGAGTGACTGAGTGACTGACAGCTGCCTGGCCCGAGGCTGCGGCTGACAACAGCAACAACAACAATCGAGTGCCAAGTGTCGCCTTGTCGCCAGCTTCTGTGTCATTTCGAGTGCAGCTGTAGCTCAGCTCAGCTTAAAACAATTTTGTTTTTGCCTCGCTTTTGAATAATTTGCCAAGTTTTCTGCTGCTGCTGCTTATTAACTTAACAATAATTGCCATAGAAATCTGCATAATTATATAGAAATCACGAGGTTATTTACTCACAATTTCTGTTAAATGCGGCCTGTTGCTTTAATTATGCGATTGCCAATTCCGTTTCTCGAGAAACATTTTAAAGTTTAGTTTTGGAGGTGTCATAAATACCTTCAGCTATTTGGCTTGATATAAACGCCAAAATATTTGGGTTAGCTGTAAACTTTGACAAATTTGCGAAAAGGCAAAAACTGAGCGGAGTTTAGAATCAGAAACAAAGCATTATAATACCTCGTTTAACGCATAGAAGAAGATATCTCCGACTAGGAAAACCTGAAAACAAGAAGATTTAAATACCAAATTGATAAAGAGACCAAACCATGAGCAGAACCATTTTTGAAAGTGAGTTTGAAGCCGATCGGACAGCTAACAAAAATGTTGCATACAGTGGCTTTTCACGATTTTCCCACACTTGCGGCTGGAATTTCCCGAAACTGCGTCCTAACTTGCACCTTCATCAAATAAAACAACTGCTGTGATAATTTCTGCTTCCTAGCTTTTATGGCACGGACTGTGCGCTGTCAATCAGTCAATATAACTAGATCAGGACAATATATAGAGATATAGAGATTTGACTTGACTTTAGCTCAAATCGCAGCACTTGGCATATTTACAAATAATTTTGCTATGTCACACAAATATTTATTCGCCCAGCCCAAGAAAAACCCAATGAATCATTAAATGCTTGAAGCGCAAATGAAATAAAGTAAGAAATAAATAAATGTCAACTAGGAAACCTTTTCGCTAATTTATAGCCTTTTTATATGGTAAACTATTTATGTAAATAAATGATTAGCATTTAATTTGATTAAAACAAGTAAGAGGTTCTAGTCGGTAGCTCCCGACTAGGGAATACCCTGAACCCTCCTCTTCCAACATCAAATGCATACATATATATATTCTATTATAGAAGCTTTATGTCAAGTTTGCTGACTCTAGCTTTTATTATTTACCAAAATTGCTCAAAAAACAGGATATCGATATCGATTTTTATCGATTGCTTGGAAACGGAGTAAGTTATCGATTATCGGACACAAACTTGATCTGCGCGGGAACTAGGAGCACCTACATCTCTAGCTCTTATAGGTTCAGAGATCCTTGCGTTCATACATACGGACGGACAGACAGACGGACATGGCTAGATCGACTCGGCTATTGATGCTGATCAAGAATATATACACTTTATGGGTCGGAGATGCTTTCTTCTGCCTGTTACATACATTTACACTTTGCACAAATACAATATACCCTATTTACCCATTTTTAATGTGTATCAGGGTACAAAAAGAGAAGCGTTTAGCATATGTTAAATAATTATTCCAACTTGAATATCAGAATGTCAGAAAATAAATAAATGCGAGCTGATGAAAAACAAAAACTGACCAATCTGTGATGTAAATGCGAATGCCAATACCCTTTAGTCAGACAATCATTAAGCGGGCATGTCGACAAAGTCTACATTTAAATATGCGTCAGACGTCGTCAGGTGAGGCGGCTACTGTGCTGCAGGTGTGGTGGGGGAGGGGGGAGGGGGTGCCATGACAGGCTGATGGTCTGCTGATGGCGGCGCTTTTCAAGCACTTGCCACGCCCCTGCTGCCCGCCCCCTCTCTCTGCTTGTTTGAGCACGCCCCATCGGAAAGTGCATCGCAAAGTGCACTGTGCCATATTTTGCGCTTATTAAAGATTTTTAAATACAGTAATTTCTGTTAGAGCCGAGAGAAGACAGGCCACAGATCGAAGAACGCCCGAAGACTGTTAATTTATTGGCAATGGACTTTGAGGCTAATTTGTTTTGAGAATTATGAAAAATCATGCAGCTAATTGTCCTTGTCTTGTCTGCGCCAGCAATCCTTTTAAGCCGCAGCAGCTGAGCTCAATGCAACTCAAGGCAATTATAATTAGCGTCTCGAGCCGCTCTCCTTAATAACAATTGTTAATTGTTTATGCACATTTATGGCTGACTAACTGAAATTTATGCAACCAATTCCCATTCGCAGTGCTTGAATCAACACAACACAAAACAAAAAACGAGAAAGAAAGGCTATCTTCGGCACGCCGAAGATCTAATACCCTTGCAGACCCAAACTTTTCATAATGCTTGCAGTGCTTTGCCCGTATCTAAGAAGTAAGGGAAAATAGTTAATGCCGAGTTTGGGCAAGATATCTTGGTAAACAATAAAGGTTTTTAATCAAAAACCTAGTTTTCGACCGATCGTTCCTATGGCAGCTATATGATATAGTGGTCCGATCTTAATAGGATTTTGCATATATATGAGTAGTATAGTAAAACTAATAAATCCCGAGTTTGACCGAGATATCTTAAAAAACAAAATGTTTCTTCATACAAAAACTTAATTTTCGACCGATCGTTCCTATGGCAGCTATATGATATAGTGGTCCGATCCAGCTGGTTTTCACATATGTGCTGCGTGCAACAGAAAGAGGGACTTCTGCAAAGTTTCATTAAAACTGAGAGACTAGTTCGCATAGAAAGAGACAGACGGACAGACGAACATGGCTCTATCGACCCGGCTGTTGATGCTGATCAGGAATATATATAGTTTATGGGGTCGAAGGAGATGTCTCCTGCTATGCGTTACACATTTCACGACAAAATTAGAATACCCTCTGCAAGGGTATAAAAAAAAGCCACATATTTGCTCGGCTTTGTCATTGAACTGATTGTTTCGGATTGTTATGCATTATACACACGCTTGTTAAATCTGAATGTGAATGTTGTTCTCCATAACAAAACGTTTCGGGCATGAATATTTATGCATTTGCTTTGAACTTTGCAAGAGAGAGAGAGAAGACTTTAAACGAATGAGTGCAAAAATTAAGTAGAAAATAAAAAGGTGGCAAAAATAAAGCTAAATATATGTATATACTCAGCTATATAAGAGTGGATTCTGACTATCTGATAGGCAGGTCGCCTGTTCAATTCCAGCAGCAACTTTTCGTTTTTTATGTTTCTTTATTTAATTTTCTAATTTTTTAAGCTTAATATAAGTTTATACATAAATTGAACGTCTTGCAATATCTTTAAGAAAATAACTTTTGTATATGTATAATAAAAAATAAATGCAAATATAACTAATTCGAAGAAATTACATGAATATTACCTAATATATTAAATAAAATTATTTTTTATTTTTTAATCTAAGTAAATATGTTTCAATTTATATTTCAGATAGAAGTTGGAGCTAATATTGAAAATAATATATATTTATTTATTTTCTTTATTTTAATATAAATATATATTATTTTATTTAAATATATAGCCGTATATAGATATATATGCAACGAAATGTTTAAAGCTAATTCTAAAGGAAATCGATAATTTATCGATATTTATCGATATTGGGTTTATATGGTCGTGAACATGATCAATAAAGCGAATCATACAACATTTTCTTTCAATATTCTTAATGCTCTTTTTCCATTTGCATAGAGCATCAAAGCGTCGACAATGCATTGTTATTTTTGTCATCTTTGCCTTTTGTATTGAATTATAGTCAAATGCACTTGAGAATTAACATTTGGTATGCGTTAACAACTGGCCAGGCTGGCATTTAACTGAATCTGGCAGACATACTTATGCAAATCCCCCAATGCGGCGAACGTGCAACCAAATGTGGCACTTGCAACTTGCAACAGACGATTTGCATAGAATGACTGAGCGAAGGCCGAGTCGAAGTTCGATTTGCATGCACGGCAGCCAGGAAATGTATCTGACGGAAGGTTTTGGCATCATTGATGATGAGCATTTAAATAGTTTACAAATTAAAGAGCAGAAATTACTTGAAATGCGCGAGCGGAAAAACAAAAGCAAAAAGCAAAAGCAAAAAGCGGAGATGCATCCGCAAAGCCTTTCCAAGAAAGCCACATGAATGCCGGCCCGGACTGATGTTAATAAGGCGTCTCATAAATTATCAGCCAAACGTGCTGAGGAGTGGAATGGGGAGGAAGGGGGGGGGGGGGGGCGACTGATTCTGCCAACAACATCAACTTACAGAGAGAGAGAGATACAGGTAGACAGACATCTTCAACTTTGTCTGGATCTGCGCTTGTCTTGACATATGCAATGGCGCGCACAAAAAAATTTACATTGCATTTATACGGATGCGTGGACAGGCCAGCTCTTAATGATCATCATCATCATTGGCAGCAGCATGATAATGATGAGATCCAAGCAACTATTAACGTGACAATTTGTGATTTGTGCCAAGCAAGCCTGAGACTCCGTTTGCCATTCTTTCTGGTATTTAGAATTTCTTTCGAGTCGCATCCTGTTCGTCACAGCGCTGTTGGCATCGCCAGCCATTACTTGTTGCTTGTTGCAGATGCTGCTGTTGCTGCTGACGATGACTGCATTTAGATTACAGAATTATTTAAAATATTTTATTAAATGCAGCCAGCTGTTTGTCTTTCGCCTAGCGGGGTATTAATTATATAAATTATTCACAACAATTGCGCCTAATGAATGCACACTAAATCCCACAAAGTCCAAGCGTTGCCACCAAAGCGACATCTGGCGTTCAGCACGTGCAAACGCGAGGGGGGGTTGGAAGTGTTCTAAAAAGAAGTCTTATGCAAAATTGAGTCCAATGGAAGTGAAAGGGTTGCAAAGTGCGTTTCGTTTTTTATGAAAGGGTTGTTCAGGGTCTAACATTTCTTTTTCACTTCAGTATAATACTGTCGCTTGGCGAGTACAGAACTACGGAAAAATTTAAGAAATTGCAGAAATTGAAAAAAATTTTACAAAAAAACTGCAGCAAAAGTTGAACAAAAGAAGAAGAAGGAGTAGGGATACTGGAAGAGCTGGCTAAGAATCAAAATTGAATATATATTTATATAGATCTTCACAATTAATATTTTCCTATTTAATACAGATGCTTATTTGAATTGCAATAGAACTCATTTCGGACTGTGTAAGGACAAGGTAGTTATTCTTTTCCATATAAGATATATATAATATATAATTAAATAGCTTGTAAGTATTACAAAATATCTGATATATTTGCAGCTTATAATTCACACATATTTATTTATTATCTCCCTTTTTTAGTTCAATTTTTTTCAATCAAAAACCTCTACAGTTATGAAACGCCACGAAGAGACAACAAATCCCACTTGATCCGCTTTCAAATCCAATTCGATTGCCAATCAGTAGTCCAATTGGAGTTCGACTTTGTCTTGAACACGCGCTCAACTCAAACAATTTAAATATTTTGTTAAGGGCCGCAGCCAGGGAAAACAAAACTTTTGGCCACGCTTCGCTCAAAATAGTTCAGCTGATTTGAGAGCTTATATATATATTTATTTATATAGAAACACGATTTTTTTGGCATATCATTTCCGTTTGTCCGTCTCGAAGCTGAGGCTCAAGCCAGCTGAAGGCAAACTGACAAATTAGACAAATAGAAAACATGTCAAAGAACTGAGCTGCATGCTCAATTAAGCCGCTTGACAGCCGCACAACAGCCTCAGCAGCCACAGCAGAGATCAGTTCATGTTGCAAGTGGCTGATGGAAGAGAAAATACCCTGTACTAAGTGTGCTACATGTACTTTAGTTCGTACTGTAGCTCAGTGTGTTTAAGCAACAAGAAAAACTGCTCAGAATTGTGTTAAAGTGCTTCGATTTGTGAGGCAGTGCTTAAACGAAGGGACTGGACGTCTATGACATACCCTGGGTTTTAAGTATTTGCTGCACATTTTCGTTTTCTATAAAAGTGTAATGTATGAAGAGCAAAAGTGCTCAAACTGAGAGAATCATCGACCGATTGTTAATTATACCCTGAACCCATTAACCCATTAGATGTAGATGCTTCTAGTTCCCGCGCAGATCGAGTTTGTTTCCGATAATCGATAACTTGCCCCGTTTCCAAGCAATCGATAAAAATCGATATCGATATCCTGTTTTTTGGGCAATTTTGGCAAATAATAAGAGCTAGAGTCAGCAAACTTGACATATAGCTTCTAAAGAGGGTTCAGGGTATCCCCTAGTCGGGAGCTCCCGACTAGAACCTCTTACTTGTTTAAATATTTGATCAGTTGTGATAATGTCAGACAAATTCTATATGATGTGCAGTCACATGACATAAATTCCTAATTTATAATTTTGAATAGAAGTCTTCAGAATTCTTAAAGATACATACAGTACATATTCACATATAAAGTTTAATATTTTTTTTTTAATAAAATAGATTTGACAATCAAAATCGCCGCTTGTTCAAAATTTGTTAGACCAATACTTGGCAATAGCTAGGCTCCATAGATATGGAATTACTTTCATCTTTTGATAAGCTCAGACTTGCAATACTTTCATTTGTGAATCTATTTAAGGCCGCCTTTGCAAAACCTTTCTTAAGTATACCTACGTTTTTCTATATAGCTCAGATCTTGAGCAAACTATGCAAAATATTTGATCTGTCTTTCTTTTGATAAGTCTATCTATTCTTTTAATTGCCATATAAGCATTTCTTTTTTATATAGATCGATTTCATTTTGGTTCTAAGCAACTGCGATCTATATTTGCTGTGCTTCCATTTTCAATATACCCTCTATATGTTGCAAGTACGTGGCATGCTGCTAGCCGAGCTGAAAGAAAATCTGAGCAATGCTGCGTCATGTTTTTTGGCTGCGTAAGACCAGAGGTTCGTGCCCCGGGCACGACGCTAATTAGAATAAAGCCGACGAGCACCAAATACACTACAAGCAGTACACGCAGCAGAGGAGGAGGCGGGGGGGCGGAGCACCAAAAACTGTTTGCTCATGGCTTAAACGCAATTAACAATTAACAGCCGACGGGCCTGAACAAGAGAGAGAGAGAGAGAGAGAAAACATTTAAATTCGTTTAATTTCACAGCTCGCGCGATATCGATCGCCGTACACAATGGAAATGGTCGAGTCATGGGATCGATCGAACGTTGGATCGGATCGTGGATTGTGAAAGGCGCGCCGAAGGTGCCTCTGCCTCAGCAGCTGCTGCTGTGTTACAGTTGGCCCCAATAGAATTCAAACGCCTCGTCGCCAGACAACAACTGCCTGTCTGTCTGTCTGTCTGTCTGCCGGACAGTTTGTCCAGCTCGAAGCTGGTAATCAAAATCCTTTTATAGCATTTACATAGCAGCACATACAAACTAAGCAATGCCTCTGCCCATTGGCCAGCTTGTGGTCGTTGTGTAGTTAGTCATTGAGACTAGACTAGCCAGTATGGGGGCTGGGGGGTGGGGGGGTTTAGTTGACAGCCAACAAACACTGATCGTGGGAAAATGATCGATTTCATTGCTCTGCGATTTGGGAGCGTTGCTTGGATGCAGTTGCCTCGCTTCAGATCGCAACGGAACGGATCGTATCGTACTGTATTGTATTGGATCGTATCGTATCGAAGTCGACATGACAACGAACATGCCAGCCGCAACAGTCGCAGCGCCAGCAAACGTGTTCATAAAGCAATTTTCGACAGCGTTTTATAACATAAATTGTCTCTAGTATTAAGTTTTTTTTTTTTACTGCTCTCCTAACAATTTTTTCAGGTTTTCTTGTGATTATTATTTTTTGTAGTTTTTTTTTTTTATTTTTTGCGCGACGTTTATGAAAAGCACCTGACAGATTGCTGCCAAGTTGTGGCCACTTTTGAATATTGATTGCGGCCGTGAATACTTTAAAGTAACAAATAGTTCGAACTAGTTACGTTCGTTTAAATGGGATATTGGCATGTAAAGAGGCTGTTTTATATCTAATACAATTAATGAGAGAATTTTCTTGGAAAGTATATAAAGAGGAATTGATTTTTGAGTAAATTTGAAACTTTGTCCAGTAGACAAAAAATAAAAAAAAAATAACTTAACATAAATTTGTATAAAATAATAAAAATAAATTTAAAAAATTAGGCACTTACCACTTTTAGAAACTGTATTTATATAAAATTTGAAGTTTTTATTCCTTTAATAGTTTTTATGGTTAACAATTTCAAACAAACTGAAGTCCTGAAAAGAGAGAAACATATTTATTAAAATTAATATTTATTTCTTATTTAAACATTTAAATAAATGTGAAATATTAACAATATATGTTATGTAATGGTATATATATGTATATATATATATATATTTATATATTTTAAATAATTTGTTGTATTTATTAAAATAAGTATTTGTTATATTTTATATATTATAAAATAATATGCTGCATGTTAGTTTATATATTTATTAATAATATTTAATATATTTAATATTTATTAATTAATATTTATTTGTTATATTCAAATTAAAGGGCGCAGTAATTAAATATTATATTATAATCAGAAATATATATTTTGTTTAATAATTTAAAATAATATCCCTTTGTTATTATTTTAATTAATAGTGAAATAACATATCATATACATATTCAAATTAAAAGTATGTTCTTATATATATATACATATTTAATTTTTTATATTTAAATTAATTCATTTAGATAATTAGATAATTTGATGTTAATTTAACTTAATTTTACTTAATTTAATTGGGCCTGAGTCTTAATCAATTATTTACTTAAAAAGAGAATAAATATTTTTCTAAAATCCCCTTGCGTATTTATCGATTACATTAATGCCGAAAACTATCGATTATGTTCGCTGCTTAGCTTTTCAACACTGTTTTCCAACACTGTTTTTTCACATATCTATGCGAAACGCCTTTTAAAGTCAGTTCGATTTTAGCTTGTGGCTGGCATTCATTTTGTTTTAATTAATTCTCGATTGCATTTGCAGTTTCGTTTACATTTTCGAAGCTCTGTTAATTTATTGTTTATTGTTTTAATTAAGTTTTTGTTTAATTTGTGTATTTTTTTTATATTTCTAACTACTTGCTGTAGATCTCACAGTTTGCTCGATTGGCCAAAGCAATCAATTATGATATTCCATTTTTTACTTTGTTTTTTTTTTTTTTTTGCAGTCGTCTAACTAATGCCAAAAACGGATTAAATGGATTAACGTGCGACGCCTTCCAGGAGCTAACGAAAAAACGAAGCAAGTAAACGAAAGACTGTGGCAAAAAACTTGAATTGACGTAGCGAGCAGAGTTGCCGAGTTGTGTGCAGAAAAATTATTATGCAGCTGCAATTACTCGCCAATTGTCGACGTTGGAAAATAAAAAACACAGACGCTGCGAGGAAAAACTTGCCGCCCGGCTGTTAATCCAGGCAAAGGCAGCGGGATTCGTCGACTTCTGGCGGGGGGCAAACGGTTCTCTTTGGCCCGATCTGGTTATGACCAAATGCAGCTCTTGACTAGCTGATTATTTTTATTATAATTGTGCGTTTATAGGCGTGAGGAAATGCAGCAACAGACACGCCCCCTCGCCCCCCCCCCTGTCTCACGTCCCACTGTGTGGTGAGTGCATAACATTTCATCAACCCTATCGAATATCATTTTGTTGCATCTTTCTGCAGTTGACCGTAATTTTGTTGCCACTTAATTGTGCCGCCAACTGGCCGAACATTGTGCTAATGACGACGACACCTTCCACATGGCAACTCTACTCCCCTCGCCCCTCGCCCACCTTCCTCTTCCTCTTCTTCAGTTGAACGTAACTCAAGCATCCCACTAATTTTGCCATATATGTCCAAGTGGTACGACAACCGCCGCAACGAGCCAACTCGCCTTTGATTTGTCGCAAACTTGGCGCTTGTTGTACAACATTTTTGCAGAACGGCAACCGCGAACACATGCATTTTTGGCCATTTCTATGACCATTCGGCATTCAAAGACCTGTGCCGACAAAATGCATAGATTATTCCATTTTATGCCCCTTGCATCTTGTTCCTTTGGCCCAAAGACTTTAGCTAGATCACGCTATAAATGCGGCTTGCTCATGAAGTTGTTCATTTCGGTCTTTTCCGAGGTAAATTAATTGAAGAAAAGGCTTACATTTGATCTGAGCATCATTTAATCTGAGAATTTAGTAATATGGTAGTTAAATTAAATAAATTCATTAGATAAGCTTGAAGTCTTGGCTACACTTTTTAGGGCTTTGGCAAACGGAAGGCCTATGAAAAGTCTTTGAGTAAGGGATTATAATTAATCTACAGATCTTAATTATTTATTTATTAAATTAAAAAGTTTGTAGGATTCTTTTTATACCCAGAACCCATTAAAAATGGGTATAAGGGTATATTGTATTTGTGCAAAATCCAAATATATGTAACAGGCTGAAGGAAGCATCTCCGACCCCATAAAGTATATATATTCTTGATCAGCATCAATAGCCGAGTCGAGCTAGCCATGTCCGTCTGTCTGTCCGTCCGTCCATCCGTCCGTCCGTATGTATGAACGCAAGGATCTCAGAATCTATAAGAGCTAGAGACCCCGCGCAGATCGAGTTTGTTTCCGATAGTCGATAACTTACTCCGTTTCCAAGCAATCGATAAAAATCGATATCGATATCCTGTTTTTTTTGGCAATTTTGGTAAATAATAAGAGCTAGAGTCAGCAAACTCGACATATAGCTTCTAAAATAGAATATATATATGCATTTGATGTTGGAAGAAGAGGGTTCAGGGTATCCCCTAGTCGGAAGCTCCCGACTAGAACCTCTTACTTGTTATCATATGTCCAATACGCCTTAGAATTCACTATTTCCAGTTAGTAAATCCCAAAGCGTGTGAGACATATTTTTAACTTTCAAAGTTTGGATAAAGGCACAGCTGCAGATGCAGATTCCTTAAAGAAACTGATTCCACACACAGTTGCTGTTGGTCTAGCTTTTTGTATTCAAAGTTTTAGAAGCCATTTAGCTGTCCAGCTGTTTCCATTCAGTTCAGAAGCTATATTGATGAAACTATGCAAAGATATGTATTCAATCTGTTGCAGAACACATATATCAAAGCCAGATCGAACCTACTACTATATCAACTGTATGAACATTAAGAACTAGATATGAATAACATTATGAGAGCGAAAGGAAGAAAAAATAAATACTTCAATCTGCATTGTATCTAAAATTCAGTTGTCAAATTCCACAGGCCAATGTGGAAAATGCATGGAAAGCGATTGCATAAAACTTTTGTGCTTGAGTCAAACATTTTATAGATTTTATAGATCTTTATAAAAAATGATTTGAGAGGTTTTTGACATGTTTTGCAAAAAGTTTACTCCATTTGGTTTGTTGTGAGAAGTCTTAAGTTTCGTCAGTCGGCTGCAAGCTCAATTTCAAATAAATTTGAATATAAAAGTAATTCTTCAAATTTGCAGAAAACCCAGATCATATTATTTGTAATAAATGCATTTCGAATTCTGTATAAAGCCACTAATCCCTTTAAAAGGAAAAGCCTTTAAAAGACAGAAAAAGCGAATTCCACTTCCGCAAATGTGGAAAATTCACGGAAAACGATTGTATTCAACTTTTTACTTGAATATTTGAAATACCCATAATTGAAATGCAATAATGAAGCATCTAATTTCTTGTTCTAGCCCAACTGGAAAGCGTGAAGTCTGTTTGTTTGGCTTGATAATTACTTTGGATAATTGCAGGCCCATTTAACAGTTCATTAGGGGAAATCAGCACCCAAGTGTAATTACAAAGTCGGAGATTTATAATTTCCCAGCCCCGTTTAATGGACATCAATTGAATTAGTCGAGAGTTGTTTGAAATGCTTCAACAATTATTCCATTAACTGCAGCACAATTACAACTATTATTGAGCGCATCTTTCGAAGGTTTCCATATTTATTTATCTATTTTTTTTTTTTGGTGCCGTCTGATCTGATATTGTATATAGAAAATTAACGAAAAGCCGCTGGCGCCAGCTCACAGGAAAATAAAACTAAAAAAAGAAAAGGCAACTCTATGAAAATAATTAGTTATTGAGATGCAGAAATCGGATAAGGCGGGCGCTGCTTAAATACTGTCCGAGAGCGTTTAAGTCATTTCGAGGGGAGTGTGCGAAGGGGGGGAGGGGGGGGGGGTACCCCAATGAGTATCTCGACGATCCAATCGCAGGTTGAGCAACATTTGAAATGCAACTGCAAATGGAAATCGTTCGAATCGCTCGAATCGTTCGAATCATTCGGATCATTCGGATTGCTTGGATCGTTTTGGGGCGGAGTTATGCTAATTGAGTCGAGTTTTTACTTTTTCTCATTCCTTTTTTTTTGCATGCCTAACGCGCATTCGCTGCTTTACACGACAAATCACATGGCTGGAACTTGTTTTTGGCTTGCTTGGCAGGGGGAAGGGGAGGGGGGAGGGGGCACCTTGATTAACGACTACACGACTGTAAATGTTTGCTTAAAAAACAATTAAACTCGCAGAATGCAGCGTTGCAAAAATAATAATTGAAATAATCATAATAATCATAATGCATAAACATAATCGTAATAATCAAGTCTAGAGTTTTGCCAGGCGCACGCCAACGCCTCATTTGTAATGCTCCAGAAGCACCTGAGGCACCTCCTCCAGATTTTCCCCCTCCCCGCTCCCTCCTATCACCACCCGATAACTGCCGAGACAAAGGCTAATTACATGGCCTCGGTTTTGTTTTTTAGTTTTGATACCCTTTGCAAAGGTTCTTG
This sequence comes from Drosophila novamexicana, assembly GCF_003285875.2. NCBI lineage: Eukaryota > Metazoa > Arthropoda > Insecta > Diptera > Drosophilidae > Drosophila > Drosophila novamexicana. The sequence goes on from NW_020824834.1 coordinate 1,944,571, forward strand.
TTGCCAGTTATGTCACGAAATGCTCATGGAGCATACAAATCTATATACAAATATATATATACATAAATATGATCGTACGATCTGACTGGCGCACATATCTCTAACTCTCTCTAGAGTGTTGGACAAAACAAAGCTCAAATTTGGCTTAAACAACATCAAAATGTCATATAATAGTGCTTTGTCTGAGCGTCGAACCAGCAAGCGAAAGGTCGCTGGTTCAAATACAGCAAAAATGTTCAATTTGTACATATGTTTGATTTAATTTGCTAATAAAAAGGGTTTTAAGGCTTGTAATTGTACTATGCCTAGGAGTCTGGGCGTCGAACTAGCAAGCGAAAGGTTACTGGTTCAAATTCAGCAAAATGTATTTAATTGTTACATACTTTTAATATACTTTGCTAGTAAGAGGGGTTTTAAAGCTTGTACTATGCTTAGGCGCCTGAGCGCCGAACTAGCAAGCGAAAGATCGCTGGTTCTAATTGTGTAAAATAGTTTCCTATATTTACAAATGCTAGATCTGATCAGTTTATAAGAGGGTTTTTCAATTTGATAATTGTGCTGCGCTTAGACGCCTGAGCGTCGAGCTAGCAAGCGAAAGATCGCTGGTTCAAATTCAGGAATTTTTCTTATATTTTTACACATGTTTGAGAGAAGGGTATTTAAAGTTCGTCAGCTGCCCAGCTGTTACTTTCTAGTGAGACTTGCATTGCGACAATTAAAATTATTTAACTTTGTTTTCCAGCCTGTTGTCTGGGCCTTTGCATAATCGCGCAATTTGACAACCGTCGCCTTCGGGCCGTAGGCTCATTAAATGTGCCAGGTAATTGGTAACAGGTAGCTTGCAACAAGTAACAGGTAACTGGCAACTGGCAACGACTGACAGCCCCTTTCAAATAGCTTTTAATGTGCGCATTTGAATTTCAATTAAAATGCAAAATTCGTTCGGCTTTAGTCGCACTTTTATCGGGGGCTTAGCCATAGGCTAAAGTGCGTACAAGATTAATGAACCTGGCAACTCTTAAAATGCAGCAGCAAAAGCAGCTCGTATTGCGTGTGGCAAGTGTGAAGTGCAGTATTTGTTAGCCAACCGAAAGAGCTATGGGAATTAAGCTGATGCGAACGATAGGATAATGGGGCAGGGCAGAACATATATCATGTTTAATATCGGGCAAAGCTGATTAGCTGGTGTATTATGGAAAACTAAAGAGTCTAAAATAATTTGATAATGAATTTTAAATAAAGCATAGTTTATCCAAAGATATTAACCGGCGTTGCGCGGTTGAAATGCAAGTAAATAATATAAACAATATTCTAATATAAATTTCATTCTTTCAGAGGCTTGAGTTCTAGACATGTATATAAAAATTTTATATTTTTTTTATGTTTGAGCCGATGACCTCTCGTTTGCTGGTTCGACGCTCAGTTTGTCTGTCGCAGGCTCATCACGTCACATTTTCACACAATACTTGAATACTTGAAGCTTGAAGATTCCATCTCGTATTGGTACTCTCTTGATCTCCAGAGAATCAGCACAAACTCCTTTATATATATACATACACATATAGATAATAACTAGAGTATACTAAAACTGTTGATAAGCTTAATCAGAGCAAAAATCTGAAAGCTTAAAAGTTTTACTAACTGGCGATAAAGCTGTTAGCTGATGCTCCGACTCGTGATTCGTTAAGATTGTTATTATTTATGATTTTTATATGGTTTGCTACACCTGAAAATATATCTAAGGCTTATCAGGTAAGTTAAGAGCTTAAGCATTAAGTTTGATATAATCTGCTTTTAATGCCATGTTCTTTTACACATCAGAGAGCTGCTGAGGTACTTTGCCTAATGGCTTTTAAATGTTTGTTGTCGAAAACAATAAAACTGTGATAATTATTGCCAATTAATAAACATGAATTGAAAGCTGAAATAAAAATACAAAGTGAAATTCTTTGGGAACGTGGACTGGCATGTAAATGGCCCTCATCAAATCAGTCAGTTTATGTTAAACAAAACTCGCATCGGTTTTGGTCATAAAGCATTTCTAGCTGTATCTGTAAGTGCGTCTGTAGATGTATCTGTAGCTGTGACTGTGAATGTATCTGCATCTGAGAATTGCAATCTTGTGCGTGTCTCTGTGGCTGCTTTTCTCTATCTCTCTTACTCTTTCTTTTCGGACTGCTCTCAGGCCATGGCTTCATGCTGCACTGGGCCCTGGCCAACCAGAACGGCCGCCTATGAAGAATTCTGCCATAAATCATGGCCATAAACCAAGAGCTAAGCCCACGACAAGCTAGCGGTACTCGCGACTCCCGACTCTCGACTCTCGACTTGCGGAAGCATTTTCCCCCACTTTGCTGGCCTCTAGCTAGGCATAACCACATAGAACTTTGATTGATAATGATGTGTCAATAATGTGTTTGCAATTTTATGCTAGGCGAGCGCCAACGAGCGGCCCGTTGAATGTGTTGAAATGAAAGGCACAGCTACTGAAAACTTTAACTGGGAATTACAAAAATGCAACTAAATGAAAAATGATCTCAGACGGCAATTTTCCCATGTATTTGCCTTTGGTTGAACGGCGTGCTATTCCGCAAAATAAGAAAATCAGGTCCTTAGCAGAGAAATGGAAGAGAATAGAAGGGATGTATGAGAAGGCGGGTAAATTTTTAAGAGTTAAATACTTGCAAGCTGTCTGGAAGAAGAAAAAACAACAAGTTGAACTGACGAAAATAAGAAAGAGAAGAGAAACAAAGCCAGTAAATCAGTTACGAATGCTTGAGGAAGAAGATTAAAAAGAAGGGGAAGAAACGAGTGCGAATACGACACAAAGGAAAACTGGAAAAGGAGTTCCCAAAAGAAGAAGTGAGGCGAAAGAGAAGAGACTTAAGGCCAGTAAGATAATAACGAATGTCATGGAAAGAAGATGAAAAATAAGAAAATGAATGCGAATGCAACACAAAGAAGAACAGGAAAATGAACTTCCTCAAGAAATTAGAGTGAAGGGAAAGAGAAAAGACGTAAAGCCAGTAAGATAATAACGAATGTCATGGAAAGAAGATGAGAAATAAGAAAACGAATGCGAATGCAACACAAAGAAGAACAGGAAAATGAACTTCCTCAAGAAATTAAAGTGAAAGGAAAGAGAAGAGACGTAAAGCCAGTAAGGCGATTACGAAAGAGGCACCAAAAATAAAAGGCAAAACAATTGCTATCACTCTCTCTGATTCGCATAGTTAACGATTTAAATTTATCTCAATTATTAAAGAATCTACAGCTGAGCGCCGCACACGCATAGTCAACTCGAATGCCAAAAGCAGAATTCAGCAGAGAAAAAAAAAAAGAAGCTGACAAACAGATCCGCGAAACATTTGAATGGCCAAGTTAGCAATGTGTGGAATTTCTTTTCGGAAGGCGCATTCAAATTGAACGTGGTCGGTGGCACAAAGCGAAAATACCGCAAAATGCAAACGACAGGCTAATAAGACCAATTGGACAGCTCGGTATGCAGTCAAGCGCTGCATATGGTAAACAATTGTTGGCCACATTATTATGCACGCAGCCGCAGCAGCGGCATCAGCGCCGGTTGACAGCTTCCTTAAGCACGCTGCGGCAAATTGACCGCCAACCGAGTTGAACCACCGACCCGCTGAACCGCTGAGCCACGGTTCCACAAATCCGGCGCTCATTCACTTAATTGCTGGCGGAATTGTGTCAGCCGTTTGCTGCGGATAAAATCAAAAGCCAATTCCGCACAGATCGTGCGTACAGATACAGATACAGATACAGACGACAGTTCAAGATACAGATACAAAGCCATTGTTTGGCTTGGGACAAAACTGATCGTCTGTGACTCGCATCTGAGGGTGGGAAGGGGGGGCTCTGAGCTCTGTCGAATTATTCGCTTGATTAATTGTTGATTAATTTTTGTGTGTCAACAGCTTCAAGTGGAAGACACAGGTGGAAGAACAGCGTAACTACACTCGAAACTTGACTGAAGCTGGACTTGAGATCAAGGATCAATGCAGAAAGTGAGTGTGGGCTAATGCAAGAATGTGGCCTATTACACCATATAAGACTCTGCTTTGAGCAGAGAAGCGAGTTCTAAAATGATTGCCAATAAGTTACTTGATAATATTTGAATATTTTATAAGCATATGAATTAGAGACTTATATATAAAACAAAGGTAAGCAAGAAAAATCGATAAACAAAATATAAAAATACCAAAAATAATAATAATAAAGTAATAATATTTTTTTTGAATTTTGAATCAATATGAATTTACGTTTGAAGACATCTATATATATATATATATATATATATTATTATTATATATATTATATAATAAAAACACGTTGCTAGTTATACTTTTTTAGCCTAAGATATTTCTGTATCTTCTTTTTTTAAGGATTTTTAATACATATGTGTTTTTACTGATGCGTATATGAAGATATACACTATATATATATTTATATACTAAATAAATAATAATACTAAATAATAAAAATAATAATAATAAATAAATAGTACTAAATATATAAGCAATGCTCTTTAAAATCTACTTCGTTTCCCTGTAGCCTTCATCAACATATAAAATAATGAATTATCTGTTTTTTTTTGTCTTATCCAAAATTTGTGCTTTGCTCTTATCTGAAATATATATTATACTGTAAATTTATGTATTATGTATTATATTATATTCTTAACAAAAATGTTGTCTATACTTCAAAAGAAAGTTTTGCATAAAAGTTTTTCAGAGCATCCTTTTCCTACTACTCAAAATATCTCCAAAAATGGATATTCATATTAGAACCAGTTTACTGTTAACCGAAATCCAATTGGATAACACGAAAAAAGTAATCACAAACTGTGACAGTTAACGTTTGTTTTTTTTTTTGTGCAGGCGTAGATAAAGTATCTACGAGTGGAAGCACGTACGCAAAGGCCACCGCAGAAGACAATAAGCGAGCGTTGGCTAGAAGAGCACCGCAGCATGCTAAGCGGCTGCTCCACCTCCAATTGGATTAAACTCAAGCCAACTAGCACACACACACACACACATGCAGCGATAATCATAAATTTAAATAAGGCGAAACAAAAGCTCGGCGAGCGCACGAGTGCGAGCGAGACAGGCCTATGCCTGATTTGAATAATGCGCTGGTGTGTGTGTGAAGCTCGTGTCGTACACGAGCGCGGGCGGCGGCGTACACTTGCTGTCTCGCTCGCACCCGAGCGCAACGCACACAAGCGCAGCTTTTGTGGAACCTAAGAGAGCGCACGATCGCACTTTTGCGCTGGTGTGAGTGAGAGTGAGCGAGAGAGAGAGAGGAGAGCGGAGAGCGTGGATACGATTTGGCGAAGAGAGCGCGAATGTGTTATCAGGCAGGCGCTCTCGCCCGTTCGCTCGTTTGCGAACAGGTTGCAATTGCTGCTCGCGTGTTGCATGCTCCAACGCACTGAGACTGCGTGCACGTGTGTGTGTAGTTACAGATACAGATACAGATGCAGATACAGATACAGATACATTATGTTGTTGTTGTCGTGTCGCCCGCTGCAGTTGCCGCCGTTTGTTTATTTGCTTTTGTATCGCAAAACTTGTTGCCGCATTTCGTTTCGCTTCGCTTTTGGCCCACAGACAACGCAGTCAGTTAGCCAGCCAGGCAGCCAGTCAGCCAGGCAGCCAGGCGGCCGTGCTGCGCTTTTGATCTGCGCATCTTTAAGATACTTTTCGCGTTCAGTTGGATTTCAGTGTTTGCAACTCAAGTGCGCGCGCGCGTTACGATTTTTGTTTAGCAACAGCCGTCCGCCCCCCCCTTCTCGAAAAAAATAAAATAAAAACTTCGACTCAAACGTAGCCGGTTGCTGCTGTCGTTCTTCCCACTCGCCCCCCGCGCTGCGCCGCGCCGCTGCCAACATCCCCTCTCCGCCCTCTCGCGCGTCGCGTGTTTCTGTGCGTTGAGGTAGCTTCAGCTTCGCCCGTTTCAGTTTCAGTTTCAGTTTTGCGCTGCGCCGTGTTTGCTCTGCACTTTTTTCAGCGCTTTTCACGACGGCATTTTGCGCGCTTTCGGTACCGCGAATAAATCGCCCGATACGTTAATCATATAGATATATATAGAGTATTTCTCAACATAAAACTGCCGATTTGCCAAGTCTGAAGTACTTGCATTGCTAAACGCCGCAAATAATTTGCCATTGATTTTTGGCAAACATTTAGGCAAAAAGTGCGCTTCAAATTCATGAGCTATTTGTGTGCTTCGTTGTGAGTTTTAACAGGCAGAGTGTGCGCTGTTAAAGGTGTGAAACGCTAAAGGTAAAGTCCAATTGGGATATATGCAGTCAATTTTTAAGCACATCGAAAGATTATAATTAAATAGAGTTTACGTTTTTAGATTACAATTAAAATTTAAAATCACAATAGAATGCGTTAGTTTTGCCAATTATAGAGGGAAGAATTTTGTTGTTAAAAAAAAAATAAAGACAATAATATATAAAATTATAAAATTAATTATAATAATAAAAATGATTATAGTAATAATATAAATAACAATAATAATAATTATCAAAATGATTGTAAATAAATAAAAGAAGGAAATCTATAATAAAAAAGTTAATAACAAAAATTAATAAAAATAAGAATAAAGATAATAATGAATTAACACAATCATTTCTTGTTTATTTAAATTCCTTATCTAAGTTCTACAATTTTTGAGAAACATAATAATATTTTCAAATATCCTGAGTTGCAGATATTTAACCTAACTTGACTTGGTTGACTTAAGACTTCCCTAGATTTATGACCCAAAGACTTAAGATTATGATCTTTTAATTAAATATGCTCTGAAGGACTCCTTTTCGAAGTTTGGACTCTTCTCCTTGAAATCCGGAGAACATTTTCTTTCCTTATGGCACTCAAACTATGATAATCAAACTTTTTATCAAACTTTCCATTTTTTGTATAGCTTCTGAACCATCTTTGAATAATGTGCATTTATGCTATATCTGCTTTCTACTTTATATACAACCAGCTTAAAGTCAAGATAAATCTCTTGGCACTGTAAACAACTTAAGATACTTTATTGATATTGCATAATCGGCTAAGCAAATCGTTTACATCAAGTATTTCCATATCAATGTCAAAGCTTTAGGCAATGTTTATGGAATGTATTGAATTGCCATCTGTAGATCAAACAAATCTTAGGTAAATTTCAACAGAAATCGAGTCTAGTATGTATTACAGGGTATACTTTTCGCATATGCCAAGTGCCAAATTGTTTATCAGCAACAAAAATCTCAAGCATAACTATCAAATTTGTACAATAAGCACAGCCACTTGGTAGCTGAAAACAAAATAAAAAATAAACAAGTAAGAGGTTCTAGTCGGGAGCTTCCGACTAGGGGATACCCTGAACCCTCTTCTTCCAACATCAAATGCATATATATATTCTATTTTAGAAGCTATATGTCAAGTTTGCTGACTCTAGCTCTTATTATTTACCAAAGTTGCCCAAAAAACAGGATATCGATATCGATTTTTATCGATTGCTTGGAAACGGAGTAAGTTATCGATTATCGGAAACAAACTCGATCTGCGCGGGAACTAGAAGCACCTACAACTCTAACTCTTATAGGTTCTGAGATCCTTGCGTTCATACATACGGACGGACGGACGGACGGACGGACGGACGGGCAGACAGACAGACATGGCTAGATCGACTCGGCTATTGATGCTGATCAAGAATATATATACTTTATGGGCTCGTAGATGCTTCCTTCTGCCTATTACATACATTTGGCTTTCGCACAAATACAATATACCCTTATACCATTTTGAATGGGTTCAGGGTATAAAAAAAAGGCCAGGCAATAAGTCTAGTGTAAACAGCAAAGTTTACACTAGTCGCACAAATGTTGAAGTGGCTTTCGCAATGTGGCACCAAAAGGCAACCACTGCCCAGCACTGGCAACGTTGCTTGATAAATAATATTGAAATTGAAATAAATACAATAAACAAAAAAATAAGAAAAAAAAAATAAAAATCGATCGATTTACACTTTAAATATTGTCGTCGCGTCTTCGCTTGTAAATGTAAATATGCCATAAATATCTATATATATATATATATATTTACTGATAAGCTGTCTTCGATTTGTTTTATTAGCATAACACTTGTGCGGCTCAGCGTAGCATACAGCTACAGATACAGATACGTTGAATGAGTGCAAGGCACGGCCAGGTATCTGTATCTATGGGCTGTTGTGTATCTATGTATCTATATCTGTATATCTGCATCTGTAGCTGTGTCTTGTCTGCATTTCCTTACCTTATTCAAATGCCGTTAACTGCGCCGCATTTAGTTACAACCGGAGCGCTGCAGATACATTTGTCGCTACAGATACAGATACAGATACAGCTATAGATACAGATACCAGGCCATTTGCTGTAACGATCGAGTGATTGATTATTTTACTGCGTTCGCTTGTTTGCACAATAATAAATATTTGTCGCACTCGCAACGCTTCTTCTTCTGCTTCTCCTTCTTCTTCTTGTTTTGCCTGCTGCTTAGCCTAATTAGATAAAAATGGTACCGCGCTTTATATGTATGCCACACGTTGCACACGTTGAAAACGGTGCCGTCTCCGTCTCCGTCTCTCGTTTTATCTCTGCTTGCTTTCTTTACTAACATTTACCATATTCGGTCGCCTCTGCCTGTGCATGTACATGAACTGATTAGCAGCCAAACACGGCGACAAGTTGAGACTTATTGGAATATTTACAATATGTATCTGTATCTGTAACTATAGCCCGTGCTAGCTGCATATATATATATATATATCTGCGGGCCGTGTCGACAATTGCGTCGAAGCTGTTTAAAGAAATGAGTTCAATTTGTTTGCCTTCGGCTGATAAGGCGCCTCCTCTCTGCCAAGCAAGGTGTACCAGATAATACCTTACCTAAAAAATAATTTCAAAAAAAAAAAAAAAACAAACTCAAATACGTTAACACAAACACTTTGCATATCAACGCTGACGTTCATTAAAAAAATACCAAAAAAAAAGAAATAACGAAACCAATTGACACTTGAAAAACAAAATAATCAATTGAAAGGCGACACACAACAAACTGCGTCAAGTCGACTAGGGAATACCCTATAAAATAAAATTATACTTTCAAATATCTGACCTCAAATGGGAATTCTTTTTATCAGGCTAAAAAGATATCCAATTGGAATCATTGCCAAGACTCTATTTCATATTTTGTAAAGCAGCAATATTTAATAAAAAATTTGTCAAAGAAATTACCCGGCGTTGTCTGGCTCTATTCAATAATATGGAAATTGCAAGTAGTTTCGTATTTTTTGTGTGCAATTTCTGGCATATTTCTGACATTTGCCTTCTAGTTGTTCGTATAATAATGTTCCTCATGCAGTCATAAGATACTTATTGTCGATTCTGCAATTCGAATTTGAGCCGGCGACTTTCCCCTCATCAGTTCTACGTTCAGACTCGTGACAGCAGGCACAGTTGTTCTCTATTCGGAATTTCCCTTTCTACCTTTCAATCAGGATAATCTCTCGTATACTCTTGATAAAACCTGAAGTCTTTTCTATGAGTTTTTTGAGCTTGGGTAAATTTTCCAATTAGTCAGACATTTCCCTAACAGTTGGAATCTTATCGATATTTGTGTTCGCTGCAAATTCAAATGTTGTCTATGTAATTTGAATATGATTCACAATATTTATAAGCAGTTGATTTGTCAGCGCAATTTCGTCATTCAACAACGCGGCCCGGCGACAACATTTAGATAAGCTGCATGTGCGCAAACAAATACAAGGTACCAAATACCGAATACGTGTATTCATAGATTTCTTGCTTAAGATAGGCAAAGTCTTAAAACCCACCTTGAGGGTTAAACTACAAATGTTAGGGTATCTGAACATACACACACACACACACACACACGCAATCGGAAGCAAGAATTACGAATTTGCGAAATTAACAACTTCGAGTAGTTTTTTTTTGGTTCTTTCTTTCTGTTCTGAAGCTCTTCTGATTAGAATTTATTAAATTCACCTGATTTCTGCACTTCAAATCGAGTTCTCGGAATTGCCAACTTGTTTGTTTTTGCTCTTTTTTGTTTTTTTTTGCTTTATGGGGTAAACAAACTCGTGGGCTGATGCTGATATGAGTTCGATCAAAGGGCGAGTGCCTGCAGTTGAAAGTTGGCGAAACGATTTTTGGGCAAGGTTAGGATCATGCACGAATACGATTACACGAGCTGAAACACATTAAACATGGCATAATAGGTATATCTATATTAATACAAGAGTTTGCCCTGACTGACTGAGGCTTTCTTTTGGGTCGAGAGCTAGCTACTACGAGAGTGTTGAACTAATAAGCGCCGAGTTGCTGGTTCAACTCCTGCTTAATTGTTTAACTCATAAGTTTAATGCTTGGCAATATTTGTACCTAAGATTCTACTCCTTTAGAAGTAAGTTAATTTACCTGAAATACAAATCATGTGCTAAATGTTGGCAGCAAAATTGAGCTCAACCTTTTATCGCAGCGTTTGCGCTTAAAATTCCCAAGCAGTTAAAGCTAGGGCGACGTAAAGTAGCTCTGTGAGCGCTCCCCAAATTAAATTTCAAATAAATAAATAATAAAGCAAACTAAAATGTATATTGTTTAATTAGGTGCTAGTTTTGTGAAATATTTTTGTCAATTGCACAGATAATCTTGGACTTTTCTTGCATTAGATTTCTGTTAAATGAAATTCAGCAAAATTGTGTACAATTTGATTTGATTTATTTCTTGTGATAAACAAAATGAAGCTGAAAATATTTGTTAAACATTTCACAATCAACTTGAACTTTGCACTCCAGAAATGTGCTTCATTTCGGGTAGTTTCCCTTTTTAGTTAGCTTTAGCCAACCATTCAAAATGCGCTCGAATGTGCTCGATATATATATATTATATATTGATGAGTGGCCGTCGTGTACCACGTGATTAACATTTATTGCTCAAACTGTGTTTCTCGGAAACTGGCTTCAATAAATGTTTAGTAACAACAATTAGAAAACTGTCACAAATTGGCATGGAGGGAAAACAAATACAATGAGTGCCATTCATTAGTCAATTAGCTGTACAGTCGAATCTGAACAGACTTCTGCGCGTTTCCATTCACTTGGAGTGGGCCTTGCCTTATCACATTGAGACCAGTCTGCGATATCGCATGGAAATGAGTCAATCAATAATACTTGATCATGATAAAGATTACGCGCATAATAATGCAGGTGCCACACACAGCAAGAAAACAAGATGAAGAGCGCAGGAAATTGTAAAAGAAATGAATCGTCAGCGAAATGAGAAAGAGAGATGGGCAGTGGGAGAGACAGGGAGTGAGGGAGAGAGAGAGAGCGAGAAGGAGAGATACAAATAAAGAGATATAAAGGCAGAGAAAGGCAGAGAGAGAGAGAGAGAGAGAGAGAGAGAGAGAGAGAGAGAGAAAGAGAGAGAGAGAAAGAGAGAGAGAGAAAGAGAGAGAGAGAAAGAGAGAGAGAGATAGAGAGAGAGAGAAGGAGAGATACAAAGAAAGCGATACACAAGCAGAGAAAGGTAGAGAGAGAGAGATAGAGAGAGGGAGAGAGAGAGAAGGAGAGATACAAAGAAAGCGATACACAAGCAGAGAAAGATAGAGAGAGTGAGAGATAGAGAGAGGGAGAGAGAGAGATACAAAGAAAGAGATATACAGGCAGAGAGAGGCGGAGAGAGAGAGAGAGAGAAAGGGAGAAGGAGAGATACAAAAAAAGAGATACACAGGCAGAGAAAGATAGAGAGAGAGAGAGAGAGAGAGAGAGAGCGAGAGAGAGAGAGAGAGAGAGAGAGAGAGAGCGAGCGAGAGCGAGAAATACATAGAAAGAGATACACAGACAGAGAAAGACAGAGAGAGGGAGAGAGAGAAAGAGATGAGATCTGCATATTGTTCTTAAATCAAGTTCAAAAAATATTTCTTAACCAGAAATTATTATTCTAAAATCTTCCTAAAATTGTGCTTAAGTCGAGAAGGAAGAAAATTACTAGCAAAAAAATTCCCAATTTAAAAAATGTATAAATACATGAATTAAACAAAAATTAAATTGTACTTCCATTAAGTAGATGTCGTACTTATTTTAAGTACACAAATTCTTGTAATAAGTATTTTATATTTAAACAAAGCCTTGACAGCGTCTGCGTTACAAGTCTAGGATTTTTTAAATGTACTTACGAATATTTCCAAATATAATAAAATAAATTTATATTTAATTTAATTCGAATTGCCGCCATAAATGTATAAATAATATTGTACATACCTAGAAAAAGAAAGAAAAAAAATATTAAAATATCTAATAAATCATTTGCTATAAAGAAAAGGAGGTCGATAAAAAGGCTGTATGGGAATTAATTGAAATGAACATTTATGCATATCGAGAAATTGTTAATGAGCATTTTTGATATATATTTTTTTGGGCCAATCGGTAATTTGTTTATTGTGTAGCTCTTAAGCTGTGCACACTGTAAATGGGTTAATTTGTCTTAGTGCATAAGTCACAATTGTTTCATGCCCCATTTGGTTGGGTACCAAGTCCGTCGCTAAGTCGCTAAGGCTCACTCTCACTGGAACTTAACGGATGGGGCGCCAAATGGGGGCGCTGTCCCATTATTCATGGCGCGTAAGAGATTTTCGGTATATTTACGTATTGTGACATATATCGATTGGTGCTGTGTTTGGCAATGCATTAAAAACTAATTCAATATTTCATATTTATGCGCAGTACGTGGCATTTTTAGCTAAATTTCAATTAGCATTTTAAGCCGGCATGCTAAAAATATCGGGCAAGTATTTCTATTTATTGTCATGCCGTTAAACCACAATCAATCCAATAAGCCCCGCAACTAAATGTATCGCCCTGTCCGAAACACACAAATAAATATATATTTGTATAAGAAAAACACTTTTTTTTTTGCCCTGAACTCCCCTTCAATTCGCAGAAGGCTGTCGTCATGCTCTTCAATCGTTCAATCGTTCAATCTTTCAATCGCTTTTTACACTTTACTATTTGTATACCTGTCCATGCATCTTATCAATATTTACATACAACTATGGACAGGCGTGTGTGTGTGTGTGTGTGTGTGTGTGTGCGTGTTACGCTATAAATTTATGGTAAACTCTCAAGGCAAATGCAAGTCATAGAAATACAGTAGTCAACAGCTAAGGTGCGCCAATTATCATTAGTAATTGGTAATTGCTTGGGCTCAATTTATATAGCACATTATACCTATATTAAAATGGCTATAATTCCTATTTGAAAGCTCGATTATAGACATTGTACAAACCACTTTGTAACTAAGCTTTACATAATCGCATAACACAATTTCTATTTACATTAATGAGAGTGTTATTCTAACAGCATGTTATTGCGAGCTCTGCTACTTAAAATCTGTCACATTGAAATACCTAAACAGTCTGTTGTGCTTGCGCTTAGGCTATGGGCAGTTGTTAATATTCTCATTCTCATTCTCTAAAGCGATAAGAAACTTCAAGGTCCTATCTGTGTTTTTTACTCTTACATTGTGCATTGTGAATTAAACAATATTCGTTATCCGGCAAGTGATTTTTGATTCTTGTCCTCATTTACATTCTGTTAATCTCAATTATCAGCATTTTCCTGCCCCCTTTTAATATTCCTTTTTTTTTTAATTTATGCATCATCTCTGCCTCTTTGATGTCAATTTTAATGGGCTTTTAATAGAATATTTTCTAAATAACATAACTACACATAATCTCACTTTTCTATTACATGTTTTGAATATGTTAAGTCAATGTTAACATAATATATGCAAATTCCTTACAGTACGCCAACTTCTTTTGAACCTAATATAGCACATATTATTAAGAAATGTTATCGTAAACATAACATAACAAATATTATTAAGAAATGTTATCGAAATGTAAAGTTTGTAGGCTCACAGCCCTGCGCATTCCGTCCACCTGAGTTTACAAAGCTTCTTCGTCGAAACTCATATTTATTTTGAAATACAGAGCATTCATTCATAAGCACAACTATTGCAAGCGCTGACTCATGGTCACATAAACAGACTAAATTCGAAGTTTTAGTTCATTAATATAATTTCTTTCAATATATTTGGACTGCTTAAACTGTAAACTTCATCAACAGTTCGTTCCCAATTTATGTGGCCCGGCATTGATAATGCTCTTTAAGTTCGTAGTTAAACTAGTTAAATCGAACGAAAATCTAAAAAAAAAAGAAATGGGCCGCGTCATGTTGAACAACAACAACATTTCCGCTGCAGTGCCCCTCAGAGTACAGAGCTCTTCCTTCCTGCTAAAATCGTGTTCGGTATCTTTTAATAATGGAACATGACTTGGGGGCAGAGTTTTACGCACATTTAAATGGTATTAACAATTATGCGCGTTAATGTCGATACAAGAATGGAAATTTGTTGCTATCTTCGACTGCTTCTTCTAGGCGAGGCATATTTATTGTGTGATTATTATTTATTCTTATATGATTACCGTCTGCCGGCTGCCAACTGCCTCTCTCCATCTCCATCTCCATCTCCCTCCCTCTCTGTCTACCTCCCTCTCAGCTACTGTTTGACGGCTTTTTGTTCGTGTTTTGTAGCTTAAATGGTCAAAAACATCAGGTAGATGACTTGTAATTATAATGCCGGTGGCTCAATGTGCCGACTCGACGTCGAGCTGAGGCATTTAATGCGGCGACCATTGTGCGTAGTTGCCAGATCAATTGAGACACTCGCAGAAACTTATATATAATATATTTACTAAGTTGAAAATAAAATGTTGTCTTTAACCTTAAAGTTTATCTTGCGAAGCAATCAACAGCTGCATCTTTTAGCGCAGTGCTGCCAGATCAGCGGCGATATTGGGAGTTGCCATATCAATAGACATTCAAAAACGATGCATCATTAAATTGAAGTACATCTTAAACGGGGCTGTTAATTAAGTTTAAGATAATTTGTTCATAATAAACATATGTGGCTTTGCAGCGTTGCCATATCATCGAAATATAGGACTAATTTTGAAAGCTTCTAAAATATCTAAAGTTTATTATAAAGAGGTAAAAAACGAAAATTGAAGGCCAGTTCTTAGAGACTTATACATATAGAATAGTATCTTAGTATGAAGTCCATACTTTTCTATTTATGTCAGATACCACAGAGTTGCCAGATCAGTGAAAAGCTGCATGAACTTGTTTATCTAGTAACACATTTGGCAGTGTCCAGGTTAAGGCATCTGGACAGCTCTCAGCTCTCGAAACTCAGCTCGGGTTTCTCGAGCACATCAACTATTTCTCGCAGTGTATGGCTCTCTAAAAAATCATAGCAGAGCGCTTTTCGTATTGTTGTGGCTCAGTGCTCGGTACTTTTTGACTCTTCTAGCGATTATGTATATTCAGTTCAATTGCCCTGCTACCTTTGAATCGCTCTGTCGACAGCCTCACCTGTAGCCGTGTCCCCGCCTCCTACCACCAATCACTTTGCCACCTGACATTGCTTCGATAAGCCAAACAGAGGCGGGGAAGAAACGCGATGATTGGGCGTTTTCTGATTATAATTTGGCGCAAAGTCATGACGTTGTTGTTTTACTTCTTCTTCTTCTACTTCTACGTCTTATTGTTGCCAGGTGAAAATATGAAAAGAGGCGCGCGAGCTGCGACTTATGCCTAGACCGAAAACTAAACAAACACCGAATTTGAACTAATTAAAATGACAAAAACTTAGACGGAGATGATTAACTGAAAGCTGATGGCAAATGTGTTCGCGGTGTTCACATGTCCATCAAACTTGCGATGAGTTTGCATAAATAACAATTCTTTTTTATCATGATTATTTGTGATTTATATTGATACCCTGTAAGCATTAGAAATTGCGCTAAGGAGTATTAGCTAGGAGAAGGATCTTTGACAACTAAGATTTTGTAAGAGCCTGATGAAGCTTAGAAAGTTTGAATTTGAATGTAGGACAAGGAACTAGATATACGTAATAGAGCGCATAGATTAGAGATAGAGATGTATAGACCTAAGGCATATAGATTCTAGTCTTATATTCCAAATTATATTTTATTTAATTTCCATAAAATTTAAAAATGATTTGGGCTAGAAGCGAAAGTTTTAATAGTTATATATATTTTTTAACTAATTAAAACTCGAGTAGAAGTATTATTATTTTCTTTATATTTCTTCAAATGTCATAATTATTTAATTTAATTATTTTAGATCTCTGGAACTATATAAACTACGAATATTTGTATATATATTTTTAAGTTATGATTGTTAATTCTTAAAACTGTATTTAGGCAAAATTTAGCTAAAAATATTAGTACAGATTCAACAGATTCATTATCAGAGTTATCCATACCTAAGCACAGGGTATATTCTAGTTAAAGGCAAGGTATTTCTTATGTATTTCAACATTTAAAATATATAAAATCTTATCTTCTGTGCCTAAGCTGGAAAATGGGCTTCGAAAAACCTTAAGGTATTTCCATTGTTAATTTTACAGGTCAGCAGGGCTCGACATGGTAGCTAGATTTATAAAAACAGAATGTTGCAGCCAAAAACTAAATAATTGTAATATGCTTTGGCTAATTGCAGACGTTGTCGCCGGCCACTTGACCAACTCGAGAAGGGGACAAACTCCGGCTGGAATTGTTGAAGGC
Organism: Drosophila novamexicana; assembly: GCF_003285875.2. Classification (NCBI taxonomy): domain Eukaryota; kingdom Metazoa; phylum Arthropoda; class Insecta; order Diptera; family Drosophilidae; genus Drosophila; species Drosophila novamexicana. Next base: position 1,961,307 of record NW_020824834.1, read on the forward strand.
AAGGTAAAACGTGCTGCTGTCTATGTATATGTTGTGTATGCTGCTGCTGTCACAGTTAGCTGTAAACATTGATTATGCCATTGTTGCTAGCAAACTACTATCAACAGCAACAGCAGCAGCAACATCGTCAGCAACAGCTCCAGCAGCAGCAGCAGCAGCAGCAGCATCGCCAGCAGCAGGTTGCTAGGGCTGTCAGCTTTAACGGCATGTTACTTGAATACAAAAACGCTTGCAACACAAATCAGAGCAGCAGCAGTCACAACAACAACAGCAGCAGCAGCAGCAGCACAGCGGAAGCATTAACAATGTCAACGCCGACAACAACAACCAAATACAAAATGAATAGCGATGCCAGCGACAGCGCTGCAGCAACCACACTGCTTTATCATCAACAACAGCAGCAACAACATCATCATCATCATCATCATCTGCAACAGCAGCAGCAACAGTTGCAGCAACAGTTACTGCAACAGCAGCTGCTGCAGCAACATGTCGCCGGCAACACACCGCTGCAACATCTGAGCAATCTGTTTGGCCAGCATTTGCCTACGCACAGTCTGCAACATTTGATAACCGCCGAGTACTGGCAGCAGCAGCGTTGCCCCGCAGCAATTAAAAGCGAGCCAACAACTCAATCGCCAGCGCCATCGCCAACACCAACAACAACAACAGCAGCCGCAGCAACAACTGCGTCTGTGTTCGAATTCACGCGGCAGCAACACGTCAATTTTGCCGCCTCATTAGTCGCATTACAACAAAATGATGCAGCGCCCGAGGCGACAGCAACAGCAACAACAACAACAACAACAACAAGAATAGAGGCAACAGCAACAGCATCGCAGCCAGCATCGGCAGCAACATCGCCGGCGCCAGCAAGAAGCGAAGCCAATGACGAGGACGTCGACAACGACGATGACGACGACGACGACAACAACATGCAAAATGCAGGCGGTAAGTTTTGAAGTTGATTTTAACATACAGATACAAACACAAATACAGGTACAGATACAGATACATATGTGTATGTTTTCCGACAGACAGCGCCTTGTGCGCGGTGTGATTGAGACATTGGCCAATGTTGGCTAAGCTTGCTTTTAAATTGTCTGCGTAGCTTATCATATGATAGGGTTGTCAGGTTTCCGAAATTCAAATAACTGTCGAAATATATTAACAATTAAATTATAATATGCAAATATAATATTTTAAGAGGCAAAACCATGGCTAAAAAGCCAAACCGTATACAAATAGGTTAAGATTTGACCGAGTTATGGAGATGGGAAATTTTGACCCATGTCTATATACGAATCTCGGGGTAAGATTTGGACATGAATTTCGACCAAAAAATGGGTGTTCAGATTTTAATGCCAGATTATTTTAGAGGGAAAACCATGAATAAAAAGCCAAACCTCGTGGAAATCGGATGAGATTTGACCGAGTTATGGGGATGGGAAGTTTTGACCCATGTCTATATACGAATCTCGGGGTAAGATTTGGACATGAATTTCGACCAAAAAATGGGTGTTCAGATTTTAATGCCAGATTATTTAAGAGGGAAAACCATGAATAAAAAGCCAAACCTCGTGGAAATCGGGTGAGATTTGACCGAGTTATGGGGATGGGAAATTTTGACCTATGTCTATATACGAATCTTGGGGTAAGATTTGGACATGAATTTCGATCAAAAAATAGGTGTTCAGATTTTAATGTCAGATTAATCTAGAGGGAAAACCATGAATAAAAAGCCAAACCTCGTGGAAATCGGATGAGATTTCACCGAGTTATGGGGATGGGAAGTTTTGACCCATGTCTATATACGAATCTCGGGGTAAGATTTGGACATGAATTTCGACCAAAAAATAGGTGTTCAGATTTTAATGCCAGATTATTTTAGAGGGAAAACCATGAATAAAAAGCCAAACCTCGTGGAAATCGGATGAGATTTGACCGAGTTATGGGGATGGGAAGTTTTGACCCATGTCTATATACGAAACTCGGGGTAAGATTTGGACATGAATTTCGACCAAAAAATGGGTGTTCAGATTTTAATGCCAGTTTAATTTAGAGGGAAAATCTTGGATAAAAAGCCAAACCTCGTGGAAATCGGATGAGATTTGACCGAGTTATGGGGATGGGAAGCTTTGACCCATGTCTATATACGAATCTCGGGGTAAGATTTGGACATGAATTTCGACCAAAAAATGGGTGTTCAGATTTTAATGCCAGATTATTTTAGAGGGAAAACCATGAATAAAAAGCCAAACCTCGTGGAAATCGGGTGCGATTTGACCGAGTTATGGGGATGGGAAATTTTGACCTATGTCCATATACGAATCTTGGGGTAAGATTTGGACATGAATTTCGACCAAAAAATAGGTGTTCAGATTTTAATGTCAGATTATTTTAGAGGGAAAACCATGAATAAAAAGCCAAACCTCGTGGAAATCGGATGAGATTTGACCGAGTTATGGGGATGGGAAGTTTTGACCCATGTCTATATACGAAACTCGGGGTAAGATTTGGACATGAATTTCGACCAAAAAATGGGTGTTCAGATTTTAATGCCAGTTTAATTTAGAGGGAAAATCTTGGATAAAAAGCCAAACCTCGTGGAAATCGGATGAGATTTGACCGAGTTATGGGGATGGGAAGCTTTGACCCATGTCTATATACGAATCTCGGGGTAAGATTTGGACATGAATTTCGACCAAAAAATGGGTGTTCAGATTTTAATGCCAGATTATTTTAGAGGGAAAACCATGAATAAAAAGCCAAACCTCGTGGAAATCGGGTGCGATTTGACCGAGTTATGGGGATGGGAAATTTTGACCTATGTCCATATACGAATCTTGGGGTAAGATTTGGACATGAATTTCGACCAAAAAATAGGTGTTCAGATTTTAATGTCAGATTAATCTAGAGGGAAAACCATGAATAAAAAGCCAAACCTCGTGGAAATCTGATGAGATTTGACCGAGTTATGAGGATGGGAAGTTTTGACCCATGTCTATATACGAATCTCGGGGTAAGATTTGGACATGAATTTCGACCAAAAAATGGGTGTTCAGATTTTAATGCCAGATTATTTTAGAGGGAAAACCACGAATAAAAAGCCAAACCTCGTGGAAATCGGTTGAGATTTGACCGAGTTATGGGGATGGGAGGTTTTGACCCATGTCTATATACGAATCTCGGGGTAAGATTTGGACATGAATTTCGACCAAAAAATGGGTGTTCAGATTTTAATGCCAGATTAATTAAGAGGGAAAATCTTGGATAAAAAGGCAAACCTCGTGGAAATCGGATGAGATTTGACCGAGTTATGGGGATGGGAAGTTTTGACCCATGTCTATATACGAATCTCGGGGTAAGATTTGGACATGAATTTCGACCAAAAAATAGGTGTTCAGATTTTAATGCCAGATTATTTTAGAGGGAAAACCATGAATAAAAAGCCAAACCTCGTGGAAATCGGATGAGATTTGACCGAGTTATGGGGATGGGAAGTTTTGACCCATGTCTATATACGAATCTCGGGGTAAGATTTGGACATGAATTTCGACCAAAAAATGGGTGTTCAGATTTTAATGCCAGATTATTTTAGAGGGAAAATCTTGGATAAAAAGCCAAACCTCGTGGAAATCGGATGAGATTTGACCGAGTTATGGGGATGGGAAGTTTTGACCCATGTCTATATACGAAACTTGGGGTAAGATTTGGACATGAATTTCGACCAAAAAATGGGTGTTCAGATTTTAATGCCAGATTATTTTAGAGGGAGAACCATGAATAAAAAGCCAAACCTCGTGGAAATCGGATGAGATTTGACCGAGTTATGGGGATGGGAAATTTTGACCTATGTCCATATACGAATCTTGGGGTAAGATTTGGACATGAATTTCGACCGAAAAATAGGTGTTCAGATTTTAATGTCAGATTAATCTAGAGGGAAAACCATGAATAAAAAGCCAAACCTCGTGGAAATCTGATGAGATTTGACCGAGTTATGAGGATGGGAAGTTTTGACCCATGTCTATATACGAATCTCGGGGTAAGATTTGGACATGAATTTCGACCATAAAATGGGTGTTCAGATTTTAATGCCAGATTATTTTGGAGGGAAAACCATGAATAAAAAGCCAAACCTCGTGGAAATCGGGTGAGATTTGACCGAGTTATGGGGATGGGAAGTTTTGACCCATGTCTATATACGAATCTCGGGGTAAGATTTGGACATGAATTTCGACCAAAAAATGGGTGTTCAGATTTTAATGCCAGATTAATTTAGAGGGAAAATCTTGGATAAAAAGCCAAACCTCGTGGAAATCGGATGAGATTTGGCCGAGTTATGGAGATGGGAAGTTTTGACCCATGTCTATATACGAATCTCGGGGTAAGATTTGGACATGAATTTCGACCAAAAAATAGGTGTTCAGATTTTAATGCCAGATTATTTGAGAGGGAAAATCATGAATAACGAGGCAAACCTCGTGGAAATCGGATGAGATTTGACCGAGTTATGAGGATGGGAAGTTTTGACCCATGTCTATATACGAATCTCGGGGTAAGATTTGGACATGAATTTCGACCAAAAAATGGGTGTTCAGATTTTAATGCCAGATTATTTTAGAGGGGAAATCTTGGATAAAAAGCCAAGCCTCGAGGAAATCGGATGAGATTTCACCGAGTTATGGGGATGGGAAGTTTTGACCCATGTCTATATACGAATCTCGGGGTAAGATTTGGACATGAATTTCGACCAAAAAATGGGTGTTCAGATTTTAATGCCAGATTATTTTAGAGGGAAAACCATGAATAAAAAGCCAAACATCGTGGAAATCGGATGAGATTTCACCGAGTTATGGGGATGGGAAGTTTTGACCTATGTCCATATACGAAACTTGGGGTCAGATTTGGACATGAATTTCAACCAAAAAATGGGTGTTCAGATTTTAATGCCAGATTATTTTAGAGGGAAAACCATGAATAAAAAGCCAAACATCGTGGAAATCGGATGAGATTTCACCGAGTTATGGGGATGGGAAGTTTTGACCTACATATGTCCATATACGAAACTTGGGGTCAGATTTGGACATGAATTTCGACCAAAAAATGGGTGTTCAGATTTTAATGCCAGATTATTTTAGAGGGAAAACCATGAATAAAAAGCCAAACCTCGTGGAAATCGGATGAGATTTGACCGAGTTATGGGGATGGGAAGTTTTGACCCATGTCTATATACGAATCTCGGGGTAAGATTTGGACATGAATTTCGACCAAAAAATGGGTGTTCAGATTTTAATGCCAGCTTATTTAAGAGGGAAAACCATGAATAAAAAGCCAAACCTCGTGGAAATCGGGTGAGACTTGACCGAGTTATGGGGATGGGAAATTTTGACCTATGTCCATATACGAATCTTGGGGTAAGATTTGGACATGAATTTCGATCAAAAAATAGGTGTTCAGATTTTAATGTCAGATTAATCTAGAGGGAAAACCATGAATAAAAAGCCAACCCTCGTGGAAATCGGATGAGATTTCACCGAGTTATGGGGATGGGAAGTTTTGACCCATGTCTATATACGAATCTCGGGGTAAGATTTGGACATGAATTTCGACCAAAAAATAGGTGTTCAGATTTTAATGCCAGATTATTTTAGAGGGAAAACCATGAATAAAAAGCCAAACCTCGTGGAAATCGGATGAGATTTGACCGAGTTATGGGGATGGGAAGTTTTGACCCATGTCTATATACGAATCTCGGGGTAAGATTTGGACATGAATTTCGACCAAAAAATGGGTGTTCAGATTTTAATGCCAGATTAATTTAGAGGGAAAATCTTGGATAAAAAGCCAAACCTCGTGGAAATCGGATGAGATTTGACCGAGTTATGGGGATGGGAAGTTTTGACCTATGTCTATATACGAATCTCGGGGTAAGATTTGGACATGAATTTCGACCAAAAAATAGGTGTTCAGATTTTAATGTCAGATTAATCTAGAGGGAAAACCATGAATAAAAAGCCAAACCTCGTGGAAATCTGATGAGATTTGACCGAGTTATGAGGATGGGAAGTTTTGACCCATGTCTATATACGAATCTCGGGGTAAGATTTGGACATGAATTTCGACCAAAAAATGGGTGTTCAGATTTTAATGCCAGATTATTTTAGAGGGAACACCATGAATAAAAAGCCAAACCTCGTGGAAATCGGGTGAGATTTGACCGAGTTATGGGGATGGGAAGTTTTGACCCATGTCTATATACGAATCTCGGGGTAAGATTTGGACATGAATTTCGACCAAAAAATGGGTGTTCAGATTTTAATGCCAGATTAATTAAGAGAGAAAATCTTGGATAAAAAGGCAAACCTCGTGGAAATCGGATGAGATTTGACCGAGTTATGTGGATGGGAAGTTTTGACCCATGTCTATATACGAATCTCGGGGTAAGATTTGGACATGAATTTCGACCAAAAAATAGGTGTTAAGATTTTAATGCCAGATTATTTTAGAGGGAAAACCATGAATAAAAAGCCAAACCTCGTGGAAATCGGATGAGATTTGACCGAGTTATGGGGATGGGAAGTTTTGACCCATGTCTATATACGAAACTTGGGGTAAGATTTGGACACGAATTTCGACCAAAAAATGGGTGTTCAGATTTTAATGCCAGATTAATCTAGAGGGAAAACCATGAATAAAAAGCCAAACCTCGTGGAAATCGGATGAGATTTCACCGAGTTATGGGGATGGGAAGTTTTGACCCATGTCTATATACGAATCTCGGGGTAAGATTTGGACATGAATTTCGACCAAAAAATAGGTGTTCAGATTTTAATGCCAGATTATTTTAGAGGGAAAACCATGAATAAAAAGCCAAACCTCGTGGAAATCGGATGAGATTTGACCGAGTTATGGGGATGGGAAATTTTGACCTATGTCCATATACGAATCTTGGGGTAAGATTTAGACATGAATTTCAATCAAAAAATAGGTGTTCAGATTTTAATGTCAGATTAATCTAGAGGGAAAACCATGAATAAAAAGCCAAACCTCGTGGAAATCGGATGAGATTTCACCGAGTTATGGGGATGGGAAGTTTTGACCCATGTCTATATACGAATCTCGGGGTAAGATTTGGACATGAATTTCGACCAAAAAATAGGTGTTCAGATTTTAATGCCAGATTATTTTAGAGGGAAAACCATGAATAAAAAGCCAAACCTCGTGGAAATCGGATGAGATTTGACCGAGTTATGGGGATGGGAAGTTTTGACCCATGTCTATATACGAATCTCGGGGTAAGATTTGGACATGAATTTCGACCAAAAAATGGGTGTTCAGATTTTAATGCCAGATTAATTTAGAGGGAAAATCTTGGATAAAAAGCCAAACCTCGTGGAAATCGGATGAGATTTGACCGAGTTATGGGGATGGGAAGTTTTGACCTATGTCTATATACGAATCTCGGGGTAAGATTTGGACATGAATTTCGACCAAAAAATAGGTGTTCAGATTTTAATGTCAGATTAATCTAGAGGGAAAACCATGAATAAAAAGTCAAACCTCGTGGAAATCTGATGAGATTTGACCGAGTTATGAGGATGGGAAGTTTTGACCCATGTCTATATACGAATCTCGGGGTAAGATTTGGACATGAATTTCGACCAAAAAATGGGTGTTCAGATTTTAATGCCAGATTATTTTAGAGGGAACACCATGAATAAAAAGCCAAACCTCGTGGAAATCGGGTGAGATTTGACCGAGTTATGGGGATGGGAAGTTTTGACCCATGTCTATATACGAATCTCGGGGTAAGATTTGGACATGAATTTCGACCAAAAAATGGGTGTTCAGATTTTAATGCCAGATTAATTAAGAGAGAAAATCTTGGATAAAAAGGCAAACCTCGTGGAAATCGGATGAGATTTGACCGAGTTATGTGGATGGGAAGTTTTGACCCATGTCTATATACGAATCTCGGGGTAAGATTTGGACATGAATTTCGACCAAAAAATAGGTGTTAAGATTTTAATGCCAGATTATTTTAGAGGGAAAACCATGAATAAAAAGCCAAACCTCGTGGAAATCGGATGAGATTTCACCGAGTTATGGGGATGGGAAGTTTTGACCCATGTCTATATACGAATCTCGGGGTAAGATTTAGACATGAATTTCAATCAAAAAATAGGTGTTCAGATTTTAATGTCAGATTAATCTAGAGGGAAAACCATGAATAAAAAGCCAAACCTCGTGGAAATCGGATGAGATTTCACCGAGTTATGGGGATGGGAAGTTTTGACCCATGTCTATATACGAATCTCGGGGTAAGATTTGGACATGAATTTCGACCAAAAAATAGGTGTTCAGATTTTAATGCCAGATTATTTTAGAGGGAAAACCATGAATAAAAAGCCAAACCTCGTGGAAATCGGATGAGATTTGACCGAGTTATGGGGATGGGAAATTTTGACCTATGTCCATATACGAATCTTGGGGTAAGATTTAGACATGAATTTCAATCAAAAAATAGGTGTTCAGATTTTAATGTCAGATTAATCTAGAGGGAAAACCATGAATAAAAAGCCAAACCTCGTGGAAATCGGATGAGATTTCACCGAGTTATGGGGATGGGAGGTTTTGACCCATGTCTATATACGAATCTCGGGGTAAGATTTGGACATGAATTTCGACCAAAAAATAGGTGTTCAGATTTTAATGCCAGATTATTTTAGAGGGAAAACCATGAATAAAAAGCCAAACCTCGTGGAAATCGGATGAGATTTGACCGAGTTATGGGGATGGGAAGTTTTGACCCATGTCTATATACGAATCTCGGGGTAAGATTTGGACATGAATTTCGACCAAAAAATGGGTGTTCAGATTTTAATGCCAGATTAATTTAGAGGGAAAATCTTGGATAAAAAGCCAAACCTCGTGGAAATCGGATGAGATTTGACCGAGTTATGGGGATGGGAAGTTTTGACCTATGTCTATATACGAATCTCGGGGTAAGATTTGGACATGAATTTCGACCAAAAAATAGGTGTTCAGATTTTAATGTCAGATTAATCTTATTTATTTTTATTTATTTATTTATTTATTAATGGTCGACAAAACGAGTGTCTTCCTCATTATTCAATAGAATATACAATAGAATTTTATGCTAAAAGCCTAGTTAAAGGATACAATTTTCTAAATAGCATCACCGACCGATGGAGGTGTTTTATTTGCCAGTGCGGCCAGCTGTGCCCCTTTTCACAGCTAATTTTGTCAGTGACGCTATTAGAGCCTACATCTAAGCAGAAGGTTGTAAGTAGGAAAAAAGTGTTTTCAAGTAGCATTAAAATAATCTTAATTTGCTATATTAATAAAGAAAATACAATAAATAGGAAAAATGAAAGTAAGAAGAATTGTTAATAAAGTAAAGCAATGTAAGTTAGATAAAGAGTGTTAAGTAGATAGGACAGAGAGAAAAGTAATGGGAAATCACCGACCCGGTGGGGGAAAAATTTTTCAGCCTGTCCGGCAAGCTATGCCCCTGCTCATAGCTGGGAATGGTCAGCGACTTCCCGAAGGTATCCTGAAAGCAACGATTTTATTAGGGGTAGAGACAGTTCGGTAGAGAAAACGTGATGCAAACTATTATAATTTTTACATAGCACGCGAAAAGGATTGTGCATAGCGTAGTCTGTTGTGCACGTAGATAGTAAAAAGGGGCGATAATTTCTGGTTGGTCTAGCCGGAACAGAGAATTGAAGACGCCCTAGCAGAAAAGGAGAATCTATGTCGCCAATAATCAACTTATGTAGAAGGACAACACCGAGAATTGTCCTACGGTTGGTTAACGACGGAAGGTTGAGAAGAAGCAGTCTGCTGGAGTAGGATGGCAACCGAAGATTAGGGTCCCAATTTAAACCTCGTAAGGCAAAAAGCAGAAATTGCTTCTGAACAGATTCAATACGATCCTGGCTGTTGTTATACTGTGGAGACCAAATGCAAGAGCAGTATTCAAGGATAGGGCGAACAAGAGAGATGTACAGAAGTTTTGTTATAAAAGGATCGTTAAACTCTTTAGACCATCGTTTAATGAATCCAAGTACACCTTTTGCCTCATTAACGATGGTATCTATGTGAAGATTGAAACAGAGTTTAGAATCAAAAATTACGCCTAGATCCTTAACTGTTAGTATACGTTGCAAAGGGATATTGTCGATTGTATAACTGACAAGATAAGGTGTAGTACGATTAAAAGTCATAAACATACACTTTGAACAGTTTAGATGCAATTGATTGGCCGAACACCATAGTTGCATAGCGTTCAAATCGTCTTGTAGACGAGAATGATGTAGGGGATTAGTGTATGATAGAAAAAGTTTGACATCGTCCGCATACATGAGTACACGGGCATGTGATATGACAGAGGGGAGATCATTTATAAAAAGGGTAAAGAGTAAAGGTCCAAGATGACTACCTTGAGGAACACCAGAAGTAACGTGAACCCGTTTAGAGGTAGTCAGCCTCAGCATTACTCTTTGGGTCCTACCTTTTAAATAAGAATTAATCCAAAGCAGAAGAGACAGGGGGAAACCTATTCGGTCAAGTTTAAAAAGTAAAATGTCATGGTGCACAGAGTCAAACGCCTTACTGAAGTCAGTGTAAATGACATCAGTTTGCATTTTCGAAAGGAAAGCATCGTTTACCAAGGAAGTAAACTCAAGCAGATTGGTCGTAGTTGACCGATTCTTTACGAATCCGTGTTGAACAGGGGAAACAACTGATTTGCAGAAATGCTGCAAATTCGAAGTGATTATTTTTTCAAATAATTTAGGAATAGCGGACAGTTTTGCAATGCCCCTGTAATTTTGTATATCTAGAGGGAAAACCATGAATAAAAAGTCAAACCTCGTGGAAATCTGATGAGATTTGACCGAGTTATGAGGATGGGAAGTTTTGACCCATGTCTATATACGAATCTCGGGGTAAGATTTGGACATGAATTTCGACCAAAAAATGGGTGTTCAGATTTTAATGCCAGATTATTTTAGAGGGAACACCATGAATAAAAAGCCAAACCTCGTGGAAATCGGATGAGATTTGACCGAGTTATGGGGATGGGAAGTTTTGACCCATGTCTATATACGAATCTCGGGGTAAGATTTGGACATGAATTTCGACCAAAAAATGGGTGTTCAGATTTTAATGCCAGATTATTTAAGAGGGAAAACCATGAATAAAAAGCCAAACCTCGTGGAAATCGGGTGAGATTTGACCGAGTTATGGGGATGGGAAATTTTGACCTATGTCCATATACGAATCTTGGGGTAAGATTTGGACATGAATTTCGACCAAAAAATAGGTGTTCAGATTTTAATGTCAGATTATTTTAGAGGGAAAATCTTGGATAAAAAGGCAAACCTCGTGGAAATCGGATGAGATTTGACCGAGTTATGTGGATGGGAAGTTTTGACCCATGTCTATATACGAATCTCGGGGTAAGATTTGGACATGAATTTCGACCAAAAAATAGGTGTTAAGATTTTAATGCCAGATTATTTTAGAGGGAAAACCATGAATAAAAAGCCAAACCTCGTGGAAATCGGATGAGATTTGACCGAGTTATGGGGATGGGAAGTTTTGACCCATGTCTATATACGAATCTCGGGGTAAGATTTGGACATGAATTTCGACCAAAAAATGGGTGTTCAGATTTTAATGCCAGATTATTTAAGAGGGAAAACCATGAATAAAAAGCCAAACCTCGTGGAAATCGGGTGAGATTTGACCGAGTTATGGGGATGGGAAATTTTGACCTATGTCCATATACGAATCTTGGGGTAAGATTTGGACATGAATTTCGACCAAAAAATAGGTGTTCAGATTTTAATGTCAGATTATTTTAGAGGGAAAACCATGAATAAAAAGCCAAACCTCGTGGAAATCGGATGAGATTTGTCCGAGTTATGGGGATGGGAAATTTTGACCTATGTCCATATACGAATCTTGGGGTAAGATTTGGACATGAATTTCGACCAAAAAATAGGTGTTCAGATTTTAATGCCAGATTAATTTAGAGGGGAAATCTTGGATAAAAAGCCAAGCCTCGAGGAAATCGGATGAGATTTCACCGAGTTATGGGGATGGGAAGTTTTGACCTATGTGCATATACGAAACTTGGGGTAAGATTTGGACATGAATTTCGACCAAAAAATAGGTGTTCAGATTTTAATGCCAGATTAATTTAGAGGGAAAACCATGAATAAAAAGTCAAACCTCGTGGAAATCGGATGAGATTTGGCCGAGTTATGGAGATGGGAACTTTTGAACCATGTCTATATACGAATCTCGGGGTAAGATTTGGACATGAATTTCGACCAAAAAATAGGTGTTCAGATTTTAATGCCAGATTATTTGAGAGGGAAAACCATGAATAACAAGGCAAACCTCGTGGAAATCGGATGAGATTTGACCGAGTTATGAGGATGGGAAGTTTTGACCCATGTCTATATACGAATCTCGGGGTAAGATTTGGACATGAATTTCGACCAAAAAATAGGTGTTCAGATTTTAATGCCAGATTATTTTAGAGGGAAAACCATGCATAAAAAGTCAAACCTCGTGGAAATCGGATGAGATTTGGCCGAGTTATGAAGATGGGAAATTTTGACCCATGTCTATATACGAATCTCGGGGTAAGATTTGGACATGAATTTCGACCAAAAAATGGGTGTTCAGATTTTAATGCCAGATTATTTTAGAGGGAAAACCATGAATAAAAAACCAAACCTCGTGGAAATCGGATGAGATTTGACCGAGTTATGGGGATGGGAAGTTTTGACCCATGTCTATATACGAATCTTGGGGTAAGATTTGGACATGAATTTCGACCAAAAAATAGGTGTTCAGATTTTAATGCCAGATTATTTGAGAGGGAAAACCATGAATAACAAGGCAAACCTCGTGGAAATCGGATGAGATTTGACCGAGTTATGGGGATGGCAAATTTTGACCCATGTTTTTATAAAAATCTTAAGGTAAAATTTGGATATGAAAAAAGTTTCATTCATTTTCTCCTTTTCCATTTCAAAATCTCTCAGGTTAAATTTTGACATGAACTTTTAACATGGGCATCGCAGTTTCTACTGTTTTATTTTTTTATTTTTTGGGGCCTAATGCAGTCTCATTTCCATTTCCTGTCTGGTCACGCTCCTGCTTTGAATCTGCTCAGCGGCAACGTGTGTGTCTTTTGATTTATTATGCGGCCTTTAGATTCATTCATAAATGAAACTACAGCCCCTACCCCATCCCCCCCACCCCCCTTCTCCCTCCTGCCTGCTCTCTTCGTAGTGTGTCGTGTCATCTGCGGCTCGAACTCATTTTCATAGTTATCATTTGAGGTTCATCAGCAGACACGTTGCTGCTGCTGCCGCTGCTGCACTTCCGTCTACCCCTTCTTCGACCCCCCCCCCCCCCCCCCCCCACCGCTCTCCATACCACTCTCTCCTTCTGGCTGAAACATCATTATTATCATTTCATGATTTCGAGTGTTGGCCGCCAACGCGCCGCGCCCATTGGCATTGCCATTGCTCTTGGCCCGGCCAAATGTCTGCTCGACTTCTGTGCTTCCTCTTCTCTTTCACGTTGCCCCTGAATTTCTTCATGAAATTATAAGCTATGTCTGCACGCAATATTTGTTGGTTTAGGCCAACCAAAAGAGGAGCTGCGCTGACATGGCATCGCATGCATAATACGAGCGTATTCTACGGCCACGTTTTGAATATTTGTTGTGCCTCTGATAAATGACTTGATTGTTGACGGACACCAGCAAAACACACACACACAGAAACACACACACACACACACACACACACACACACACAGAAATTTACATAGCACAACATGCCGCGAGGTGTTTCGGAAACGAACTCAGGAAATGATATCATTTAAATAAATATCGCATGTCGCCTACTTAAATATACATATATATATATATTTATATATAGAGCGATAAAATCGTATCGTTATGTAAATTTAATTGTTGCTCAAAGGCCAAAAACAATTTGCAATTCCCCCAATTTTGTTTGAGCATCAATTCAAACTCATTCAGTTAAATTAAGTTCACGTTTCCGATGTCTATCCAGCCAGTTACTTATGAAGAAGTATAATTTAATATTTATTCCCCTTTTTTTACATTGACATACTTTGGCTCATATCTTTTGCCCTTATATGCATTTTAAAAAATGTTAATCAACATAAATATGAAATTAAAAGAATTGTATAAAGTTTAAGACATTTATCTGTTCTTTAAGACAGTATTCTATACAGTACTTCTTCAGATTAAAAGCCTTTCTATGTGATTCTCAAGCAATCGAGCATTTTAAGTATTTCAGTTACTTAGCTATCTCTCTCTCTCTCTCTTTACTTTTTCTCTCTTTTCTATCTTTCTTGATTTTGCAATGCGTTTAATCACCCGCTCTCTCTCCCTTTCTCTCTCTCTCTCAACTTCCCCTAGTTTCAGTCTATCGCCTTCCTATTCGATTCTCACTGCTTCAATTAAGGTCTACTGACCTGAAAATCTTGCTTAATTCATTTTCTTGAAATTATAAAATGTAATTTTTGCACTTTCTCCACTCGCATCAAAAATGTCTATAGTTAAATTTTGTAAATGTAATCCATTCAGTTCGAAATGGCAGCTGAGCAAGCAATGCTAATTATCATGTCGGAGCCAAGGAGGGAGTCGGGTAGTTGGTAAAAACTTCTTTGTATCTATTGAATAGCGAATCATTAATAACTAACCGTAAAACTGTTATAATCACGTCAAGAGGTGTTGGCTACGGCCCAGCCCCTGTACGGCCCCTGAGTGTGGCATGCAAAAGGTGTCAAAATTGTGTGCACCCCGCAAGCCCCCTCAGTCCGACTGAGCCACAAGCATAGACAACATCTAACAAATTGCCAGAGCTGTAAGCACGTGGATAATTGATGAGCACCGTTGTGGCAGCCACTGCACCCAGCATCGGAGGTAGCTTTGAAGCCGAGACTGAGGCTGAGGCTGGGAGCACACCTCATCCATTTGGCATTTAGCATAATCTCAAGTGCTCGCGAGTGCTTTGTGTGTTTCGGGTGCTCCATGCTCCATAATTATGCCATTTGTATAGACGGCAGACTTCAAACTAATTTGAATATAATTTCATAGGAAATTGTTGCGAGCTACCCCCCTCCCCCTGCCCCTGCCACACTCAGTTATTTATTGCTTAATCCTTGTGTTAGTCTAAGAAGAGAAAAATGAGAGCTCGTGCCTTTTATGCAAATTCCTTTTTAATAACCCAGCCCAAAGTTGAGTTCTTTGACTCGCCACTGATTGCAGTCTCGAGGTTCGAATCTTTAGTCTTCCAGTTGCCCATCTCTCATACTCAGTCCCCACTCCCCCCCCCCCCCCTTCCACCCTCCTCCCCGCCATCCGTCTATTGTCTGATTGTCTGTTCGCCTGATGCGGCTGACGCCTTTGACGCAGGCCTCATTCGTCGCTTTTATGATTTGATTATTATTCAAAATGATAAATGAAGATGAGCCGCACGTCTCTCACAGAAAGCGAGAGACAGAGAGAGCTGCAGTAGCAATTTAAGGCCCGACTGATAGGCATAATGCTACCTGAAACCCATTGTGAATTGTTCAAAGCGTAACGGATATCATCGTCAAGGTAAACAGCCATACAAAGTAATTCATGGCATTCAATCCTATGTGTAGATACATTAAAAAAGAAAATAAATCAGAGCTTCTGAAATGCTTTTATATATATACAAGACTTTTCACTGGGCACAATATTATGCCTTCAATTAAATTTGGCATCAGGCAAAGACTCTTGAGTATATTGAAAATGAGTATATGAAGAAGAATTCTTAGTAATTAAAATATTTAATAAATTAATTGCCACAACAATTACAAGATTAGAGAATATTCCCCCAAGAAACTTATAAATAATATATTAAAATAATAATTATAATAATAATGCCAATAATTATATAATTACAATAATAATAATAATAATAATAATAATAATAATAATAATAATAATAATAATAATAATAATAATAATAATAATAATAATAATAATAATAATAATAATAATAATAATAATATTAATAATATTAATATCAATAATAATAGTAATAATAATAAAATTAATAATAATAATAATAATTATAAAAATAAAAATAATAATAATAATAATAATAGTAATAATATAATTAATAATACAAATAATAATAAAATTCATAATAATAATAATATCAACAATAATAATAATAATAAAATTAATAAAAATTATAATATCAATAATAATAATAATAATAATAATAATAATTATAAAACCAATAATAGCAATAATAATAATACTAATAATAATAGTAATAATATAAGTAATAATAATATCAATAATAATAAACTAAAATGTATTAAAAAAAATTGATAGACCAAATATATTTAAAAACAAATTAAACTAATAAATTAATAAATAAATATGTTAACATGAAAATACTTATTATGTGTCTTACAACTCAGAATTGATTACATTATTAATAATGAGTCTAGCAATTAGATCAAAAACGTGTTTAAAAATGATAAAAATAAATTGTAATAATAATAATAATAATAATAATAATACAAATATACGATACAATTAAATAAAATTAAAAATTAAATAAATGAAAGTATTGAATATAATTAAAAAACACATATATTAAATATTGCTTAGATAACTTGTGACTGAGAGCAATAAGATATTTCTGACCCACGCAGACCTTATGCAATACGAGATTTATTAGCTCTACTCAGTCAATATTTACAACCAGCTTGTCAATTATTTAAAGTACGCTGTACTTAAGTTTACAGCCCGTTAAGTGAAACTCCCACACATAAACAACAAATGCGGCCACTAATTTATTTGTTTGCCCAAAAAGCCAGCAAAAAAGCCGATTTTCCCATGAGGCTGCAGCTCAAAAAAAAAATAAAAAAGAAGAGTTCCCATGCCTAAGCATGCATAATTTTAACTTATTTGTAGCACAACAACAACAACAACAAAAGCAACAACTAATAAAAGTAAAAAGCTAAAACTGAAGCAGGCAGCCAGAAGAAGCGAAGAGAAGAATATTTATGGAAAATACCTTCGGGGCGGAGCTCCCGAATTGCGAAAACGTTGATCAAATTTTGCCAGATAAGACGAGAAAGAAGTCGAAGTCCAGCTGAAGGCTGAGGAGATGCTGATGGTTAAGAGCCAAGCACCAAGAGCTAAGAGTCTGGCATGCATATGAGCTCAAGCTCAAGCTGGAGTTGGAGTTGGAGTTGGAGGCTGCGGCATCATCTGCCTTACAACGTCATCAGTTTTTGAAGGCGTTGCCAAAGAGCAACCGCAGCAGCAAACTGTGGGAACTCATGTTGCATGCTGCACACACACACACACACACACACACACCCCTTCTCCCGCCCTGCATATCGTGCCGCTGAAATCTGCATTTTGGCCAGAGCTTTGACTCGTTTGCATTTCTCTTAGCCAGTCGCCAGTCTGCGCGTAATCTCTGCGCCAGCCAAAACTTGACTTGAACTTGACTCTGGCTGCACTTGATGAATGCGACCGCAGTCGCAGTCGACGTCGGCGTCGCTGCTGCTGCTGCTGCAACTTGACGGTAGTCGTGCTTGGGTTATAAAAATTGAAGCCGCCATTAAATTCTGACAGTTGTCAGGCTCAGGCTCGGGCTCAGGCTCTGGCTCTGGCTCTGGCTCTCGAGTCTCAGGTTTCAGTTATGGCAGAGTTAAGTAGTTGGATTCCTCCCCCCCTCCTTATAGCCCTCTCTGCCTGCCGCCTAATGGCTGCTGCTGGGGCAATGGCTGTTGCCGTTGAACTGGTTAGCTTATGTGCCAGAGATTTGTGCATTGAACTCGCCCTCTCGCTGCCAATTTGCAACTTCTCAACTAGGCATTTAGCCCGATAATAGCTCAACTTAACGACAGACAGACAGCGTCTAACAAGAAGTTATTTCTGCCGAAATGATGAGCATGATTTAAGACACAGTTTGCTTTTTGTAGCTAGACAGAATTTAACTAATAATAACTAGGAAGAGTTACAAGTAAATTAAGCTATAAAAATATAATTAATATAATAGTTATCTAAATGCAAAATGCATAATATATATAATATAAATTATATAAATAAATGCCAAAACATCTGTTTGTCTTTCTGAGGAAACGCTTCACTTTTAGAGATTTCATAGACTTACCCTAAAAGAGCTTCTGCTCTGGGCTTATCGATATGTTCGATAGCTCCCGCACATTCGATAAATATCGATTTGCAGTTTTCTGTGCGCAGCTCTAGGATTGCTAGAGCCAGAGACAGCAAATATGCCATGAAGTTTTTTGCACAGTTTTTTATTATTTTCTATAAATAATAAAAAATAATGCAAACATATTTTTAGATTAAAGTCAATTCTGATACATGCACATATTGAAGAGTTTCAGACTAGGAATATTTCGAAATTATTAGAGCAAAGAGACAAGATCATACTTAGTTTATCAGAAAGTGGAATCGAAGAGAAAGCATCTGTCTTTAAAGCATTTCGTTTATAGCTTGTGTGAATACAGCTGACAACAACACGAAGCGTTTTACAGGGTATCTGCCTGTGGGGTAGGCTCATTAACTGAACTTCTTAAAGATCGCCTTTGCAATGCAGCAAAAGCCTTTCTTTTCCGAAGTGAGCTCCTAGTTTTGGTCTATGCACAAAAACTCTGCCAAAGAAACAGTTTCGCAAAAAAATAAGGTAGATTAGTTTCTAAAGTCACGATGTCATTAAAGGCGAGTGAAGACAAGCTGACGCGCCTGTTAAGACTCTGAAAGTTGGAAAGCCGAGAAATTTAATGGAAACTATGCAATATATGCCGACGCATGGAACATATTTCCTGCCAGTCTCTAGCAGGGTTACAGATTTGTATTCAAAGGCTGTTTTAAATTTCATAAATATCATTCTTAGTCAGTTAACACTGTACCGGGTACATCAGCACAAGACTTATCACCTGTTATATCCCTTGAAAAAACTGAACGATCAATCATATTTGGTTGTTGTTCGAAATTAGCCACGCAGCGGGCAATAAAGTCAATAAACTGGCGCCCCACAACAACAACAACAACAACAGCAATATGACTGTGAAGAGGAAGCAGTGCAAAAACAACAACAAGTGCTGCGACTTTAATGGGCCAACGCCAAAGTGTTGAAAAGTCATAAAAATGTTGGCACAATTTTTATAACCGCAAAACGCAGTCGCACCAAAAGAGTTGAGGGAGGCAGTCAGCTACGCATGAGAGGGGGGTACATGGTGAAGGGTAAGGGCAAGGGTAAGGGCAAGGGTTCGGACAGACTGTAGCCCATAAATGTCGAAGACGGCGTCATGTGGCTCAGACTGTGGCCAAATGCGAGCAGCATTTAGCAAAGCGGGCTCAAAAGGGTTCTGCTTCTGCAGCGGGGCGCCTGAAGGTCACTCGGGCGCAGCTAAATGCTGTTCGAGTTTATTTAAAAAGAAGAGTTAAAAAAAAAAACAAAATTAAAAAAGAATAAAACAAAAAGAGAGCCGTGCCGCCAGCGTGGATAGCTTGGCGGCTCCCGAAATGAAATTCGTATTATGAATTTGAAATTAATACCAGGAACTGTCCAAGCAATCGCCACTGAATTTACAGTCCAAAAGGTGCATGTGTGTGTGTGTGTGTGTGTGTGTGAGCTGCCTAAACAGTAAAAAAGGACCGCCGCAGAATCCGGCATCCATTTATCTTTGTAGAACAGGCAAATTGTTTATGTTGTTGTATCTGCGGCTACACTCAGCGAAAAGTCGAGACAAAAGTTTCGCAAATTCTTCTCTGTCCGAAGAAGAACTTTTCAGCCCCAGCTACAAAGTGCTTAACCCAGAAATCTTGTGCTTTCGATGAGCTTAGTTTTGCCAGACGACTGTAGACATATTTTCGCCCAGTGTAGACACAGGGCCATGGGCCAAGAAACTCAATTTGTGATCTAACTGTAAAAGCGAGCCGCGCTCTTAACGCCCTTGGAGGCGCACAAAATGTAGTTGTTCCTCCTCTTGCCGGGCGAACGCTATCGAACGCTAATTGCGTTCCCAGGAAACTGAAGTCAATAGAAATTGGCAAGCTAATTTGCCTACGCGCGCAACCTTTTCGGGGCCAAAAGTCAATTAATTTTTGCCCAAAACAAAATTTGCCAGGCGCTGCGAATAATTTGCAGCAATATATTGCTCAGACAACATATCCGTTCGGACAGCCAAAGGATTGTGAACGGAACGGTGCTCGACGTCGACTTTAATGGCGCTGCAATTTTCATATGACAAGCAGCAACAACAGCAACAACAACAACATGAAGAAGAGCAAGAAGCAGAAGAGCAAGAACAAGAGCTTAAATTATGATTAAGTATGATCATCTGGCACTGCACACATGCGGCGTATATGTGCCATAATAATAATAAAAAGCGGAAATGCTAATGATAGGGTTTGTGGCACCGCCCTCTCCCCCCCACCTTCCCCTTTACCCCGCCCATTGTGAGCAGCAGCCGAAAGTGAAATGAAATATAACATATCCTGAACCATGTAGCAGGATATGGCTCACGTTCGGCAGCAAATTTATAGTTTAGTTTGTCTCTGTTTCAGTTTCGGGCTTCGAATTATTATTTATGCATATAATTTGGCAACAGCTGCCTTTCCGTGGAAAGAGCGCGCTCTTCTTTATGGTACGTAGGCAAATTTTCGCAAAAATGAATTATCACGTCTCAACTTTATTATTGCTAATTGGCCTGTCTCCCTCACTCTCTCTCTCCCTCTCATTAAATTGCGGCCCATGGCGCGTATGAGTTATGTTTGCAGTTAACTGGAATTGCTCGACGCGAACTCATAAGCGCCACGAATTTCCAGTGCTTAATTCATGCAACAAACAGCACAAGGCAAATAAATACATAAAAAACAAAACGTAGCACAGATTTGCCATTTTTTATGGTAAACACACCGCAAACGGAGCCGCATCCAATCTGGCATCGCCATTGGCCAGAAATTTAACTGCCCAAACGTGACGATGCGCCGCCAATGCCAAATGCCAAATGCATCAGTTGCATCTTTTCATTACCAAACTCTGGGCAGCTGCAGCTTACCAACTGCCCAAAGGTAGCCCCCCAAAATGGGCGGGGCCCATCAACTCTGGTAAATAGCCTAAAATGTTATTTTCATTTAACTTTGTTCCCGATAACGCTTGCCTTTCTTAATATTATCGATAAT
Organism: Drosophila novamexicana; assembly: GCF_003285875.2. Classification (NCBI taxonomy): domain Eukaryota; kingdom Metazoa; phylum Arthropoda; class Insecta; order Diptera; family Drosophilidae; genus Drosophila; species Drosophila novamexicana. The sequence goes on from NW_020824834.1 coordinate 1,982,617, forward strand.
TATCGATCTTTAAATGTAGATTTTCAAGCATAACTCGTGAATTTTGACAGCTAGATACATTCAACTTGGAGTGTAGCTTCTATTGTAGCTTATGCAGATAAAACAAGTAAGAGGTTTGGTGACTTTATCTCTTATTATTTACCCGATTTGCTCAAAAAACAGGATATCGATATCGATTTTTATCGATTGCTTGGAAACGGAGTAAGTTATCGATTATCGGAAACAAACTCGATCTGCGCTGGGTCTCTAGCTCTTATAGGTTCTGAGATCCTTGCGTTCATACATACGGACGGACGGACGGACGGACGGATGGACGGACATGGCTTGATCGACTGGGCTATTGATGCTGATCAAGAATATATATACTTTATGGGTTCGGAGATGCTTCCTTCTACCTGTTAATTAGTTCATAAAAGAGCACTATCCGTTTATACTAAAAATATGATAGAGCGCCCAAAAGTCGACATGTATAGCACCTGAGCTATGTAAGAATAGAAAATTCGGAGTTATATGAAAATATCTTGGAGAATATCTACGACATAAGTCTGATGCACAAAGAAAAGAATACAAAGATGAAAGCTTTAAAGCTGAGAGACAAGTTCGCATAGCATCAGACAGACGAACGGACATAGGAACATATATATGGCCATATGTCAGATATCTATCTGAGGCTGTTGAAGCTGATGTAGCATATATATGGCGTCGGATATGTCGCCTTTTGATACGTTCCACTTTAAGAATTGACAACCTTTGCACAAAGCAGCCTTCACTCAGAACTCGCTCGAATATTGATTAATAAACAAGTTGAACTTTTGCTTGAAATGCAGCTCCATTTGGCCATGTTCGATTTATGTTTTATGTGCCACATTTTTGGTTAAAAAAACTAAACAGCCTGTAAATAAGTATGAGCCGCAATTGCAGCACATAAACGCCAACAACAACAGCAACAACAACTGCGACGGCAACAACAATTGCAAAGCGGGGCCATAATTGAGGTTCTCTGGAAGCATATGGAACGGGAACTGTTGAAGCTGGAGCCAAAAGCTGAAGCACAGGCAAGGTGCATATTATTAAGCCAAAGGATTTATGACACTTGAACGCGGGCAGCAACAACAACAACAACAACAACAACAAGAGCAACAACAACAACAACAACGCGAGCAACCAAAAAGGCGAATTGAATGCATGAATGGGAAAATGAGGCGCAGCTAAAAAGCAACGTGCAACGCGCCGTCCGCGCACGTTGGACCTGTGCCCGTTTTTGCGCGTCTGCAGCAGCCACACCCCCTCTGCCTGCACGCCCCCTCCCCCAGCCAACAGCCACCAGCCACCAGCCAACAGGGCCACAGTCAGCGAAGCCAAAGTCATGGGAACTTTTTGTTCGCATCGTACGTTTCATTTAATTTGCATGGATCGTGCGGACGTCGTACGTTCAGACTGACGACTTTGCCTGAATTGCCTGCGCCTCAACAACAAACCCTCCCCGCCCTGCCCCGCTCTGGCACAGCCTCCTCTGCACGCGGCTACTTTGTGGGCCAGAGCGAGGACTCGTTGCGAGCGCGAGTCATCATCATAATCAACTGGCATGGCGGCTGCTGCTGCTGCTGCTGCTGTTGTTGCCGCTGAGATGTTGCTGTTGCTGTTGCTGTTGTTGCCGTTGCTTTACGCTTTGAAAGCCTATCATTATGATTATGACGAATATTACTTTTGTATATAACTTTTACGCTGCCAAAGAAAAATCGGTGTAGCACCAAGCAGCCGCAGCAGCAGCAGCAGCAGCAGCAACCTCTTCGCAGCAGCAGCAACATGTTGTTGCTGCAGATTCTTTTGCATGTTGCTGTGATTGGTTTTAATTCAGCTCCGTTCGAGTCGATCTACCTAACAGAAGCCTGGCTGCGACCTCTTGGCCACAATGGAGGGCGTGCTGCGGCCAAGCAGCAACAACAACAACAGCAGCAACATCTTTGGCAACAACAGCAACAGATGCATATCTGAAATTAGTTTTGGAAACCCTTTTTGTAGCTGCTCCGATCTGAGCTCTGCTGCCTGCTGCACTAATTAGCCAAAAGAGCTGAGAGTCCATTCCCCCCCCCCCCCTCTCTCTCTCTCTCTGCCTTGCCTTGTTGTTCAGCTTTTATGCAATGCAATAAACACAACAACAGCAGCAACAACAACAGCAACAACAAGAACAACAATAAAGCAAATAACTTCATAAAGTTGTAATTGTTATTTAACACTCCATTGCCGCCGCTAGATGTCGCTGCTGTGCCGTGTCAGTTGCTGCCAATTGCTGCCGCAGCAATTTCTGTCACGAGATCTCTCTCTCTCGCTTGTTGCTGCTGCTGTCTGCGTGATGAATCATGTTGCTGGCAGCGACCAGTTGCCAAGTTGCCGGCATTATTGGCTGGTGTTATAAAGAGTTATTAACTGATTTTTGCACCTGAATGGCAATTGCAGACAACTCGCAGACAATCTACCTGTTGCTGTTGTTGCTGCCGATGCGACTTTTGAAGTCTTTTCTTAAATGGGCAGCTGCTAAAACTGTTTAGAGATAGTATAAATATGAAATACCAGAAATAATATCTAAACATTAACACATAAGTAACTAGTATGTATTTGTGCTATCTTAATATAAACAATAATAAGCACAAGGAGGCAAGATATGCGCGCCAGAAAGGAAGCAGGCTTTCTGCCAAGCTATTTCGAGAGCCTTAAGATATGAACCCAAGCAGATATATTGACCAGATTTAGATGCCAAGCGGATCTACAGTTATGGAGCTGGAACCTATGTCTATAGAGTATATTTGAGAGTACAAATTTCTGATGAATTTCGACCAAGATTAAGATTTCCAGACTTTGATGGACTACAAATTGATTTAACGTTTAGTGCATCAAACTTTTTCGCTATTCGATGCTATTTTCCTCTCTGCCCTCATTTTAAAATTACTTAAACGAAATCCTATAAGATTTTGTTATGCTTATGAAACATGTGTTCATCCCTTAAATCATCTGATTAGAAAATAAATCAGATAATGCTTATAAGAGTACTAAATGCCAAGCAATTGCCGCTAACTAACGCTAGATGGCGTGTTGCCTGGCTGAAGAGCTTGAAAATGGAATATAAATGGAAAAATATTTTTAAAAAAATAGATTAAAAATATTAAAATTGATAATTAATATGCCTCAATCAATTTGACATCATAAAATATCTATTAAATTTATTATATATGTATTATAAAATGAATCAATTTCTGTCTAAAACGTAAAAGTTACCGCTGCTTGCCACAAAGCCAGTCTAACTGTGACACTCAACTGCTTCCGAGTAAAAAATAAATACATATATATGAATACAAAATCGACCCTTTTGAATAACTGCAATCTAGCAGCAGCCCCCTGCCCCCTTCCCCTACCCCTCTCCGACTAGCTTAACTGCAATGCTCAAAAAGCACAACTAATTACAATTGACAGGCAATTGTGTCAGCCTGTGGCAAACAACAACACTCACGAGCTGTCTGTCCGCCCGTCTGTCTTGGCGCAATTAGTTAAGCCAAACGGGGCAAAGAACCCAAAAAGGAGGCATGCGGCATGCGGCAAGACGGAAAGTAGGCAAAACGTTGCACTATAATTAAACAATTGCTAATTACTTACATAAGCGTAATGTGCGCCTAGCTGCCACACATAAATTGCCACCTCCGACAGCGGGCCTTGGCAATGACAACAGCCAGGCCGCAACCTGCCACAGTGGGGCAGGCGAGCGCTCCTTGAGAACTTCATTTCGATATCGCAGCGGGAGTGCAACGCATAGATTTAGCTGATTTATGGCTAGATTTGCATATGCAACAATTGCACAATGCATACGTAGGCCAGGCCAGCCTCTGACTGTGCCACATATCGATTACGGTGCGCATGCTACAATCGCAATTGGCAAGTTCGTTGCCTCAGTCTTTCGTTTTTAGCAGACGTTCTGGCCTGTTTGAGCGCTTAAGTGGCCCGCGCAGCGCCTCACAAGCTATTTGCTAGGAATATGCGTTAATTGAACTTTCGAGACAAACTGTAATGCTGCGTGCCACAGACGTCGACGGCGACGCCAACGCCGACGTCAGCGTCGCTGCTCGCGGTGCTGTTGGCAATTGCAGTTATGAAAGCAGCGAATGCAGCGCAAAATATTTGCGTATCTTTTGTTGTTTTTTCGGTCTGTTGTGCAACTAATTAGTGCGCACGGCTCTGTGCACCTGTTTCTTGCTGCTATACACTATCCTGCCGGGTATTACAATCATTTTGGACAAGTTTGTATTTCATTTTTCATTTCTATACATTTCACATTTCATAAAACTGATTTGTTAACATAGTCAACAGTTATGTTATATGTTAACTTAACAGCTTGCCAATACAGCGCACTGCTGTTAACAGTTTGCATGTTAACTCAGCCAAGGTTAACAGTCCAACACTCTGTAAACAGAGCAATACTTAACATAGCAATGCCTGACTTTGTCCACAGTATGTTATGTTAACTTAACATGCCATGTTCACTGCAAATTCAAGCTATGTTATTCGCATTCTCTACATGTTTATGTTAACAAACTCTGTCTAGGGCATTCAGTGTTCGGCTTGAGGCAGCGCGCAGCTGATTTGCTGTTGTTATTGCGATATTGTGCAGGGGAATGTATTTTGCATGCGATGGCGATGCCAAATGCTGATAAATTTTTTTTTTTTTTTTTTTTAATTTTTTCTAGCTATTTTTTTGTAGCAATTTTCATTTTTGCCTTTTGCTGGCATTTTTATTTCAACAATTAATTATATGTTAATCGCAGTGCATGCTAATTACCCCCGTCGCCCTGTTGTTGTTGTTGCAGTTGTTGTTTCTTTAACCCTGACTGCGAATATGCGTGCAACAACAACAACGACAACAACAACAACAACTGTTGCTGTGCATTCAATTGAAAAATTACAACTTTTGCTTTGCCTTTGGCTGATTTGCGTACATTTCGTGCCAAAGCTGTTGCCTTGGCTCCTTGCTTCCACCTTTACATCAGCTGAGCTGAGAGCTCGGCTAACTGTAATTTAAACGCGTCTAATTACTAATATCAGCTCGTTTATTATTGCCTCGCAATGCGTGTAATGTAATTGTAGGAAAAACTTTTCAAAAAAAAAATATACAAAAAAACAATTGCAAATACTTGGCCAAGACTCTCAAGTCGAACACGAATATTTAAAAGCCCAACAAATGCCAAAACTTTGACGATTGACGCAGGAAACAACAAAATTATAGATTGTGACAATTATATAAATAAGAAAAATAAGCAAATCAATTTTGCAATAATTTATAATATGAAAAAATAATGGGATTTAAGGAATCTCTATAAATATATCTCACTATTAATATACATATCTATCGATCCATCAATCAATCTAAGGATATATACATATATATATCTATCAATCTCTTAATATATATATATATATATATATATATATATATATATATATATATATATCTACAAATATCTACTATAAACCTATGAATATATCTCCCTAGTATCTATCTATATGCAGATGCTAATCTATCTATCTATCGATCTTTCTATCTATCTATCTATCTATCCATTTATCTACCTATCTATCTATCTATCTACCTATCTATGTATCTATCTATTTAACTATCTATCTATCTATCATCTATTTATCTATCCATCTATCTATCTATCTATCTGTCTATCTATTTATCTATCTATCTATCTACTTATCTATCATCTATCTATCTACCTATCCATTTATCTATCTATCTATCTATCTATCTACCTATCTGTCTATCTATCTATCTATCTATGTATGTATCTATCTATCTATTAATCTATCTATCTGTCTATCTATTTATCTATCTATCTATCTACTTATCTATCATCTATCTATCTACCTATCTATTTATCTATCTATCTATCTATGTATGTATCTATCTATCTATCTATCTATCTATCTTTCTACCTATCTATCTACCTATCTATCTATGTATGTATCTATCTATCAATCTATATATCTATTTATCTATCTATCTATCTATTGATTTGTCTATATTTATCTATCTATTAATATATAGATACATATATCTTTCTGTCCATCAATCTTCCCTTAAAAAAGTTATTTTTAACAAATTTGTAAGTTATAATAAAATAATAATAATAATAGTAATAAATAGTTAGAAGCAATTACATAAATTTGCTAGCTATGCTAATGCTTTTATGATTATATAGAAAACTCGTTCAAATATATTATTAAAATTTATTTGTTAATCATTTTTGAGATTGATTTAAATGTGAAATAAATAGGGGCAACATTTCAGTAGCGTGTAAATTAAGATATTTCCATAAAGTTTGCAAATAAAATGCAAGGCCTATTGCCAGCTGTAAAAAGGCAGCAAAAGGCAAGGTAAAGGCAACAACAGATGTAAGAATGAAAATGAAAAATAAATAAAGGAATTCATTGAAGTTCGTGTGGACTTTTTTGAATAAAATTGCAATTTGCATGTTGTTGTCGCTGTTGTTGTTGTCGCTGTTGTTGTTGTTGTTGTTGTCGCTGACAATGGCGTGATGATGATGATGATGACAATGACGATAACGATGACGATAACGATAACGATTATGGCAACGCCGGCTGCGCTTGACATTTCTATTTCAGTGTCAATTTCGCGTCGCGGCGCGCAAAGTTAACAAACTGAAGCGCAAAATAAACCAGGCTAAAACAATGGGAAACTGAAAGCCAGCTGCCAGCGCTGTGGCCGAGAACCCCGGGCAGAGAACCCCTCGCTGCCCCTCTCCACCCAGGCTAGGGGGGGGGGGGGGGGGGGGGGGGGGGTAATCAGCTTGGCTGGCAGCCAAAGTTGTTGAGCGGCTTTTTGGGCCTTTGGCTTTGCGTTTTGACATTTTGTGTCTGGTTGCCGCATTGATTTCTGCAAATTGTGTGGCAACTACAAAGAGAGAGAGACAGGGGGGGGGGGGGGGGGCAGAGAGGGAGCAGAAAAATCATCATAACAAGCTCGGACAATGGTTGACGGCTTTCGTTTTGTTTTGATCCTTGACTTTGATCTTTAGCTGCCACACGATGCGGCAAAGTTGAAAGCATTTCTCAGCTGCAGCACACGCATCAAACAGTAAAAAGATAATTAGAGCTGCGGCTGCGGCTGCTGTTCCAATTGGATAACAAGTTGCACGCAGCCCTCCCCTCCCCACACCCCTTTGGCAGGCCTAGTAAAAATTTATGAAGTGCAACGAATTGGGGCGCGCGCTTTGCATTCGTAAATATGCAAAAGCCCAGCTCAGCCAAGATGGGTAGGAGGCTAATGGCAAGAGGGGACAGGGGGGGAGGCAGGGGTGTGGCTGGCATTAAATTTATTGCCTGGCGCGTAGAAAAGTTGCGTGTTGCCGCCGCGACGCGACGCTGGCCAAGTGCGAAAAATGCAGCCAGTTTACAAGAGAAACCAAGTAAGATGTTCTAGTCGGGAGCTCCCGACTAGGGGATACCCTGAACCCTCTTCTTCCAATATCAAATGCATATATATATTCTATTGTAGAAGCTATATGTCAAGTTTGGTGACTCTAGCTTTTATTATTTACCAAAATTGCCCAAAAAACAGGATATCGATATCGATTTTTATCGATTGCTTGGAAACGGAGTAAGTTATCGATTATCGGAAACAAACTCGATCTGCGCGGGAACTAGGAGCACCTACACCTTATAGGTTCTGAGATCCTTGCGTTCATACATACGGACGGACGGACGGTCGGACGGACGGACGGACAGACAGACGGACATGGCTATATCGACTCGGCTATTGATGCTGATCAAGAATATATATACTTTATGGGGTCGGAGATGCTTCCTTCTGCCTGTTACATACATTTGGATTTTGCACAAATACAATATACCCTTATACCCATTTTTAATGGGTTCAGGGTATACAAATGGAAGAAAAAAAATTGCAGAGGATGGGGTGAGGGGGTATCGCACTTGCAATTCGAATTCAAATACACAAAAAACAAAAAACATTGCCGTTGTTTACTTCATGTTAATAGGTTTCATTTTCGGCTTTGCTTTGCTTTTTTTTGTTTCTTTTTTTTTTGTGTGAATGCAAAGTGTAAAAAATAGTATTGAAAAAAAAAAAAAATAATGAGCGGCGCATTTGCAAATTGAAATTACAACAAACGTAAATTGCAATAATTGTACTAATTGTTATTGCAATTATATTGCGGATAATTACCATGACTAATGCCAGGCGGCAAGGGGGGCAAGAGGAGCAGTAGGTGGAGGAGTAGGAGGCGGCGGGCGAATAATGCTATGAATAATACGAACAACAACAACAACAACAACAGCAAGAGCTAGAGCAAGAGCAAGAGTCGTAGCAACAGGTATGTTGATTCCAGGTGCAGCTAAGATTTATGTGAAAACAAGAAGCAAATTTTGTATTCCTAAGAGCTGCGATTGCGGCTAAGCTGAGCTTATTTATTAGAATATAGAGCAAGCACTCAAGCGTGAGCTAAATATTTATAAATAAATTAATATAAATTATTATAAAATAATATAAAATAATAAACATTCTATTTGAGCAGCACTATGTTGAATAAAATATATAACACAATCTAATCATAATGAATTATAATAATAAATAATTAATTGCCAATATATAAAATTATATAATATATATGGCTAATAATATAATAAAATATAAAACAAAATAAAAAAAATCAATTTAAGAAAAAAAGATTAAATGAAACAATAATAATATTATGCAAAACAATATAAAATATAAAATATTATTATATAATATAATTAAATTCTGCAAAAATAAATTAAATATAATATAATAAAAATTAATATAATAGGGCAAAAGCTAGCTAAGTTAAAATTTATAAAAAACTATTAAAAATTCGATTAAATTATTTATTAAAAAAAATATATATATTAGTTTGATGTGCAAAAAATAGATTTAATTTATTTAGAAATTATATTAAAAATTATTATTATTTTAGTTAATTTTAATTTTAGAAACAGTTTTATCTATTTCAATAATTGTTATATATTTGCCAATTTTTGTATAAAATATTTTAATGTAAATCTCAAAAATTGCAAATTTTTAGACAAAAAACTATTTAAATTAAATTATTTTATTTACCTTATTAGAGTCTAGGATTTCAGTTTCAAAATTTCTCTTTCACATTTCACAAGAAATATGAACTCGATATTGATTGATTGGAAGCATATTGGCTTGCATAGTCTTAATCCCCCCGCCCCCACCCCCATCCACCCCTCCTGCAACCTGTCAGCATGAAATTGCACTTTCCTGCTTCGCAATCTTGAAGCCCGTCGGCTTCTTTTCCGATTGAGCGCATCGGAAAACACTTTCCCATGCAAATGATTCAATGATTTTTTGCATAAGATTGGCCTAAAGAGTCCTAAGCAGGCTGGGAAAGTGACGGGACGAGAGCCTAGGGGCCATGCAGCAGAACAATGCCTCACCTGCAAAGGCCGGGCCAAGGGCAGGTAGTTCGAAACAAGACAAAAAAGAGAACGCAAACGGGAAGGGGGACAAGAACAAGGACAAGAACAAGGACGACTTTTACTGTCGCTTGACATTACTCACACTCGACTGAGGCGTAGCCCGAAATGGATGTGGAACTCATTTCGCATTATCCCATTCAGAAGCAGCTCATTATTATTTATTATTATTCTTAACATTTGTGCACTTTGAATATGCAGCAAGGTGCGCTGCGGGCCAAGGGACGTGGGAATGTAAACAACTTTGCCAAAATGTTCCGACTTTTTCTTTCGATTTGGCCAAAGATTTACCTCTGCAGCCCCTACTCTGAGCCAAGTGTAGACGAATTTAAACGAAATTTAATTGTATTTTGGCCAAAGGCAAAGATTGCGATTACAATGCCGACGCAGGAAGCTACCCTTCCCAGACCAGGCCCAAAAACAACTGCGTGGGCCCATTCTCCAGCTCCAGCGAGCGGATATTGAGCCAATAATTTGATTGTCTGGTGTTTGTAATTGAAAAAAACTGAGAAAAGAATTCGAAAGGAAGCGTAGCTCAGACATAAGTCGACTTTTGTTGCCCTATTAAAATGGTATAGTTCGAGAATAGGCAACCTTTCCCTTGGATTGGACATCAAATGTGCTCTGTTTGAATGTGATAAATGTGAATAATGTGAGGTAGTCTAAAATGATGCAAGGCAAGAACAACAAATCAAATGAATGATTAGGCAACTTTTCCTAACTATAAAGTTAATTGATAATACTAGGAAAATCATATTAACTAGATTTTGGGTATATATATGGGAATATATATGTTGATAGGATTTAAGCATATCGAAAGGGAAAGGGATTTCTTTGGCATCTTAAACATTTTAGACATTTGTCTTTCGCAGATCTGTGTGAATTGTGTAGCTCGACCAGTTCCTCCCATAGAGCTATATAATATAGTATTATGATCTTGATACGATTTGGCTCAAATGGAAACAGCTTAGTTTAATTAAGAATGTCACGGTTTTGCTCAAGTTATGTTGAAGACAAAAAAGGTTGTTCATAGAATTAGTTAATTGTCGACCAATTGTTCCTATATGATATGTTTATTCGATGTTGATAAGACTTGGCATATATATTGGCAGCATAGTGAAACTTATAAATGTCGAGTTTTGGACGAGATATAGTAAGAAACAAAGAAGTTTTTCATACAAGAAACGACTTTGTGAGCGAACTTTACTATGGCAGCTATATGCTATAGTAGTCCGATCGGGCTTATTGTGATATATGTGGAAAAGGAGCCTGGGAAAAGTTGCAAGACACTTGCTTCAAGACTGAGAAACTAGTTCGCAGAGAAACGCACAGACGCACAGACAGAAGGAAGGCTAAAGCTTCATCAACTCGGCTCTTGATGTTGATCTGGAATATATACACCTTATCGCGCCGTAAAGGAGATATCCTTCAACTCAAAACATAACCCTTTTCCGAATAGTTCCCTTTTCAACTAAATGAAATAAAGTTCACAAGTTCTTAAATAAAGAAATTACTCAAAAAAAAAAAACAATGTATTCGCTTCAGTTGCGATTCTAGAGAATCTTTGTAATATTTCTTGCTAGCTTACCCAACACTTTTTAGCACACTCTTTCACTCCAGATTCCTCTCCCCCCCCCCTTCCCCCCTCTTGGGCAACATATAATTATGCACTTAACACATATCTTGGCTAAGCATCTAAATTAAATTTATGGAGCAACAGCAACAACAATGTTTCCAGTGGAAACGTTATATAAATAATAATTTTCATGTTTCAGGGCTCATTAATTTGGCTTGTTAACAAATTTTTGCAGATACATTTTCCACATAGCCAGACAAATGTTGAGGAAAAACGCAAAGCAGAAGAAGAAGAAGAAGAAGGGCAGCGGCAGAAATATAAATAAAAATAATACAAAACGGAAAAACAGCTGAAAAACATTTGCATGCCTTTCACTTTGTCGAAAACGAAATGGAAATGGAAATGAAAATGGGAAAAATGGAAAATTTGTCGCAAATTACTTTCACTCGACTCGGGTTACGCGCGCGGGGAAGGGGCAGGGGAGGGGGGGGGGGGGTTGTCCGACAAAACGGAAGTCCGTTCGCTGTTGACAGAATCCTTTCACTACATCCCCCGCCCCCCCTATGTCACTCCACCCCCCTCCCGTCAGCAACTGCTGCATGTTTGCATGTCAAATTCGATTTCAATACAAACAGAGAGAGGCAGCTGCCGACCCGCAGCCAGCCACAAGCCTTTCCGTGCAGAGCAGCGGCAACAACAGAAAAGTGAAAGGATGCAAAGGATTTGGGCTAAAGAAGGGAGTTGCGGGGGTTGCGCGGGTAGCGGGGGGCACTAGCCAAAAGATGCTGTGACTATGGAACGCCTTTAATGATGATAAATGCGCAGGCGAAGTTCCGCCACATTTAGCGACAGAAATCACAAACTCTCAAGCGAAAGAGTGCCAGAGAGAGGGAGAGAGCGAGAGGGAAAGGGAGAGAGGGAGAGGTAACCCTAGCACGCGGGGATTGGGTTACACAACAAACAAAAACGCGGGGCGCATGCGCCGCACGCTCTTCGGGCCACGGCAAGGGGTGCGGGTAGGGGAAACTCTTTTAAGCATATGTCAAAGGTGCGTTGAGCACGCGTTCGCTTCTTTTTTTTTTTACTTTCAATGATATCTGCAGCTACATTATATATTAGATACATTTTATCGCTGTGATTGCCAAAACTCAAACCGCACCCCTTTTTTATACCCTTGCAGAGGGTATTCTAATTTTGCCGTGAAATGTGTAACGCATAGCAGGAGACATCTCCGAACCCATAAGGTATATATATTCTTGATCAGCATCAACAGCCGAGTCGATCTAGCCATGTCCGTCTCTCCGTCTGTCTGTTTCTATGCGAACTGGTCTCTCAGTTTTAATGAAACTTTGCAGAAGTTCCTCTTTCTGTTGCACGCAGCACATATGTGAAAACCAGCTGGATCGGACCACTATATCATATAGCTGCCATAGGAACGATCGGTCGAAAATTAAGTTTTTGTATGAAGAAACATTTTGTTTTTTAAGATATCTCGGTCAAACTCGGGATTTATTAGTTTTACTATACTACTCATATATATGCAAAATCCTATTAAGATCGGACCACTATATCATATAGCTGCCATAGGAACGATCGGTCGAAAACTAGGTTTTTGATTAAAAACCTTTATTTATTATTTTACCAAGATATCTTGCCCAAACTCGGCATTAACTATTTTCCCTGTGCTTCTTAGATACGGGCAAAGCACTGCAAGCATTATGAAAAGTTTGGGTCTGCAAGGGTATTAGATGTTCGGCGTGCCGAAGATAGGCTTTCTTTAGCCCACCTTGCCAGCCATTTTTAACGATCCTCCGATTTTGTATTTCCCATTTTTGCTTATCACTTTTAAAGCGAAGCTCTGAATGCAAAATAGGGTTGAAAAATTGTTTAGACTCTCCTCCCTCGGCCATTCCCACCCCTTTTGGCTGGCAAGGCGCACAAAAATCGACAGCTGCAATAGAATTTCGTTAGATTTTACAATTTTTCTTTCGATTTTTGCGCGCAAATTTTCAGCGGGTAAAAACTAATTGATTGAAAAATGTTTGGGAAAAAATAGAAAAAAATCGAGGCACGAAATCCGCTTAAATGACATTTTAACCTCTTCAAAAAATTCGTAACGTATTTATTGATGCCTGCATAAAAAACGAGTTTATTCTCGGAACAAAAAAATCCATTTGAAAATGGTGGAAAAATGAAAAGCCATTAAAAAAGTTGCGGGTAGGGAACTGGAAAATGTTTAATGTTCCACGAAAATACTAGCATATTTTATATAAATCACAATATAAATAGTAAAGTTATGCTGCAAGTAATGTACATACCAAATTTCGTAGTTGCCGCACTTGTAGTTCCCGAGTTCCATGGGGTTAACATTGTAACTGCAAATATATAAACAGATGCACATATTACATTGAAAGCGAAGCTAATGTTAACGGACGTTAATTATATTATTTGTGAATGCGTTTAAAAGCCAATTACGATAATTGTATACAATCTAAATTCAATTTATGCACAGTTCATATTAGATAAAGCCAAGTTTAAAGCAGGGTTAACGCCTTCGACTTAGTTAAGCCCCCCTACCCCCTTCCCCCCTTCTCCTATTGGTCAGCCCGTAATTATTGCATTTTCTACACATTTTCACTCAATTTCCAGACTTTTGCATTTAATCAAATATACAAAAAAACAATTAAATACTAAATATATGTATTTAATATGAATTTACGCAATTGCCGCTGCTTTTATTTCAATTGCGCTCTGCTTGGGCCAAATAACTGCAATTACAAAACGCACGAAGCGCGCACAAAGCAAATGTGCAAAATACAAAAAACAACAAAACAACAAAACAACGGCTAACGTCACGAGCCGCTGCACCTGCGCATGCAAAACGCGTGAGCAGAGCGAGAGAGCGAGGCAGAGAGAGAGAGAGATCTGCCTGGCACGAAATTTATGCAAACGAGCAGCGAAGTGTAGAAAGGCGTGTAATGCGCGCGCGAAAGACAGAGCGAGTGGGCTGGAGAGAGAGAGCGAGAGAGAGAGGGGAGTTGGCAGAGCAAGTAGCGACGTCGACGTCGACGCATCGCACAAATTAAATGCGCTAATTGCGTAGTGAACGGCAGTGTGTGGATTGTGCGGGGGCAGAGGGAAGCGGGAGGGGGCAGCATATGCAAAGGCTGCTGCTGCTGCTGCTGCTTGCGTGTGGGGCGCGCATTAAACAGAGCACGAGAGCGACTGCCGCTATTTAAATGAGCGCCGCTCAGTTGCAAAGCTGTGAGCTTTTGCAAGCACAAGCGTGTGTGTGTGTGTGTGCATATGTTATGCTTGGCCTGACGACTGGTACATGCATTGGGCGGGCATTGCGTGCGTGTGCGTGCGTGTACGTCTGTGTGTGTGTGTGTTGACAAAAGAGAGCCAAAGATCTATGTGCTGGCAATAAATTGCGCTCTTCGACAATAGCAGCAAGTGTCAATGGGCAAACAAATCGCCAATCACAATGCGAGAGCGATCATCGTTTTGATGCGCACTGTGTTACAGTTACTTTACTTTACTTTTATTTTTTTTTGTGTGACCGTTACGCAGCGGGACTCTGTGACTGACAATGCCAAAATGGCACTTGGTGCATTTGGTTTGCATTGTTCTTGCGCAAGCTGCGCTTCCCACGCTGCAGCTACTGCAATTCTCTATCTCTCTGTGTGTGTGTGTGTACTTACACCTGGCCAAAGGACATTCATTTTGATGCTGCAGGTTGGCCTTTTGATGTGCGCTCAGGTCTTTTGGTACTTAATTAAAACCCAAAACTGACATCAGATTTATGGCCGCTCTCGCTCTCTCTCTCTCTCTCTCTCGCTCGCTCGCTCTGCTGCTGCCTGGCCATGATTTTGGGTGGCACTTCCTCGTAATTCTTCAATTCTTCAGCTCGTACTCCCCCTTTGCTGTCAAACGTTAAAACATCTAATATTTTCATCGCTTTTGTTTGTTTCTTTCACCTTGTTGTTGTTGTGTTTGCTTTTTCTTGATCTCTGCTTCTGTCTTACGGCAATTCGTGTTGCATTATCCTTGGCGGCGCATCCTTCAGAAGATCTTCGATGAGCTCAGGTTGCGCAACAGGCGGCGTTCGAGTCTCTGCGTTCAGCGAAGCGAGAAATTGCTCAACAAAATACCGCAAGTTCAGAGATTTTGGCAAAAATACCAAAGACTTGTCAAGGATATGTCAAGGATGTCTTAGATATAGATTATATGCCTACATAATAAAATTAGTTTTCAATTTTCTTTGTTTTTTTCTCATCGGACAAACTTTCTTCTTGCTTAACAAGCCCCTCACAGGACCCTCACAGGACCCTACCAGGACCCTCCACAGGACACTCTCAAGCTGCCAATTTTTGCACTTGAAAACTGCCAAAATCGAATAATTATTTCCATATGAGCTGCTGCTCAAGTACAATTCAGAAATACCAGGACATGGAAACATATCCTGCCGTTCGTTTAGGCAACGCTTCAACGCCTTTTTGGCGCTGAAAATCATTTGCACATTTTCACACACAGCTTTTCCGGACGCACTTCAGCCAATCCTTGGCCGGGTACGGAATGAGGCTTCTGGTGTTTGCGCATGTCCCCCGGGAGGCAGGGCGGTAGACAGGAGTGAGTGAGGCGGGAGGGGAGGGCGACATATTAAAATGAAATCCACACGTAGCACAGTTTTTTATTATGTAAATCAACCCCCTTTTTTTATGGGCTTATCATATATGCGCAGCTTATTCAAATGGCGGTCGTAAAAAAAGGGTTGCTGTGATTTCAAAGGAGAGGGGGCAGCGCTGAGGGGGTTGAGGGGCTCATTCATAATGCTGGCTTATGTAAATGCCAACCCTTTTGGGCAGATAACACGACTGCGCTTTGATTGGCCCACACATAATTCATGCAAAGCACAAAAAACTAACAAAATGGCTTTTCTCACTCTCTCACTCTCTCTCTCTCACTCTCTTCGCAGCTGGCTTTAAAGTTGATAAGGTGGCCAAAAGCGAGGACACAAATATGCGCGATGTCAGCGCTAATCAGCGACACATGGAACAGGACGAACGGACCAGGAACAATGACGACAAGGACATTGGGCGGCGCGTGGCGTCGCTTGGCAACAATTGTGCGTCCTTACACATGAAAAACGAAGTCGAGTCAGAGCGCAATCAAAGGACGCGGGCGCGAGCGGAGCTCCATGAACATTTTGGCAAGGCTGGCGGCGCAAAGGATGTGCACGATTTGGAGATGTGCTTCAAGCGGCAGCCACAAAATGGTGAGTACTCACAAAGGCGTTAAGATTAAAGACGAGGAACCACTCGGAATTTCTAATTCGAAGAGAAAGTATGAGTGAGAGCAATAGCAAGAGCTTGAAGAAATCGCATATTCTTACGCTCAGATTATAGATGAAAGTCCATTATCTTGGCTTATAATAACAAAAGAATCATCCACTTTCACAATCAACCCATTGAACTCGGGAATTCTAAGAGCTAGAGCATACAAATTTGTTATGTAGCTTTAACTAGACCAAAGACTAAGTATTAAACGAGTTAACTAAGGTTAACTCTCAGTTTGAATTTCATCTGATATCTTACAAGGGAACTCCTTAAATTGCATACGAGCTGTCATATAAGCTCATCATTTATACGCGAAGCTTTTAACAAGTTTCACATTCAAATCAATTCCTTCTCCCTAAATGAAATCCAAAAATAATTTTTAGCGATAAAAATCACATTTTTGTCAGCAAATTTGAGCATTTGTCAAATATTTGGCATCAGGGTGCAATTTAGCAGCCCTTTTTCTACATGAACTCAACCCCTGTGTGCCAGTGTGTGTGTGTGCGAGTGTGTGTGTGCGTGTGTGTTAATTAAATTTGTCCCTTAGTCTAATCAGCTGTTAAGCATCTTAAGCCCAAACACAAAAACTGCTGCACAAATTTAATTTGGCATTTCTAATGAAAAGTTGGTAAAAGACAAAGTTTGGTTTTTGTGCATAACTCGAGAATTCTGAGAGCTAGATAGATGCAACTTGATATCTAGGTTTTTGACTAGCTTCTACAGCTTGAAAGTACTTCACTTTTTGGATGCCTTACCCTATTTGCCGTAGAATTGCAAAAGAACTGCAGTTTCTTATGTACAGCCTTGGGCTTTGGTATTTAAACATTTTTTTAGGCCATATTCAAGTGCTCAAATTTTCATAAAGATCGCACTGGAGAGAGCCGAGTTACGTTAGGTTTCTATGCCTAAAATTGAATATGGTGCAGCCTCGCGCTCGCATTTGTTTTCTGGCAAGATGCTGTGCATCATTTTACAGCATAAATTGTGTGTTTTGGTGTTTTACATACCCTACAGTTTGCTGGCGCGTAGCTCGTATAACAGTTTTTGGATTCGGCTTTGTTTGGGTAACATGATGAAGCACCGCAGCGCGACACGACGTTGACATTCAATGACGTCTAGAGTTTTATTTATGTCCTTACAAATACAGTTGCTGCCTTTATTTTTTTTTCGTTTTGGGTAAAAAACGAGGCAAATCAATTGCCTCGTTGTCTGCGCGGCTCGATAAGGAAATGTCCTTAAAAAAAAAAACACACAGAATAAGAAGTGAAATAAGGCTGAAAACAAAGAAAGGTAACGAGCGGCAGTTGCTCGAAAGGAACACGGTTACGGTTCACGCATTTGACACCCCTCGCAAGAACACTTGGGCAGGACACTCTCTCGCTCTCTCTCTCTCTCTCTCAGGTAGCCTCTCGCCCCTCGCCCCTCCACACCTCTGCCCTCCTCATGTCTTATCGCATATGCATATATTTTGCTTCTTTTCCCGTTTTCCGACCTACCCCCACTGCAGTTTTTCGGCTCTTTTTTAATGCAATTTTTTGCATGAAAATTTCTGTTTTCCTTTGCCCATATTTTATTTATTTTTTTCATTCCGCGGGGTTGATTTTTTTGGGCAACTTTTACTTCCCAGATTCCCAAATTTTTTTAATTGCGTTTTTTCTTATTTTTTTTTTGGTTTTTTTTTTGGGTTTTTGATTTATTTTCGCAGCTCTTGAGAGTTCGTTTGGCAATTTTTAGCTAGATTTTTCTCACGAGTTTTAAGGTAAAAGACAAACAAAAATAAATCTTAAATCTCTGGGCTAGATTAAGAAGAAGTGTTTATTAATGAGACAATATTCTGGGTTGGTTTATTCTTTTTTGGAATTTTTTGGTAGATATTTAAGCTTGAGGGTAGCAAAAAAAAATATAAAAATAAAGCAAAGGAAATGCTGAGAGAAATTCAAAACTTAGAAAATATGAGATATATTTTTCTTAGTTTTTTTTTTTTTGGTATGAAAAGAATGGATTTTATTATTATAAAAATATTTAATTAAATAAAATATTGAGAATTTCGTGAATATAAAAAATAAATACAAATAAATTTGTAGCTGAGATAAAAGTACAAAATTTTGCTAAAATTGAAATGAAATAAATTTGATTTAATTTAAATATTATTCGCACTATATTTGAAACTAATACGCCCGCCTGACTGACTAACAGATTTTGAGGGGTATATATATATATCTATATACATATATATTCTCTTATATCTTCCTTCGCTTTCCTCTGGGCTTGCTCCATTTCCCTCAAGCTTTCATTAATTTCTTTGACTTTCTCATGATTTGGGCTCTGTTTCTTCCTCTCCCAATCATATATCCCAATCGCTGTTAGGAAATCACTTGAGATTCTCTACGCACTTGCCACATTTATGGGCAGTTAAAAGCAGAAGACAGAGGCAGGAGCTCGGAGCTCGGAATAGTTGCATGTACGCAGACCCGAATCGCTTTATGGCTTCATTAGACATTTCACTTTTAGGCACACGAATTTCCTTTTCATTTTCATTTACTTTTTTTAGTTGAAGTTTTAGTTTTTCCCTTTTCTTTTATTTTTTTAATATTTTCCGGCTGGCTCAATAAAATGCGTACGAACGAAACTCTGGCTTTATGATCTTTGCCTACATTGACTTAACCAATTCTCGGCAATGAGCGAGTTTTACGAGGCCAAAGGCCGAAAGGCCGAAAGGGCAAGGACGTTGCCCAAATAGTTAGCATATTTTCTATGAAAGGGTCAAAAGTCAAAGGCTCGAGCTCTGTCTCTATACGCTTTTTAGCGCATCCTTGTGAACGTGAGAGCCGGTCAGAACCAGTAGCCGAGGGGGGCGCGACTTTTGTGCCCAATTAACATGTTGTCAATCTGCTCAGCATCCTTTATAGGTGTACAGGGTATGCGCGGCGCACAAAACCTATCTGTACACGTCTTTTTTATGATTTACGTGGAAATCGCCGCAATTTACAGTCGCAGAGACGCGCGCATCGTAAAAAACGCAAGCAGCGCAAAAACAACACAACTACCAAGCAGTCGGGGACGACTTGAAGATACCCTGTAAATGACAAATAGCTGGGAAATGCAATAGAGTGAAAATAGTTTGAGTATAAGCAACAACTCTTGACTTTGGATTGCGAATGCCGTGTAATTTGTGAGATTTTTTTAAATTTTATAAAAAAGTGCACATATATTTATGGCCACAGTTGTACTACAGTGGCTGACTGTGTGTTAGATCGGGCATTAAATGAGGTATTTTTTATAATCCTTGACTTGTCATACATATGCCACACTCTCTCATATCCTCTAGCCATAAGTTAACAATTACAGGGTATCTATGAGTTGGTCTAGCGTAGCCTGAGACCCCTGCTAGACACTCTAGGTGGTTATCGGTGTGACGGAAGCGTTGCGCCTTTGGGCGTTAATTTCTGCGGCAGGACAAATGCATTTTGTACAATTTCATTTACCTGACGAGCTGCACTTTTGACTTTTTATGACTTTGTAACAATTTTTTATGATTTCGTTTTTCTTTTGGCCATAAAAAATTGTGCATCTTTTACCTGCTGCAAGTTGGTTTTTTATTTTCGCTTTATATGTACAGATACATGTATCTGAAAGATACATTTTTTTTTCGGTCACCTTGAAATTTGACTTTTCGTTATAATTTGTTTGGGTCTCTCTTTTTGTTGTCTATTCGGAAGTTTTCCGGGAATAATTTGCTGTATAAAATTGGGTCTTTTCTCACAGGGAAAACCGAATAATTTTCGAAATAATTTTCTTGATTTGTGAAAAGTTGAAAAGTTAACAGAAGAAAATTGTCTATCTATTTTCTATACGAGCTCAGTTTTTTTGGGATTTCAATTTTAAAGTACCTATTTTAAATTTTTAAAATATATAAGGAAATCAAAGTAATTTATAAGTTTTGTTAGAAATGATACTAAAGCATTTTCAACAATTTATATATATTTATTTAAAATAAAATAAAAAAGAAATCAAAATAATAAACGAATTGCCACAAGAAGCGAGCAGGAACCAGCTCGGCCGGGGAGAGGGGCGCCTTGTCGAGAGTTGAAGGGAGGAAGGGGAGGAGGGGGCGGGAGGTAGGGTAGCAGGACGACGTCTGCATAGCGCGCAGCATACAGCACATGTGTGCATAAATGAATGGCAAATAAATGCGAGAGCATAGAAGAACAAGAAGAACAAAGAGCCAAACGACGAGGCAGACGACAATGGGCACGGCTCAAAGCTGCAGTCGACGTCGCCGCGACGCAGCTTTAAAATATTTTTACATAGCCCGCACACACGCACGCACACACACACGCACACACACGCGCGCATAGTCGTTCGTATTTTGAGGCGTGTGCGCCAATCATAAAATAATATGCATACACACACAGACGCGCACACAGCGTCGCAGTCGACGCCAACGCCATTTGAAAGCTAAATTTAAATTTTAAGCCACACCCCAAACAAGCGCACGCATACTGCACAGGCACAGACACACACACGCACACGCACACATACAGACAATGGAGCCCAACGAACGGCAGCCGAGCCGCAACAAAACGAACGCTGCTGAGCCCCCCCCCCCCCCCCCACACACCCTACTCCACCTCACACACACACACACACAAGACATTGTAGTAAAATTTTAAAACGTATAAAATGTTGGAGCAGGCAGCACACACACACACAAGCACACGCACACAGGCGCGCTCACTCTCACGCTCACATTCACGCTCACACTCACGCTCACGCTCGCTCTCTCGCTGAACGCGCTCAAACTGCAAACGCAGTCTCACTCACTCACCAACACACACACACACACACACACAGGCAAGCGCTCATTTCTCCACGCAGCGAATGAGATTGAATGTGGAACGCGTTTCTAACAGGCATTCAAACCTAGAACGGTAAATAATGAGTGAGCGTGCGCACGCACACACACGTGCTTGAAGCGAGCGAGAGCGAGAGAGACCGCGCGCTTTCGTTCGTTAAGCTCACACGACACACACACACAGGCTTTTTTTTTGTGATTTGGAGCCAAGTGCAGTTGGCGCGCCGACGTGAAACCAGTTAAACGCGTTGACTCTGCTGAAGCACATCGTGCCGCTCGTCGTGTGTGTGTTTTTTAACAGCAGCAATAAATAGCTAAAAAAAAAAACATAAAGCGCAAACGTTCGTTTTTTTAGAGGCAAACAACCCTTACCGCTGGGGGTGGCAAGAGCCAGAGAAACTTCCCCTGATTTTTGGGCGCAAAAACACAAATTCTTAGCTCAAAACTCGCACTCAAACAAAGTCAATGCCGGCTGTGCAAGGCATTGAGTAAGAGAGAGAGAGAGAGA
The DNA here is from genome assembly GCF_003285875.2 of Drosophila novamexicana. Lineage (NCBI taxonomy): Eukaryota > Metazoa > Arthropoda > Insecta > Diptera > Drosophilidae > Drosophila > Drosophila novamexicana. The sequence goes on from NW_020824834.1 coordinate 2,004,441, forward strand.
GAGAGAGCGAGACAAAGACAACATTTGCCAAGCAGCAGCAGTGCACGTCTATCAACAGCAACAGCAACAGCAGCAACATCATCAACAACAACATCATTATCGTCATCGCAATTTTCATCATCATCATCATCAGCAGCAGCAGCAGCAGCAGCAGCAGGCGAGCGGCCTAGCGTTTATCCATCAGATACAAGAGCCGAGAGTCGTCCTGGCGCATCGCAACGCTTCTGCCGCTGTCAGTTTCAAGCGAAACACGAACGCGTTTGGACGCAGGCCGGCGCACAAAAAAAAACAAAATTTATAGCGAAAATAATCTAAAAGCAAACAATCAAACATTTAAGTAGACAAACAGCCAGTGTTGTGCAGTGCAAGTGTTGCAAAACAACGCCAAGCTTCTGACAATTAGAAAGTGCTATAAAGAACATATACCAAGCGCAAAAGATAACAATCCTAATATATATATATATATACACTATCAGATTGTGAAAATGGTTATGTCGGAGCTACATTGGCGAACAGCTAGTCCCGAGGATAATAACAATTCCTTGAAGCATGATCTATTGAAAGGCAACAACAACAGCGCTCGAGACGCTGCCGTGCACATGATGCAGAATCGATGTAAGTTTCAGATAAAAACTATTACTCAAATAGAGAATATTTTTGGGAAATTAAATGATAAGAGTTTCGCATTTGTAGAACAATATTTCATTGGACTCTTAATGAGTTTCCAGGAATCTATAGAATTTCTGTAAGAACTATATTTTGTATATATTTTTGATGAAAAGTTTCAACAATTTGTAGAAATATTTTGGGTATATTTTGTATACTTTTTGATTACTTGCAATACAAATTCCATAAGATTTAAATCTTACTAGAATTTCTCAAAGATTATTCAAATCTCTCTCTTCTAATATATTAGAAACTATTCCAATGAATTATTTTATTGAAATAAAATAAATCAACTTTTATTGGGCTCAAGAAATAAACAGAATCTTTCTTGCTGTAGGGAAATTCTTGCCATAATCCAATTGCAACTTTTTCTATTTATTTATGGTATTATATATTTATTTAGCATAGTTTCTGTATATATTTAAGAAACTGTTTGATCTATTAAATATTTATATAAAATATTTGTAGATATTATAAATAATTATATAAACAATTCCCATGTGAAGTTAAAAGTCTGATTCACAGTCAGATCTACGAATTCAAAATTTCGCTCATGCGTAAGCTCCTTGATATTGTTATTAATTAATGCATTTGATTTAAGTATTAGTATTACTAATCGAATTGCTTATTATTATAATGACTGGCTGACAGCCAAAGCAGAGCCACCCACCAGCTGCAACGGCTCGACTTGAGGCGCAGGTGTGCCTGTCATAAATAAATATCACAGTTTTCCCCATCCTCAAACCCCCCTCCTCCCTTCCCCCTCCTCCCTACGGACGGCGCGACCCACTTAAGCGCGCACTTGCTGTCGTGCCAAGCACAGAACTACTCAACTACAACTAACTGACGAACACTGGTCATAAAAAAAAAACAACAAAAAATAAATAAATTTATTAAAGACGCATTTCTTACACAATTCGAGTAAAATGACCATGTAACTGGCGAAGCCTCTTGTAAACAATACGATTTTTAGTTGCTTATCAGGCGTGATAAATAAAATACGTAAATGCGTTGTATACATTGTACAACACTGGCCAACGAATGTGGGCTAACTAGTGTTGTAAGTAATTGCAGAGATTGTAGTTTCATTGCAATTGAGATGAGATCGTGAAGATATAGTTTCTTAAAGGATATGGTATATATATAAACTCTATATATTTGCTGCTGACTGTTTTATATAACACTAAAGTCTTCGAATCTTCTAGTATAGTATGCTTAATATCTTCATGTTACATAACACTGGCAGCAGCAAGTAGTTAGACATTCTGGCTTGATGAGAATAAACGACAAGTCGGGCATATCGTATTATGCAATATAGTTATATAATATGCTATATGGCATACTCGATATGAACTATATAGTTAAATCTTATAAGATATAAAAAGTCCCTTTAGAAAACTCCATAAATTAAGGGCTTGTGAAATTGGGCAGCATTCGGTTGATTCATATAATTAATAACAGAAAATGATGATGGATTGTTAATGTACGAATTGAATGGGTCATAGATAGATTATATGTATATCAAGTGCCATTTGCCACTAATATCTCAAGTACAGCTTTTTTTTCTTTCTTTTTACAAATATATGTCTTAAGTTTTGCCGTAAGCCGAATGCCTTCTTATCGTGGCAACCGATTAAATATGTCCGAGTCCCATGATTTCCATATACACGCGGTTATCTTGGCTCTCTTGATATATATTTTTTTTCAGTGCGCTTATCTCCAGGCACACCTGCACCAGAACGAAATGAACGAAAAACGAGAAAGCAAGGCTATCTTCGGCACGCCGAAGATCTAATACCCTTGCAGACCCAAACTTTTCATAATGCTTGCAGTGCTTTGCCCGTATCTAAGATGCACAGGGAAAAGAGTTAATGCCGAGTTTGGACAAGATAAAGGTTTATAATCAAAAACCTAGTTTTCGAACGATCGTTCCTATGGCAGCTATATGATATAGTGGTCCGATCTTAATAGGATTTTGCATATATATGAGAAGTATAGTAGAACTAATAAATTTCGAGTTTGGTCGAGATATCATGAAAAACAAAAAGTTTTTTCATACAACAACTTACTTTTCGACCGATCGTTCCTATGGCAGCTATATGATATAGTGGTCCGATCCAGCTGGTTTTCACGTATGTGCTGCGTGCAACAGAAAGAGGGACTTCTGCAAAGTTTCATTAAAACTGAGAGACTAGTTCGCATAGAAACAGACAGACGGACAGACGAACATGGCTCTATCGACCCGGCTGTTGATGCTGATCAGGAATATATATAGTTTATGGGGTCGAAGGAGATGTCTCCTGCTATGCGTTACACATTTCACGACAAAATTATAACACCCTCTGCAAGGGTATAAAAAAAGTAATGAAATAGGACTACACGTAATGCTGCTCCAAAAAGTTCTTGGTAAACAAATTTCGTCATAGTCCGACGCAAAAGAAATCGAAAAAAAGAAACAAAACTGCGTTGATTACAATAAATAAAACGTTCGACAATAAGTTTTAAATTAATATGCTTAGATTTATTTCGACCGATTGACGACAACATGTCGATTATTTTTAGCCGTGATCGTCATATGAGCTCATAACCGGACGATAACGCTCAACTAGAAGAACAAGAGTATGAAGAATTAGTACAAGGCTAATTTCTGTTATCGTCGATTAGGTGAACTGGTCAAGAAAGAGGGCGTGTGCTTTTTTTTATGGCCAGTTCCAAGAAGTAGGCCCAATAAAAAGCAAAAAAAAAAAAAATACAGCTAAACAGAAGAAAAATTATCGATTAATTTTTGGTTATCGTTGCGGAAATCGACTTCCGTTGCAGAAGCTGCTCTCCCTCTCTCTCTCTCTCCCTTTCTCCCTGTCTCTCTGTTTGTTTTGCTACGCATATACGCACAAAGCAAAGGGCACAAGAAGCTGCCGCACGCACAGCTACGGCGGGGTCAAGAGTTCAAGACACGCAGCTTCCGACGACGAGTCAATCGATAGCCATATTCAGTCTGCGCACGTGATGTGCCACACACAGACACACACTCACACACACTCACACACTCACACACACTCACACACTCACACACACAATCAGGCTACACCCACACTCACCCACACACACACACACACACAGCTGTCGAGGTCATTGACTAATTGTGCAAAAGTATCTCTCCTTTTGCACGCTTGCCTCAGTCCTGCTATTTTAGCTTTATTCCAGCTAAATTTGGCTGTTTTCTGGCGTGTGCTATTTTTAGCTGTTTTGGCTGCTTTTTGGCAACTTTATGCGCCACTTATTCAGCTATTTTTAGCTTTTTATTCAATTAGTCAGGCTCGTCGCCTCAGGCTCTCTCCCTCCATCTCTCCCTCCCACTCTCTCTCTCTCTCTCTCTCTCTCTCTCTCTCTCTCTCTCTCTCTCTCTCTCTCTCTCTGTCTTTCTCTCTCTCTCGCTCTCTCTCATTTAAAGTCACCCGCTGCGTTTTTCGTATGCTTTTCGTCTGCGGTTTTTGCATTTGTTCAAATGTTTGGCCTCGAAATTTTTAATTCGTTTTCCGTCAAATATTGCGCTTTTCCGATTTTCCGCAGTTTTTGACCCGCTGCGCGACACGCATTACAACCACCCCCCTCCCCCTACCCCCCCTCACCGTGCTGGCAGCGGGGGTGGCTTTTCAAAATGAGCTGCATAATTTATGTGGCATTTTAACGCGCAGTTTTTGTTGCTGTTGAAAATTAGTTTGGCTCGCCGAGGCCTTAAGTGCCAGCGCCTTGATTGGGTTAGCTCAGGCAACGGCACGGGGTAGGGGTAGGGGTAGGGGTACGTGGCAGTGGCAGTGGCTCCGGGGGCAGGGGTAGGTCCAAGGCGCAGGCATACACGTTTTCACGGCACATATGCCACATATCGGCATAGATCTGAGATATCTTTCCTTCTCCTTCCACATTTTCTGTTGCCACTTGAGTGGACGAGTTCTTGAATTGCTGCTGAAGTGTGGCAGCAGCAACAACAACAACAACAACAGTTGTCGCTTAATTAGTCAACGAAAAGGCGAGAGAAAAGTGTGCCAGAAGCGCGTGCGTGTGTGTGTGTGTGTGTGTGACAACAGTTGGGCAACATCTTGGGAGAAATGTAAAACTGAACTAAGCATAACTCGAGAACTATTGAAGCTAGATGAACAGACTTTGGTATGCTGCTTCTTGTAGAGTATATACAAGTTTTGTCTTTGACATTTTCTATATACTCTATATAGAAGTCGAGTTACAACCGAAAATAGTGCGCTTACTAAAGCAAATTCTCATATCTGAGCGATCTCAAATGAACTTGCATCAGAAATATCTGAAAGATCTCTGAAACGTTATATAAGACACTCCAGTTTATTTATATTTATGTATATATAATAAAATACATAATCTTTTTTATTAAGAAAAACACGCTCTGTGGGCATTCCCTGGCCCATTCAGTCTAATTTATGCCCACACTTGGCCAAAAAAGATTAACGGCGTTTACTTTATGAGCACTCGATAAGAACTGTTTCGAATTAACAAATCAGCTAGTCGGAATTTATGGCAGCTAGAAAATTGTCATTCTTGTTGCAATAAATAGGATTGTTAAAGGAATCGCTCAGATATGAGAGAATTTTCTCTAAAACTCGGTTTCTATAAGGGTTATATAGGTGCTGCTTAGGAGAAAACTTGTATATAGTCTAAGAGAAGCTGCATACCAAAGTCTGTTTATCTAGTTGATATAGTTCTCGAGTTATGCTTGGTTCAACTTTGAATTCTTCCCATGTTGTTGTGGGCCTTAATTGTCGCACAATAAGATCTCTTCTATTGTTCAAACTCAACATTATGCTTTGACATTCATAGGACTGCATTAGTTTCGGTTAAAACTCGGCTTCTATCTAGAGTATATAGAAACTGCTTAAGAAAAAACTTCTATATACTCTACCCGTAGCTGCATACCAAAGTCTGTTTAACTAGTTGATATAGTTCTCGAGTTATGCTTAGTTTTACCCATAAAATTATGAGCCTTATTTATCGCATAATTAGATTTCTTCTACTATTCAAACTTAACATTATGCCTTGTCTGTCATGAGACTCTATTTTATTGGCATTTCGTATAGACCAAGATTAGTTACATTCACGTTTTCCCTTGCTGCCCGGAAAAACCTATGGATTAGTCATTCGATTACCATAAAAAATGTTGCTAAAAAACGAGTTGCAGTTGCGAGTTGCATGCAACAGACATTTTCCTTCCAATCGAACTCAGACTCATAAATTGGCCAGCAGAGACCGAGTTGAGTTGAGGACGCGCCCCAATTGTGCCCATAAAATGCACTCAACGAAATATATACACAAATTCAAATTGTGTGTGGAGAAGGGGTGAAGGGAGAGGGGGGGGGGGGGGCTACAGACAGTGTGTACCAGGTGCTGGCCATAAAAATATCCTTTAATGCAGCAGCGTGTCCTGTCTGCGGCCATTTGGTCAGTTAGCTAAAACGTATCGAATATCGATTCAGCTTCCCCCCTCTCCCCTCTACCCTCTCTGTCGCACTCCTTTGCTCAGTTTATGCCTGATACGTGCTGTCGCCTGCTGCTGGCTGCCTAAAATTAAGAAGTTTTCCACGACTAACCGATGCATTTTCCCCATTTTCTCCCCCTCTCTCTCTCTCTTGCAGATATCAGCCGACTGTCGCGTTCGCCGTCGCCGCTGCAATCGAACGGTAAGTGCTTTACTTGAATACACTTTCAGCTCTTTAAAGTCGCAACCGAAGCCGAAGTCTCATTAGGGAACAAGTCGAGGCATCAGCTGTTGTCCGAGCATTCAGGATTTGTCCACTTGGAAAACATCTGCCCAAAGATGAGACAATAAAATACGTTTGGAAAATGCGAGGTTCGAGGTTTGAGCTGCCGAAGCAACCCTTGCAATCAAAACTGCGCGCTCGCCGGCCACGCGCTGTGCCCAGGGTTAGGGCTTAGGGTTTCCATTTCCATTCTCAATATGTCTATTTAGGGTTAGGGCTAGGGCTAGGGTTACGCATTGTGCAAAGTTAGGGGAACTGTAACTCAACAATGGCTGTCAAAACTTTTGTCGCACACGAGCCTGTGATTTAGTAGGGCTGAGAGCGGCCAAAAGTGTTGGGGGTAACTCTGGCTGTATCTTTAAGTTGATTTTGATGTCTTATTAAATGGTTTTGCTTTCTTGCTGGTTTAACACAGCTTCTTGAGTGCGCGTGCATTAGCTGACAATTGTCAGTGTCATTTGGGGGCGTGGCCAATTGTCTGCTCTAGGGTTGTCATCGAAATTGTCGGGGCGTACACTAATTGCCACCGGGCAGGAATCTATCTTTAAATAGATACTTGTTTAAATTTGACTTTTTGGTATTCATGGCTGCGCATTATTATTCATAGCTCGTTATTTTGTGTGTCTGAACTGCGTAAAATTTGCAATTCACACTTTACAAATTTCATGGCAACAACATCGTCATCATCATCATCATCAGCATCAACAACAACATCATCATCATCATCATCTTTATCAAATACCATGCATATGTATATTTAGCACGCCCACGTTCCGAACTTCGTTAGTCACGGCTTGGTCCAGGGTCCAGAGCTCCTGGACCTTTTTTTCTTTTTTCTCTTTTATATTATTGACAGCATTTCGCTTGATTTGAATTCTCACATGTGTGTGTGAGTGTGTGGGACCCAGTTGCTGTGATTTCTTGCGCTCCCTTTTTTCGTTTTTGCTACCGAATGAACACATATTTACATATATTTTATGCAAAAATTATGCCGTTATGCACGAGTGTGGGAGCTGTGGACGTATGTGTGCAAGTCAAACTGACCATTTGGCTTTTTTATTGGTTGGCCAAAAAAGCAGGGGCGTCCCTTTAAGGGGGGGACAACTACCCAACTACCTGAAGTACAGCAGGAACCTTTATATTTCGCCCAGTTTTGTAAACTATTTCCGGCCTGATATCTCTCTTAATAACAAAGCTAACTATTGTAACTCGACTTCTGGAAGAGATATCAACCTGCAATTTGCACTATAATTCAGACAACAATTCAATTAACAATTTTCCACTGTAAAGTACTATCCGTAGTTAGACCAACCTATTGTAACCCAGCTGTTGCTTGAGCTAGACTTTCCAAATTTTTGTTATCTATTTTAGCAACTAAGAACCCCCGTTAAATGCTTTGCCTAAGCCACTGCGTTCAGTTCTTCACACAACACATACAAATCGAATTTGCACATCATCTGAATACCAAATGGCCGCACGTAGCCTTAACAGAAATTTACTCTGCCGCAGCAGCCGCAGCAGCAGATGACTGTGAGGCACCCACTCGTTCGAATAAGTCATCAAATTCACGTAGCATCCACCACCAGCCGGAGCCACAAGTCATAAAGTAGCCTCCTCTGTGGCCAAACATATGCAAAAATTGTTGCTGTTGTTGTTGTTGTTGTTGGGCCTGAGACTGGACACAGCTGACTGACCAGTTGGTTGCCAGGATGTGGCCATGGGAAATTGGCAAAATCGAAATGCCACAATTGAGATTTTAATAGAAGCGTGTGTGCGAGGGAGATTGGGGCTCTACTTCAAAGGGGCTGCTATTGAAAAGGGTTTGCAACTTTTGATTGCCGGGCAAAAGTTTAGCCTAAGAAAAAAAATGAACTGACGCATTTAAATATTATTGCAAATCAATTGAGTGGTCCCCCCTTCCCCGCTTCCCCTCATTGACTACGCCTTTGTGCAAATAAAATGCATAGAAATAGCAAATTTATACAAATCGCTGGCCGCAGCATTTGAAATGCTAAAATGGCACTCGAGAGCAGCAGCCAAAATGAAAAGAAAACACGAGAATTCCATTTGATGTACTGTTGCGCAACGTATGTGGCCGAAAGGTAAACTAACTATGTAAACTATGAGCCGAGTTGTGGGAGGGGCGTGCCTGGGTGGCTGTAGAAAACCCTTCTTGCAGAATACGAGACGCGCTTGTGTGGGCCTGCAAAAGCCTTTCACCCACAACAAAAGCCAACGGACTATGAAATTGTATCGAAAATTATGCAAACACATTCCGGTCTATGTTAAAGTTATGCAAAGGACATTCCGGCCTGGGTTGATGGGGTGTTTAGTAGATGTTTAATTTGGCTGAGGCGGGCTTCGATGTCTTTAATCGATTCGTAAATAGTTTTTTTAAAAAGTTGTGAGTGGTTTTTTCTTTAGCTAGAGAAAGGTCTAAAAAGCTGCTGTTCCATGTGCTTGTATAGAAGGGGTCGCTGATGGATTCTTTGTCATTCAGACCTTTCATCTTGGTCTTTTCTGAGAACTAGTTCTTTGTAGTCCTACATGGTGTTCCATTAGTTGCAGTTCATTTTGCTCTCACAAGGTTGCTCCACAAGAAGGTTGCTCTACAAGTTTTATAAGAAATAGTTCAGAGTGGGTTATTTGAACTAGTTCTTGATTGGTATTACATGGTGTTCCATTAGAACTAGTTGTTTTTGATCCGACATGGTGTTCATTAGAACTAGTTCACAGTGGGTTATTAGAACTAGTTCTTTGTTGACTTAAATGGTGTAAATTTGAATTAGTTCTTTCTTGATTTTACATAGCATTCCATTAGAACTAGTTCATTTTGGTCTGACATATTGGTTCATTAGAACTAGTTTTTTTTGTACATGGTGTACCATTAGAACTTTTTTTTTAAATAACATGGTTTTTTACAAGAACTAGTTCAAAGTGGGTTATTTGAACTAGATCCATTTTGGGCTTACTTTGCGTTCCAATAGAACCAGTTCTCTTAATGGAACTATTTTTTTCTATCTTCTATAACAATATAAATTCTTTCTAGTATCAAAATTTTTTAGCGCAATAGGTTTATAAGCTATTTTGCAAATTGCTTCAGAAGTTCTTCAAATCTCGAACTAGTTCAATTTCCTTCAAGTTTCCAGCGTGACTTTAGCTCTGCCCCAACTTGCATTCCCCCTTCGGACATAAACAATTGCTGCAATATTTCTCTTCCTCTCTCTCCGCTTTGCAGCTTCGGATTGCGATGACAACAACTCGAGCGTGGGCACTTCCAGCGATCGCTGTCGATCGCCCCTGAGTCCGGCTCTGTCGCTGCAGCAGGCGAAGCGACAGCTGCTCGCGATGCAGCCGCATCCGGCGCACCACCACCAGCATCACACGAATCATCACACGAATCACCATCACCATCACCATCAGCAGCAGCAGCAGCAGCAGCAGGTGTACAAGCTGGAGCAGCCGGACGAGGATTACGATGATGCCAATGGCGGCGCCCTCAATCTGACCAGCGACAATTCGCGACACAGCACTCAATCGCCGGCGAATTCGGTCAAGTCAACGGCTGCCACGCCTCCCAGTCAGTTGGCTGCCCCGCCGCCCATTTCGCCCGTGCTGCCACCCAACGTGGGCACGCCCACCACAATGGCAGCGGCGGCGGCGGCAGCGGCAGCTGTCGCCACGAGCGTGGCCAGCGGCATGCAGCCGCTGCTCGCGCTGCCCGGGCTGTCCTCGCCGCAGGCGCAATTCGCCGCGGCCGCCGGCCTCGGGCTGAATAATCCGCTGCTGGCGGGCTCCATTTCGCCGCAGGACTTCGCCCAGTTCCAGCAGCTGCTGCAGCAGCGACAGGTGGCGCTGCAGCAGCAGTTCAACAGCTATATGGAGCTGTTGCGCAGCGGCTCGCTGGGCCTGCCGCAGGACGATCCCGCGCTGGCGACACAGGTGGCCGCGGCCCAGTTCCTCATGCAGAGCCAGATGCAGGCGCTCGCTCAGGCCACGCAGCAGCTGCAGACGCTGCAGAAGCAGCAGGAATCGCTCTCGCTCTGTAAATCGCCGCTGCTGCAGCCGCGCAGCTCGACGCCGCATGCACGCAGTCCGGCGCCGGTGCGCAGTCCGGCCAGCTCGCCGCAGTCGCAGCAGGCGTCGCATCATCCGCTGCAGATAACGCCGCCCAATTCGGCGGCCAGCCTCAAGCTGAGCGGCATGCTCACGCCCAGCACGCCCACCAGCGGCACTCACAATCACAATCACAGCCAGACGCCGCAGCCGAAGACTGTGGCCAGCGCGGCGGCGGCGCGTGCCGCGGGCGAGCCCTCGCCGGAGGAGACCACCGATCTGGAGGAGCTGGAGCAGTTCGCCAAGACGTTCAAGCAGCGTCGCATCAAGCTCGGCTTCACCCAGGGCGATGTCGGCCTAGCCATGGGCAAGCTCTATGGCAACGATTTCTCCCAGACGACCATCTCGCGCTTCGAGGCTCTCAATCTCAGCTTCAAGAACATGTGCAAGCTGAAGCCGCTGCTGCAAAAATGGCTGGACGATGCCGATCGCACCATTCAGGCCACCGGCGGCGTTTTCGATCCGGCCGCGCTGCAGGCGACGGTCAGCACGCCAGAGATCATTGGAAGGCGGCGCAAGAAGCGCACCTCGATTGAGACCACGATTCGCGGTGCCCTGGAGAAGGCCTTCATGGCCAACCAGAAGCCCACCTCCGAGGAGATCAGCCAGCTGGCCGATCGCCTCGGCATGGAGAAGGAGGTGGTGCGCGTCTGGTTCTGCAATCGCCGCCAGAAGGAGAAGCGCATCAATCCCTCGCTCGACAGCCCCACCGGCGCTGACGATGACGAGTCGCCCTACATGCTCCACTAGAGCTGGCGCAACTCTAAGATTGGGACACAGACAGTGCAATGTGCGCAGACCATAAAAAAACAAAGCGCACAGCTTAACTAACTAGAAGCAGGTGTGTAACAAATAATAATATTCATATCAATACATAATTGTATGATATATTATAGAATATAATATATAATATATACAAATAATACAGTTAATATTTAAAATAATATTATATGACACAGAGAATATTACATTTTTTAGCAAATGTTTTCGATTGGCTTTTCCCCTAGTGTATATTATAATTTGGAAAGATGAACCAAGAACTAGTTCAATTTAACATATGAGTATGCATACAGTAGCTTTCTACACATGAACTAGTTAAAAAAAATGGTTCCAAAGAACATTTTTTTACTAATATTTGAATTTGAAAAATTTTAGTCACAATTTTTTATTCAAAAGAAACTTGAAATATAAAAAAAAAAGAAAATAAAAAAATATTTTATAAATAATTTTATATTATGAAAATATATATTTTGTAATATAAAAATTTCTTATTTTTAAAAATAGTTTTGATTTAATTTTTATATTATTTTTTCTATGTATATTATTATTATTTTTTATTTTATATATATATATTATATATTATATATTTTACATATTTTTTCTTACTAAATTTTCGCTCACTTTGCTCTTCTTTGCAGGTTTAAAGTCGCAAAACACATTAAATATTAGCATAAATTTTAACTATGATTCGGTTTCAAGAACCAATCACACACACGCACACACACGCACACCCACACACATACACACGCATGTGGCTCTGTGTTTTGTTTTATGTTAACTATTATTGGTATTTATTATAACAAATAAAATATATATATATAAAAAAAAAGTACTTGCATAAGAAAAGTAGCGCAAAAATGTCGCTGCTCAAGTGAACGTTGCCTTTGAACTGGAACTTGTTCACTTGAACACCAACATTTTACACCGCAAATTTCATGCAATTGCCCACTGTGCGCGCACTGTGGGCAAATGTATTCAATTTGTTGTAATAAAAATATCCGGTTCTACACGGCGTATGATTAATATTTAAGTAAAGCTTAGCCTAAGACGTCTTTCTGTGTAGATTCAAGTCAGTAAAAAAACAGTTTCTAGCGAATAATTTCACTAACAAAATAATAAAAACATATAAAAAGGAAGAATTATTTTAAAAATTCATAAAACCAACTTTTAAGCATATTTATTTTTTCGTGAATACTGTGATAATCAATTGAATGATTTTTAATATTAATTTTAACAAAAACTAAACAAAAAAAAATAAATAAATAAATAAATTAATATTTAGCAGTACTTTGTATGTTATGGGCAATTCAAGAAATTAAAAAACATTTTAATTTAAATTTAAATATACTCTATAAAAAAATATGAAACTTGTAACAGAAAACCAATTGAATTTATCAGAAACACACACATTTGTAATTGTAAATTATAAAAACTAAACGAAAAGAAGGCAAAAAATATATATATTAAAACTTGTACTAATAGAATTTTAAAATGTATAAAAAAGAAATTAAATTAAAAAAAAATTAATAAAAAATTAAATAATTATCAAAGAAATATTAACAACGCTTTTTTCAATTGGACTGGGATCATGTAAAAGTGATTTGACCGAGTTATGGAGATGGCAAATTTTGACCCATGTCTATATACGAATCTCGGGGTAAGATTTGGACATGAATTTAGACAAAAAAAATAGGTGTTCAGATTTTAATGCCAGATCAATCTAGAGAGAAAACCATGAATAAAAAGCCAAGCTTCGTGGAAATCGGATGAGATTTGACCGACTTATGGAGATGGCAAATTTTGACCCATGTCTATATACGAATCTCGGGGTAAGATTTGGACATGAATTTAGACATAAAAAATAGGTGTTCAGATTTTAATGCCAGATCAATCTAGAGGGAAAACCATGAATAAAAGGCCAAGCTTCGTGGAAATCGGATGAGATTTGACCGAGTTATGGGGATGGGAAATTTTGACCCATATCTATATACGAATCTCGGGGTAAGATTTGGACATGAATTTCGACCAAAAAATAGGTGTTCAGGTTTTAATGCCAGATTATTTTAGAGGGAAAACCATGAATAAAAAGCCAAACCTTGTGGAAATCGCATGAGATTTGGCCGAGTTATGGCGATGGGAAATTCTGACCCATTTCTATATAGGAATCTCGGGGTAAGATTTGGACATGAATTTCGACCAAAAAATAGGTGTTCAGATTTTAATGCCAGATTGTTTTAGAGGGAAAACCATGAATAAAAATCCAAACCTCGTGGAAATCGGATGAGATTTGACCGAGTTATGGGGATGGGAAATTTTGACCCATATCTATATACGAATCGCGGGGTAAGACTTGGACATAAATTTCGACCAAAAAATAGGTGTTCAGGTTTTAATGCCAGATTATTTTAGAGGGAAAACCATGAATAAAAAGCCAAACCTTGTGGAAATCGGATGAGATTTGGCCGAGTTATGGGGATGGGAAATTCTGACCCATTTCTATATACGAATCTCGGGGTAAGATTTGGACATGAATTTCGACCAAAAAATAGCTGTTCAGATTTTAATGCCAGATTGTTTTAGAGGGAAAACCATGAATAAAAATCCAAACCTCGTGGAAATCGGATGAGATTTGACCGAGTTATGGGGATGGGAAATTTTGACCCATGTCTATATACGAATCTCGGGGTAAGATTTGGACATGAATTTCGACAAAAAAATAGGTGTTCAGGTTTTAATGCCAGATTATTTTAGAGGGAAAACCATGAATAAAAAGCCAAACCTTGTGGAAATCGGATGAGATTTGACCGAGTTATGGGGATGGGAAATTTTGACCCATGTCTATATACGAATCTCGGGGTAAGATTTGGACATGAATTTCGACCAAAAAATAGGTGTTCAGGTTTTAATGCCAGATTATTTTAGACGGAAAACCATGAATAAAAAGCCAAACCTTGTGAAAATCGGATGAGATTTGGCCGAGATATGGCGATGGGAAATTCTGACCCATTTCTATATACGAATCTCGGGGTAAGATTTGGACATGAATTTCGACCAAAAAATATGTGTTCAGATTTTAATGCCAGATCAATCTAGAGGGAAAACTATGAATAAAAAGCCAAGCCTCGTGGAAATCGGATGTTATTTGACCGAGTTATGGGGATGGGAAATTTTGACCCATGTCTATATACGAATCTCGGGGTAAGATTTGGACATGAATTTCGACCAAAAAATAGGTGTTCAGGTTTTAATGCCAGATTATTTTAGAGGGAAAACCATGAATAAAAAGCCAAACCTTGTGGAAATCGGATGAGATTTGGCCGAGTTATGGGGATGGGAAATTCTGACCCATTTCTATATACGAATCTCGGGGTAAGATTTGGACATGAATTTCGACCAAAAAATAGGTGTTCAGATTTTAATGCCAGATTGTTTTAGAGGGAAAACCATGAATAAAAAGCCAAACCTTGTGGAAATCGGATGAGATTTGGCCGAGTTATGGGGATGGGAAATTCTGACCCATTTCTATATACGAATCTCGGGGTAAGATTTGGACATGAATTTCGACCAAAAAATAGGTGTTCAGATTTTAATGCCAGATTAATTAAGAGGGAAAACCATGAATAAAAAGTCAAACCTCGTGGAAATCGGATGAGATTTGGTCGAGTTATGGGGATGCGAAATTTTGACCCATGTCATACGAATCTTGGGGTAAGATTTGGACATGAATTTCGACCAAAAAATAGGTGTTCAGATCTTAATGCCAGACTGTTTTAGAGGGAAAACCATGAATAAAAATCCAAACCTCGTGGAAATCGGATGAGATTTGACCGAGTTATGGGGATGGGAAATTTTGACCCATGTCTGTATACGAATCTCGGGGTAAGATTTGGACATGAATTTCAACCAAAAAATAGGTGTTCAGATTTTAATGCCAGATTAATCTAGAGAGAAAACCATGAATATAAAGCCGAACCTCGTGGAAATCGGATGAGATTTGACCGAGTTATGGAGATGGGAAATTTTGACCCATGTCTATATACGAATCTCGGGGTAAGATTTGGACATGAATTTCAACCAAAAAATAGGTGTTCAGATTTTAATGCCAGATCAATCTAGAGGGAAAACCATGAATAAAAAGCCAAGCCTCGTGGAAATCGGATGAGATTTGACCGAGTTATGGAGATGGGAAATTTTGACCCATGTCTATATACGAATCTCGGGGTAAGATTTGGACATGAATTTCGACCAAAAAATAGGTGTTCAGATTTTAATGCCAGATTAATCTAGAGAGAAAACCATGAATAAAAAGCCGAACCTCGTGGAAATCGGATGAGATTTGACCGAGTTATGGGGACGGGAAATTCTGACCCATTTCTATATACGAATCTCGGGGTAAGATTTGGACATGAATTTCAACCAAAAAATAGGTGTTCAGATTTTAATGCCAGATCAATCTAGAGGGAAAACCATGAATAAAAAGCCAAGCCTCGTGGAAATCGGATGAGATTTGACCGAGTTATGGAGATGGGAAATTTTGACCCATGTCTATATACGAATCTCGGGGTAAGATTTGGACATGAATTTCGACCAAAAAATAGGTGTTCAGATTTTAATGCCAGATTAATCTAGAGAGGAAACCATGAATAAAAAGCCAAACCTCGTGGAAATCGGATGAGATTTGACCGAGTTATGGGGACGGGAAATTTTGCCCTATGTCCATATACGAATCTCGGGGTAAGATTTGGACATGAATTTCGACCAAAAAATAGGTGTTCAGATTTTAATGCCAGGTTATTTTAGAGGGAAAACCATAAATAAAAAGCCAAACCTTGTGGAAATCGGATGAGATTTAGCCGAGTTATAGAGATGGGAAATTTTTAACCATGTCTATATACGAATCTCGGGGTAAGATTTGGACATGAATTTCCACCAAAAATAGGTGTTCAGATTTTAATGCCAGATCAATCTAGAGGGAAAACCATGAATAAAAAGCCAAGCCTCGTGGAAATCGGATGAGATTTGACCGAGTTATGGAGATGGGAAATTTTGACCCATGTCTATATACGAATCTTTGGGTAAGATTTGGACATGAATTTCGACCAAAAAATAGGTGTTCAGATTTTAATGCCAGATCAATCTAGAGGGAAAACTATGTATAAAAAGTCAAACCTCGTGGAAATCGGATGAGATTTGACCGAGTTATGGGGATGGGAAATTTTGACCCATGTCTATATACGAATCTCGGGGTAAGATTTGGACATGAATTTCAACCAAAAAATAGGTGTTCAGATTTTAATGCCAGATTATTCTAGAGAGAAAACCATGAATAAAAAGCCAAGCCTCGTGAAAATCGGATGAGATTTGACCGAGTTATGGAGATGGGAAATTTTGACCCATGTCTATATACGAATCTCGGGGTAAGATTTGGACATGAATTTCGACCAAAAAATAGGTGTTCAGATTTTAATGCCAGATTAATTTAGAGGGAAAACCATGAATAAAAAGTCAAACCTCGTGGAAATCGGATGAGATTTGGCCGAGTTATGGGGATGGGAAATTTTGACCTATGTCTATATAGGATATTTAAGATCAGTCAGTCAGAACAAACCGTTTTATATATGGAGATGTATTCAGTTTGAACAAATATTTTTTTTTTTTTTTGGCATTTCTTTGGGGTTTATTTATAGATTCTTTTTAATTATAAATATTTTATTTCGTGGTATAATTTTTGTTCTTCAGTCTTTTGTGCAATCCAGAAACATCCCACAGCAAACACTGGCAGCTCAATGATAAGAATCACAAAAAATTTATGAAAAATAACTAGCGCAGAGTACACACACACACACACACACACACACACATACTAGACAGAGGGCATAAACAGTGGCATGAAAAGCGGCAGCTATGAAAGAGAATCGCGCGCGGCTTGAGTAAAACGCAAAATAAAATTTTAATAAATAACAACATGCAAAACTGAAATTAATTCATGGAATTTTTGCCTACTGATTGCCCAGTTGCTGGCCCGTACCCGAACCGAGTCCCAGTAACCAGTACCAGACCCTCCTCCCTTGAGATGGTGAGTGTGACAGAGAGGGGGGGGGGGGGGGGGGGGGCTTGAGCTAATAAGAAACAGAGACAGAACACCCGAGCTCTGTGTAGGGGACAATTGAAGCAACTGAAGCCGAAGATGACGAAGATATGAGCATGCAGATGAGCTCTGAGCATGACACACGATCAAACATGCACAGGGGCGTAGCGAAAGGGGGCTGAGAGGGGCTTAGAGAGATTGGGAGAACGGGGAAGCTATCAATGAAAAGCCGACAACGTCGCACGTCGCCAAATGAAAGCGCTCCGATTTGAACTGGAGACAGCTGAGAATGGCACTGAGAATGGAACTGGGTTCGCGCGAAGGGGGTGTGGGGGATGGATTGGCGCATCATTGTCGCTTGGGGCTTTGTGTAATTAAGAGTTGCCAGCTGTACGCAAATGATGTATCAGATGCAGCCTGATGATGCCCCCCTGGCCTTAAGCATGCCTTCAAGAGTGCATAATCATCGCGTGTCATGTGGAAATTTATACTATTTATGGTCTGTTTGCTTAAAGGGGCAGGGGCAGGGGCAGGGGCAGGGGAAGGGTGTGGATTTGTCGTGGCACGGCATCAGCTGTTATGGAAAAAAAAGGGGGCACTTAAGCAGCTCTTTAAACTGTGCACCGCATTTTGGCTGCCAATGTTAATAAATTCATGGAAAATTGCCCGTAATTACGAAGACGACGACGACGATGACGATTTCACATGAATTTCGCTGTTTGTTTTATGTGTGCGAATTGGCGAATTTGCATTTGAGAATGCGGCAAGTGCGCACATCTTCTAGACATTAGCTACTTTGTAGCTGTACTATTTGCCAGCCAGGCATAAATCTTTTGGGCTTTCACATCACGACCCCCAATGGGCTATTCCCAGTGTGTTAACTTTCTAGGCTCAAAGCCTGGCTGACTGGCTGCCTGTCTTCAGAGAACTGTGAATATTCATTGAGTTATCAAGAGGCGCATCTAATTATCGCAGCGCAGCCCAAGACGCGAGAATTATAGCTTTAAGGTGACGGATCGTGGGCCCAGTATAACATATGGCGCATGCCCTCACATAAAGGGTATATATAACTGATCAAGAATTGTGCAACATACTGAAGGAGACATTTTTATCAGCTTAGTTAAAGAAAACCATATATGATCTATCCATCTATTTAGTTGACTATGTGAACTCGGCCAATTAAGAAGCTACTTCGATCAAACTTCGTATATAAGCTTCTGTTTATTACTCTTACAGAATATATTTGAAACCGCTCGGATCAGCCTACTATATCATATAGCTGCCATAGAGACTGTCGCTCAAAATTTTACTTTTTGTATAAGAAAAACTCGTTTCTTTCATTACAATTCTTTGATTAGGTGAGCTGAGTTAAAAAAAACAGATATATGAACTATCCATCTATTTAGTTGACTTTGTGAACTCGGCGAGCTTTGAAGCTAGCTCGATGAAACTTGCTACAGAGGATTCTTTTTGTTGTTATTAGCAAATATCTATATGGATCACTCGGATCAGCCTACTATATCATATAGTATATATATCATATGTACGACTCTTTAAGGGTATTCAATTTTCGTCTAACTGAGCCAAACTTCTTTCACCTGTCACATTTAAATCTTGCCTGAACAAGTTAGCTTAATCTCCACCCCATATTCACAACCTCCCCCCCCCCCCCTAAGCCCCCCGCTGGCCTAACCGTCTGTCAGGTGGCATCAAAGACATCAAAACTAACGAGTACAGCGCATAAATTTTGTCTTTAGCTGCATTTCCATTGCCATTTTCCATTTCCCATTTCGCATTTCGCATTTCCCATTTGCCATTTGCCATTTGCAGGCGACTTTCTAGTCGCGTTTTCTAGCCACAAATTTGCAATGCAATTGCATTTAAAGTTTGGATTGTTTAATTTATCAGTTCAGCACACAGTTGGCATCTCAACTGTGTGGACATGAATATGCAACATGCATTTACTTGCATATTTATTTCATTTCATGGACTGCATTTCTAAACTAAATCTGAATGAACGCCAACTGGTTTTCTGGCTGCTCTCTCAGTGTGGTGTGGAGGGAGGGAGTGGTGCGGGGCGGAAAGGGGGATCTGCTATCCATACATAAATTGCATTATCGAAGCGAGCCGCATACTTGCGCAAAATATTTATTTGAACAAGCTACTGTCTTAATTTATGTTGCACTTGTCTCAAACTTAGTATGTGAATTAGTTTATCAGGCTTGTCGCATAATTTAAAGACAATCTAATCATAATTAAAATAATTGCTGCGCACTTAAGCACAATTCAATGTGTTATATAATACTATTTACTTTGTATTAAGATATTTTTGAAAATTGAATATTCAATATTTTTTTTGCATAAATAATTAAAAACGAATTAAGGGCTATCTTTAAATTTGTTGATAAATATTTTTTAAATATATGAAAAATCATAAATGAACTAGGAGAATTATGTGAAGCAAGTTTTAGATATAATTACTTTATATTTCATTTTTTTTTTTAATTTAATTAAATTGTTTTATCTATAAAAAATATTCCTAAGCAATTGCAGAAGAGGGAGACAACATTTTCTTTATAAGCATAATTTAAAGAAATATATTTCTAAAAAATTTTCTTGAAAAAATATTTATATATAATGTAAATTACACATAAATATTTATAAAGAATGCGGAATAAGCAGTGAATATTCTTTTATGAAAATCTAAAATCTTTAATATATATATACATATATATATAATATAAATTAAAATAAAATAAGGGTATAATATTTAGGAAAATGATAAAATGTTCATTAGTTTTGATAAGGAACTATAAGTATTCCTACAAGAAATAGTAGAACAAGTAAGAGGTTCTAGTCGGGGATACCCTGAACTCTCTTCTTCCCACATCAAATGCATATATATATTCTATTTTAGAAGCTATATGTCAAGTCTGGTGACTCTAGCTCTTATTATTTACGAAAATGGCCCAAAAAACAGGATATCGATAGCGATTTTTATCGATTGCTTGGAAACGGAGTAAGTTATCGATTATCGGAAACAAACTCGATCTGCTCAGGAACTAGGCGCACCTACATCTCTAGCTCTTATAGGTTCTGAGATCTTTGCGTTCATTTTTCATTCAAAGCGATCGACCAATGCAAAAATTCTGCTCGTCAATAAAGTTACTCACGTGAGTCGAAATCAATCAATTATTAAAATAGACGCTTGCCCAATACTCGTACTGCCAATGGCTGGCAATGTTGACCTTGTGAATATTATGTGAATTACTCGTTTGATTCTGAATGCATTTGCGTGCGCCTAATGAATGCAATTGCGCGAATAACAAAAAAAAAAAGAACCACAAAGAATCAAATTAAATGAGATATTTGAGCCAAAGTCAATGAAACTGCAGGTGTTTCGCATAGGCTGTGCCTTTCAGAAGGTTCTCTCGCCAATATTATTCAGCAAAAAATACCCTGAAATGAAAAAAGCAACAACAACAACAAAATGCCAGACAATTAGCATGCAGTTTACCTTCGGGCAGGGTTCTGGTCAATTTGTAAATTATAGCGAAAAGGTCGCGCATGCAAAGTCCAACAATAATTTCCACTTCCCATTTCCTGCAAAGATTTCAAGGGGAGGGGTAAAGCTGAAGGGGGGGAAGCCACCAAGCACTAATTAAAAATTAGTTTTGTAAATATTTAGCTCGCCTTTTTTGCATTGCGCAGCGCATTTTGCAATTTGCTTCGTTTTTTCTTTAGCTCTTTTTAGCCGCTTTTAGCTGCTTTTTGTTGTTCAGCTAGGAAAAAAAAAAGAACAAACAAAATGCAATTGTTTTATAACGAAGTGTCTGCGACTGGCGAAGCGCAAAAGTGGCGCCCAGTCACTGGCTGCCACTTTGCATGTGCCACTCGCAGACGTGCAACGTGCAACGTGCAACGTGCAACGTGCAACATGCAACATGCAACAACAGGTAGTTGGGCGTGTGGGCGTCTTTTGGGCCGCCTCTTGTTGCATATTATTTGTGCATTTCATTTACGACCGAGCTGTGGCCCCCTCATTATGCGCTGCACCAATGTCTCTGTGATTGCCACACGGCCGTACCTCCCTTTCCCCTCCCCACCCCTCCGTGTTGTGCTACCTGTTGGCAATGTTAATGCCGAGGCAGCCAAAAGCAACACCTACTTCATTACGACTTCGCTCAGCTAATGCCTCATAATGCCCCTTTTCATATTTAGTGTTTGGCAATTGCCGCACAGTGTGCCCAGATGTCGTTAACATTGGCCAAATTCTACTTAAATAAAAACTATATATACTTTACTTTTTATACCCTGAACCCATTCAAAATGGGTCCATCCGTCCGTCCGTCCGTCCGTATGTATGAACGCAAGAATCTCAGAACCTATAAGAGCTAGAGATTTATGTGCTCCTAGTTCCCGCGCAGATCGAGTTTGTTTCCGATTATCGATAACTTACTCCGTTTCCAAGCAATCGATAAAAATCGATATCGATATCCTGTTTTTTGGGCAATTTTGGTAAATAATAAGAGCTAGAGTCAGCAAACTTGACATATAGCTTCTAAAATAGAATATATATATGCATTTGATGTTGGAAGAAGAGGGTTTAGGGTATCGCCTAGTCGGAAGCTCCCGACTAGAACCTCTTACTTGTTAGTTCTTTGTTTATGGTTATGGAGTTTTTTTGCTGTGTATATCAAAAGATATTAACAAATTAGTAAACTGACAATTGCTGTTCGCTTTGAGCCAGCGACTTGCTGCTTGCTGGTTCGACGCTCGGGCAACTCAGCTTTGGAGATAATTTCTATATGCCACATCTTTTAAGATAAGTTAAAATCAATTTTGCAGCTTGCTTTTAAGTCGATTTCATTTGCAGCTAGAACCGCAAATTTCGTACACATTCATGTGGACTTGCCCCACTGTGCGCCTTAAACTGACAGTAAAATTCTATAGGCAGATGGGGCGTTATGCATTATGCCACAAACGATCAGGTCTTGTTAAGAACATTGTTGAAGCCAAGATAAAAAACAGAAAAAATAAAATAAAATAATGCTAGCTACCGCGAATGTGAATTCCCCCTCCCTGCCCGCCAGACAAATCGTGCTAATAGAAAACTTCATCAAAAAAACGAACAAATATACATTTTATGATTGCAATAATCAAGAGGAACTGAAAAGCATTAAAGAAAACCAAGTGCGAAATGGGCGTTGCTACGATTATTGTTGGTTATGGTTCGTGGATATTACGCTAGGGCAGGGGCTCTGGGTTGGGTGGGGGGATGGCAGGCGTCCACTTCCTGCGCATTATAATATATAAATAACAGAAGAATATTGTGCTAATTGGCAAATAACATTTTGCACATGGAACCTAAAGCGAATGCAAAGACAAGTCGAACTCGAGCTGAAGCTGTTGCCACAAAACACGCGACGCTTCACTTCAGCTTGCATTTAATTGTAATATTTAAATTACGTTTGTTTTCGTGTTGTCAAAATCTTTGTGAATAATACGTTAAATACACTATAAGTGCTTCCCACACGGCGAACTGAGATCAGTTTGGCTGGCGGTGCACATGAAGCCAATTAAAGGCTCAGAGGCAAGTGGCACATCGAACTGCTGCTGCTGCAATTGTTGCAAGTGTCGTAAAATTTAATTTATTTAAATTAAGACAATGGCAAATTTGCCTCTTTAATTGCCAAGTGGCATTGTTGCAGCTGTGAGTCTCGCTCTGACTACGAGCTGTGTCACAATTCAGCCTCAAGTTCCTGTTCGCGTTAGTTCCGATTGGTTTGCCGCCTGAATTGCATTACTTTAAATAATTATAATGAACACCTGAATTGCTATTTGTTATATTTAATGCGAGAAAGTAACGCTGCTAGAGACAAAACAGCTTAAAGCAAGCCTTTCTTCTTCAATTAATCAAAGCGGGAAATTTGTAAAATTAATTGCGAGAAATTTAAATCTGTTTTATATAAGTTAATAATAATAGAAAATTATATAAAAACGTTTATAAAAACAAATTGACTAACAAAATAAATTAATATATATATTGAAATTCAAGTGCCGCTGAGTTTGAACCAACGACCTCACTTTTGCTGGTTCAACGTTACAGTTAATACGAGAAGTCGAGTCCACTTTGAAGCAGAAAATTTCTAAAATTAATTTAGATAAATTTATTTTAATTTTTAACAAAATAAATAATAAAAAAATATAATATTAATAATTAAATATATTATATTAATTATTTTATTATTAAATATTAGAAGTGGAATAAAATATAGTAATTTAATAATAACTTAAAGAAACACGGCATCGTCTGGACTATAAAAAACGTATTGAATTGATATCTAGCAGGAGTTGAACCGTCACTCTCTCTTTTGCCAGCAGTTAGTTTTGAAGAAGAACAATGAAAATGTGCGCTTCCGGCAGACAATTTGGCAATTGCAGGCGTTGCGTCCGTCCAGTTGCGTCAATTGTGTAGGCAACACTTTTGTGTTGGGAAAATTGTTGAAACTATTTTTGATTTCAGTGCAAACAATGGCCGAGAAAATTGCATGTGGAGTGTGCCAAATGGCGGGACAATGCCCAACAAAATGAAGAGGAAAACATTTTTCGACCGTTGTTTTTGTGCAATAAAAATTAAATAAAGTCATCAAGTCTGCGCGCAATGTACCAAAATGTTTCAAGAGTGGCCGGCTACGAGCGGCCGGCTTTTGTCAAATGGTGCATGCAACAAAACGGCGGCAGCAACTGTTGAGTAATTTTGTTGGCACCGTCGACCCATTGAACTGGTCGCCCACAAGCGTTCCAGGTGCAAATCAAAAAAGGGACCAACTCTCGCGCTCTCGCTCTCTCTCGCTCTCTTTGCTGTCATGTGATTTATGATAGTTGCCCTTTCATGTGAAAAACCCCGCATGCCAACATTTTGGTATTTGGTATTTGGCATTTGGCATTGTGTAGGCGTCAATGCACTTGGACTAAATGCCACTCGAGTTCGGCCCACACCTTTCCAAGTAATCCAGCAGCATCGTCACGATCATCATCACGATCATCATCATCATCATCATCATCATCAGCATTGGGTCCGCTGTGGTCATCCTCATCGTTAAACATTATATTTATCAACCCTCAACGCACGCTTTGGCACGCTTCCTGCTGCTGCCCCGCATGCCCAGGACTCTGCAGGACCCTATCTATGACCATAACCATAACCCTACCCAGGCAATTGTCTTCTTTGTGCGCGGGTGTCCCCTGCCCCTACCCCTGCTCCTACTCCTGCCCCTGTTCCTGCCTGATCCCAACCCCTGAACTGTTGCCCGCTAAACGCTGCGTTTAAGGCGTCTCTTAATTTCTCTCGTGGCGTGTCCTTTATATATATATATATACATGGATCCATTCGTGTGCCCGCCGATCCTTATCGCGATCGCCTTTATTGCCATTGTGTAATATCATATTAAAAGTGCTTTGTCATTTTCTCTCCTGAGTAACCAAACCTAACACTCTGCCCATTTAAACTAGCTCGTTGCGAGGGTGTTTTTTTTTCATTTTTCCCATAGATTTTCTTGTTGTTTCCACTAAAATTTATTATGACATTTGGCGCGTGTTGAAAGGTTTTAATAAGCGCTTCTTAAGTGTCTGTTAGGATTGGTTCAGCCCAGGCTATTGGAGCAGTTGTGGTAGAGCATGTGGCAGACAGGAGGATTGTGCCAACTACTGTAAGGCTAGCCGAGGGAAGGCTTGCCTTTTGGGGGGATGATGAGTTATGCTAGAACTTAAAATAGAGCTCTTTAGAGCTAAAAGGTTCTTAAGTAGTGGAAATGGTTGTTGAAAAGAAGAAGAGCTATTTCAGATCAATGTCAGCTATGGGAGCTATACAATGTAGCTAGATTCATTGATGGGATTCGGCTTCTGGTAGGATACTTGCGGATTCCTTAGTTTGGACTTGATTAGTTGAGAAACACAAGAAATTTGCATACAATTAATGATCGATCGTTTCTATGGCATCTATATTGAAATTTTATAATAATAATATTAATAATAATAATAATAATAATAATAATAATAATAATAATAATAATAATAATAATAATAATAATAATAATAATAATAATAATAATATTAATAATAATAATAATAATAATAATAATAATAATAATAATAATAATAATAATAATAATAATAATAATAATAATAATAATAATAATACGAATACAGATTCTCATCATACGAAAAATTGTTTTTACGGGATCTATAAGATGATGCTGAGGGGAAATCTATTATCTATTAGGGGTAGAGTCAGCATATATTATTATTAACATAACATAACATAATATAATATGATATAATATAATGTTATATAATATCATTTAACATAATTTGCGGATCTTAAATGTTAACCTAACTAATTGTAGGAATATCTAAAAATACATTTACTTATTATTTAATTATTTTAAACTTTAACTAAATATCAAGTTCTTCATTGCGAGATGCTTTCATATAAGAGCCAGACCTTTTTATCTGAATCTCTCTCTCTCTTTCTCCCTCTCTCTCTCTCCCTCTCTCTCTCCCTCCTTCTCTCTTCTTCTCTGTTCCTCTCTCTCCCTCTCTCTTTCTCTCTCACTGCAATAGCATCGCTTGATCTGCATATTGAATGACAACGACAAACGCCATAAGAATGCCGAACACAAAGCAAAACATTTAAATTTGTTGTAATAAATTGTGAATGCAACAGCAAAAACAACAACAACAACGAGAAAGAAGAAGAAGAGCAGAGAACAAAGCGTAACGACAATTGGCAACAGGCAAGGGGTAAAAAGTGGCAGAGGAAGAGCCACAAAAGATGTTGGCCAACAAAAATGATTGCAGTTCATAAACGCAATGCGAAACCGAATGCGAATCCGATTTCGAATGTGAATGTGAATCGTGTTGTTGTTGTTGTTGTTATTGTTGTTGTTGTTGTTGTATATGCGTGTAATGGCTTCCTTAAAGCCAGCCGACATGAGGCGGATGGAGAGGGGCAGGTTGTGGCAGTGGGGGAATAACTTGCAGCATGATCAAAATCTTTCAGCCGACAATCGTCGAGTCAGGCCTCAAAAAGGGCCTCAAAGTCAAGGCAAAAGCCAGAAGCCAGGCGCAGCTTTTGATGAGGCCACAGCCAGAGTTAACCATGGCTGAGAGTCAACCCGTCAACTGGTCAGCTCGTCATCCGGCCAGCGGCCATCATGATGAGGTTGTCAACAGTCGGGCAACCGGGCAACCGGGCAACTGGATAAGTGCTAGCTGGGTCGAAGCAGCCAATTTTGTAGGCAGTGTCAAAGATGGGCAAGCGAACCCATATTAATTATGAGTTCTTCGTATGCTCTTGCCAATGTTGGAGTTACTTAGCTAGCATATAAAATATGCTATATGGTGTTTGTATGATATGTCCATATTGATGTATAATACTTTACTGAAGTATATATTAAATACTATTGAGAAACTATGGGCTAGTCAACCATGAGTTCATGAATTCATAAGCTTTTCTGTTGTAAATTGAAATATGTCAAAAATGTGTAGAATGTATCTAAAGATTGGACTATTCTGCATTTGTATCTACTCTAAGTTGTCTCACATACCAAATTTGATGCCTCTGGCTCTTATTACTTACGAGATATGCTAAGAAAGAGATCAGATCGATAGACATTTTTAGCGTTATCTCGAAAATGGACCAAGCTATCATTGATTTGAAATATACTCGATAATGTCATGCATAAGAAGAGCCTACATCCGAAATCTCAAGTCTATAGCTCATATAGTTCTCGAGATACGAACGGATGGACGGATATGGTTATTACGACAGAGTTTTGTTACTTCCTGGGATCAAATACACTTCCTTTTATTACATTTATTAACGGAAAACTATAATACCCCATTTACACAATTTTAATGGTCACAGGGTATACCAACATCTGATTAATCCTTCAGGATTTTCAATTCTTATCAATATCAATGTCTAGTATCTGTTCTTCTCAGCTTAACATCTGATAGTTTCTATGTCAGCAAGGGTATTCCAAGTTCGTTTTATAAGAAATGAGCTCTTCTTTGTAAGAGTTTCGGCTGTTTTTTTCCAACAGCTTTCTAGTTACTTTGCAGCTCGTGGAAAAGTGCGGAATGAGCTGCCTGACAATTGTCGCCGAGCGGCAGAGTTGGAGGAAAAGGAGTCGAAAGGGGGGATGCGACAGAGTCAGAAGTTTCGTTTTGCCATTAAAATGATTAAATGCTTTGGCTTATGCTTAGGCATAACTAAAATGTTAACTGATTGAAAGGGGGGGAGTGGCAAGGTGTGGAGGAGGTAGGACAGGCAGGGTGAACAGAAGTCAGCTCTTGGGCCAATGGCAATGCGTGACAATTCGCAGCCGAAACGTAATCCAATAATTTTTAATTAAAACTCAACACTCGAGGCAAACAATTTTTTCCAGATAAACTGTCATTATGAGCCGTCAATTAATTTAGACGATGCTTCGGCTGCGGCTGCTGTTTCTCCTCCTCCTCAGCCACTTGTTATTGTTGCTTTAGTTTCCGCTTTAATGATCATCATCAGCAACAGCAACAGCAACAACAACAACAACAACTGATACAACCAACGACGACACTAAATGAATATTGATAAATGGGGCGTGCAAGTGGGCGTGGCTGGAGCTCTGTCAGCTCTCAGTACTTGGCAGTTGGACAACTTCACTTGCTATACACGAAAAATGCTTTGCTTTTATCGCAGGGTATAAACCAGCTTAATCAAGTTGTGCCAAATGCCAGTTACAAGCCGTCAAGAACTATTAAGATACTATAAAATAAAGCAAACATAGTTTCAGTTCACTTTTCTCGGCATTTGTGCCGCGCAAGGCCGGGTAATACTAGCTTGCTTGGTAAATTATGGAACATTTCATGGCACACTACGATTCGGTATTTTTTTTTCACAGTTTTAAAAATATATTTTAAATGCAAAAGAAGTGACAATTGCATCCTTTTCACCCATTTTTCACCCTTGTGGGTGGAATTTCACAACGGTTTTTTTTGGCATAAGCAATATATGAATTGCCAGTAAGTTTTTGCTTATATTTTATATGAAAGTTTAAATTTATAAATGTACTTTTAAATAGAAAACACAACTGGGGGCAATAGAATCTTTTTCATCCATATTTCACCCTAGGTGGTGGAATTACAAACCATCTTGCTAGGCGTATTCATAAGATGATATAGAAAGTTTTGAACATTTAAAAATGTATGTACATTTATTTTCATACATTGATTATTAAAATCCCAAAAGCTGGAATTGAATATTTTTCATCTATTTTTCACCTTTGTGGGTGGAATTTCGCAACACTTTGTCGAAATGGGAAGCAAGCCCTATGCACCAAGCAACTATCAAAGCTGTAGGCTAAAAATCAAGAGCTATATATATATTTCTTTTTTTATTATTTATAAAGTATCAGTATAAAGTATCTAAAGTATTTTTGGTATATAGTATCTGCCAGTCGATTCTCTAAAGTTCTAAATTCTGACTTGTTTCTAGTATATTTGTTCTTTTTTTCTTTGAGCGCTGACAATTCTAATAACTGAATTGATATGAAAATAACAGCAATCAATGCGACGGACTCGAGATGAGCTGAGCTGAAAACTGTGTAAAAAACTGCGAGAGAGAGAAGTTGGCAATGGAATTGATTAGAGGAGGGGCAAGAGTGTGGCGAGGGGGCTGGGTTAGCTGAGTTCTAACAATGGAACTGCAAGTTGTGCATAGTTTTTAAACTCAAATTAAAGCACAAATTGCTACCGCAATCACTTCAAAGGGCCGCTCGGTCAAGTTCATACCGGTAGCCAAAAGATTTGCGTTGCGGCACAAAGCCTCAAAGAGGGCCAACAACAACAAGAAGAAGAAGAGCAACACACACACACACACACACACACACACACACACATCTACTCGAACTGGCAGCATTCACATCCATCAATTTCTGACGCTTTCATCAAGCGGTGACGTCTGCTGCCCGCCTCTTGACGACATTTGCCACAATGGCTGGAGTCGGAGCTGAAAGCTGGTAGCATGTTCTCTGATTATTGTTTGGCACTCGAGAGGCTGCGGACTTTGTGGCCGGTTCTTTGGGGCCAGGTTGGACACACGAGTTGGGGGCTTTGCGCATTTAAATTGTCGGCAGGATCCAAGCGTTTTGCGCTAATATCCACCAAAAAGCATCTCTTCTGTTGTCCCCAATGCATTCCAGTTTCTTTTCATCTGCCTTTGGCTCGCAGCTCGCAGCTTGCAGCTCGCAGCGATTGACATCTTTTCGTCAATCGTCAATCGTCAAAGTCAAATCATTCATTTTGCCGCATCAAAATGCATAAATATTTTCGGTCTTTTG
The DNA here is from genome assembly GCF_003285875.2 of Drosophila novamexicana. NCBI lineage: Eukaryota > Metazoa > Arthropoda > Insecta > Diptera > Drosophilidae > Drosophila > Drosophila novamexicana. The sequence goes on from NW_020824834.1 coordinate 2,034,263, forward strand.
GCCTTTTTTCTTGGGCCACGGTTCGAATTGCTTGTTGATTGTTGCGATTGTTTTGGCTACTTTCTTTTGTGGTTGGCAAAAATTTAAATCGCTAACATTTGCCGTTCTAGGGTTGTCAAACTGCCAGAATATGTAAAAAAAATCCACTTAAAATATAACCTTGAGTGAGGAAATGCCTTCTTAATCCACACACAAAGGTGGAAGAGTATATTGTAGACAGTTGATTTTAAGATGTGGTACATTTATTTGAAGATAAAACAATTCCACCGAACAAAGCCGGGTAATGCCAGATAATACAACATCTAATATTTCTTAAGCAACAGAAGAATTGTGTTTAAATGTTGTGCAAGTTAAAAAACTTTATTTTTAAATTAAAAAAAAAAACAACTTAAAATTTAATCTTTTTCACCCGTTTTTCACTCCTGCAGGTGGAATGTTTTATTATTTTGTAGCTAAGCTACAGTGAAATGTCTAGATCGAATCTTTTGCACCTAGAAAGACTCAAAACAGGGCTCTTTAGTAAATAGAGAATCATTCGGTGAGAAACAAAATCGAGTAGCTCGACAACCCTTTCGGCAATAACTGCCACCACGTTAAGCTCTGCTGCGATGATGAAATGCCAAAATCCGCGTACAATCAAGCGGATTGATGCTAATGCTAAAGCAAAGCCAAAGCCGCTGCAAAACGGCTACCGTATTCCCCGCCAGGGTTGCCACAGCGTCAGCGGCAAGCGCTTTGATGCGGCCAACAGCCGGCGATGCGGTCCGACCAATGTGTGCACAATGCCATCAAAATTTAAATAGCAAAAGGCCAAAAGAAGAAAAGGTTACAAAATAAAAAAGAAGTAAACATGGAGGGTGGGAGAAGCAGAGAAGAGAAGTGAAGCGAGCGGCTGCATTCCCCGATGTCTGCGACATTTTTTGCGTCTTGCGACTTCTGTTTCGGACTTTTTCGGGCTGTGTGCATGGAATGTGCGGTTCGCATATGGGCAATTAGGTATCGATGCCCAAGTTATGCGGCACAGCGGGTTAACGGTAAAGCCAAAGGTAACAGGGTACGACTGAATGTCAAGGTCAGTAGCTGGAGCTGGTTAATCAACGAGGAGGAGACAACTGTAGACTGCCTCTGTACTTGGGACAGAAATTGTATTTATTGATTTATGTGTGCAACGGAGAACCCAACAATTATGTGCCCCAAACCGAAGCCGAATGACAAAGATGAAAAACGAGCTCGATTCGCAGCTATGGAAATGTGATAAGCTATAATTAGGCGGAAAGGATGGGATGCGCGCTCGCTCTCTTGGCGATTCTTCGGGGGCGTTTATATGCTAAACAACATGCAAGGGGCGTGGCGCTGTAAACAAATTTAATTTATACAATATGCAAAGAATTAATTTATATTGGCAAAAACGAGCCACAAACCTGAGCCTGGCAGCGTCTGCTCTTGTCGTGGCCCCTTTCAGTTGGGGGCGTGGCAGCGCGCCCGGCTCGACTGCAGCTTGGCATTTCAATTGGGCAGCCGCAAAGGTGGCGCCCCAACTGGTTTTTTTTGAATTTCAATTCGAATGCAAGGCAAGAACGTACGTATATGCGCGATATCCCCTATCCTATATCATTGCGCGATCCTTACGGAAATATTAATAACAATTTTCATGTCTGCGCTTTTGGTAAACCGCAAAATTATGTACACACATGCAATATGTCATAATATACCGAAAGGAAAACAAGTAAAAGTGTCGGGAGTGTACGACTGGCAGCTGCCCTGTGCATGACAACATGGCAAGACTGGCTGGAGAACTGCCCTGCATTCACACACTATGTTAACTTCGGAGCGTATAGTCCGATCTTTATGAGATTTTCAGCGCTTTACTATTACATATACAAGTGTGCACATACCAAGGCGCAATGCTCTAGCCTTTTTATTCGGGGAGGGAAGTATTCAAAATGTGAAATATGTGAGAATAAGAACCAAGAACCTCCATACCAAGTTTTGTGTAGGCAACTCCCATAGTTTTCGAGTTATGCTGAAAGAATCAAGTCTTTAAATCGACATTTATCGATATTTATCGAAAATTGAATGAGATATCGAAAAGAACGCTCCTATATCATATTTCTTATCTGTAGCTTATGTAGTTTTTGAGATAGTTGGATATGGCGGGATCAACTCTGCTTGTGCAAGAATATATATATACGCTATTTACAGATGGAAATATCGGAAAAAGATAATACGCTAGACGGAGGATCCCATATCAATACAGATATTCCTACAGATATGGAATCATAGAAACCTACTTCTGCCTGTCACATACCCTTGCTCTAGTCCTGCGTACCCCTCTTTACCCACTTTCCTTGGGCTGAGTACATATATATATCTCTATATATTTATGTATATGTATCTGTCTATCTATATGGATATATAATCGATCAGGTGTGTCTAATCGTGCCACTGACCAACAGCAACAGCAATTGTGTAATAATTCATAAACATATTTCAACTCGAAGGAAAAATTAATTTGCTCGCCTGGAGGTAAACATTGAGCCCCCCCCACCTGCCCGTCAGCCCACAAACCGATTACCTGCTGTTCATTATATGACGTGTTGACATTCGGAATGACAACAGCAACAACAACAACAACAACAACAACAGCAACTGTTGTTGGCTTGTCAATCATTTTTGGGTGTTTAGTAACAACTTTTATTGGTTATGCCAATTATTCATATTGTTCCAATGAAACGAATGACAGCTGCACCTTTAAATAGGGTATATTTCTGGCTGCTGCTGCTGCTTGTTGTTGTTGTTGTCTGTCGTAGTCTGTCTACTTTTGGGCACTTCCTACCTATTGACCCTCAGATCCGTTACCAAAAGTCACGCGAACAAGTCTGTAGGAATTGTAAATAGCAATTGGTCTGCACTTGCTTTAACTAAAAATCCTGCCACATTGAGGGCAAGTAATATTGATATTATAAATAATTTCGTTCAGATATGGGATTTTAGTTAACGAGCACATGACTAACTTTAGCATTAGCAGCCATATAATTTGGCTACATCCATTTACAAGACTCGAAGTCGCCCTCTTTACATAGATTGAGATCCTTGCAGATGCGTAGCAGCAATACTTAGTTTACAACAAAGGGATTTTTGTATCTGATTGTTCCCTTTTCCATACAATTAGTTGGTCAGATAAGCTAAGACATCTTGTAGGACAAGTAAAAGAACTTTATATGCAATTGAAAGTTCTTATGGCATCTATATTATAAAATATAGACTTTCGATCCAGATTCAAAAACAAAATTGTACAAAGACAGTAAACTATGCCATCTCATAGGTATAAAAAGTTGATATTTACATAGACAAAAATTGTATTCTGATTGAAAAAGAGTATAGGAACTATATAAACAGCTACTCCAACTAGATTTTATATAGCATTCAGTCTAAACTTTTATGACTAAAAAACGAAAATATGGCACTTACCAATTTTTATCTGTTTATATGCCGAAATATTTGGGTTCCTGAAAAATAAGATAGATAATACCGAAAATATGATAAAAATGGCCAGAAACAATATAAGATAATTTTCAAAAAAATTTAATTTTCATTTTTAATTTTTCTTGGCAATCTATCTTGCAATAATAAGTAAATTATATGGTGTAAATATTTGCATGAGCTTTATGTGTTTGTTGGCAATACTTGATAATAATAAATATATATTAATATACAAAAATTTAATAATTTGGTTAACTGCAAAAAATTGTAGCTAATTTAATAATAGAAATAATAAGTACAATCTAAAGAAAAAAAGAATTAGTCTAACAAATTATAGAAGTAGAAAATACTTCTTCTGATAGATCCAATAAGTTTTCTCCCGCATAATCAATACACGCATAACCTCACACAAGTATTTACGAAAGGTGGCAACACTTTTTTATTGTCGCAAATTTGCCGCCGGCATTTGCGTCAATTGCGTTGCCAGCTTCATGCTGCTTGATTTTAAACAGCCCCCCCCCCCTGCTGACCCCTCATACCAAGAAGAACTTCGGCAGAGTTGTTGCCACTAATGATATTCAAATTGCGTGAGGTCTAATGAGACTTGCCGTTAGTTGAATTAAGCAAATTAGCGAGTATTCAAATTAGTTGAAACAACTTGAAGAGCTCGAAGAAAGTTCGTTACAATTCGTTGAGCGTGCCAGGGCAAAGGCGAGGGCAGGGCAACTCTATGCCTATTGTCACCATCTAGAGACCCGTATCTGAACCCAACTGCCACATGACTTGGCAAATTGTTGTTCTTGTTGTTGCTGGCAATTAATCAAAAATGTTTGTAGTCGAGCATTTACATGGCATTCGAAATGCAATTGACCATTAAATCGAACTGTGACAGGCCATAAATCCAATCAAATGATTTGCATTTTCCACATACAGAAAATACTGCAAGAACAACTTCCACAGGGAATTGACTTTTCAGTTGCAAAACAAACACAATTCTGATCAAATATTGGCAAGCAAAAGTTATATGCTGAAAGAATTAGTTTGCTTAGGAAAACATTTGGCAAAATTCAATTTTTTAAATAAATATATTAAATGTAACAAGTGGCTCTAGTCGGGAGCTTCCGACTAGGGGATACCCTGAACCCTCTTCTTCCAACATCAAATGCATATATATATTCTATTTTAGAAGCTATATGTCAAGTTTGCTGACTCTAGCTCTTATTATTTACCAAAATTGCCCAAAAAACAGGATATCGATATCGATTTTTATCGATTGCTTGGAAACGGAGTAAGTTATCGATTATTGGAAACAAACTCGATCTGCGCAGGCACTAGGAGCACCTACACCTTATAGGTTCTGAGATCCTTGCGTTCATACATACGGACGGACGGACGGACAGACGGACGGACGGACAGACGGGCATGGCTAGATCGACTCGGCTATTGATGCTGATCAAGAATATATATACTTTATGGGGTCGGAGATGCTTCCTTCTGCCTGTTACATACATTTGGATTTTGCACAAATACAATATACCCTATTTATCCATTTTCAATGGGTTCAGGGTATAAAAATATTAAATATATGAATATTAACAGCAAGAGCCTGTCATTTCCATCATCAGCAGACTTTGCTTGCGACTCAAGCCTTCTGCCCTCTTCGCAGCCTAAACTTATTGAGAATTACAAGCGTTAGGCAGGAAAAAATAAAAGGAATATGCAAAGTGCGCGTAAACGAAATGTTAAATTTAAGCAAGCCAATGTCTTAGTTATATTTTCTTCTTTATAAAAAGTCGCATTACAATCCGCACTAGAACTTTTCTTTGTCAAATCATAAAAATAGTTTCCTGAAGACAAAAGGCCTTAAAAATCAAGTAAATTTGGTTTCAAGTCAAACTTTTGGAATACTTTGTAGGAAAAGTATACAAAAATGGTTAATTTAAGCTGAAATTTATTTAAGCAAAATTTCCATATGTACCTAGAAACAGCATTAAAGCTGAGATTTGAGTTCCCAGGATAATAGTTGCCTGCACAAATTTTCCACATCATTTATCATATATTTTCGCCCCGCACATGGAAAAAGACAGCGATTGACCATTAAATGGCGCATAATGCGTGCTCACAGAAATCACATGATTTGCATTTTTGTTGCGACGAGTAACTCATGGATTCCCAGGAGCAAACGCGACAAATTGGGAAAATGGAAAACGAAATGGAAAATCATTGTCAGCCAACTGCATGCAAAGCGCGCATAAAAAAGAGCGTCAGGCGATAAAAAACAAAAATGATATGAAATGAAATGAAATGGAGAAGAAGCAGTAGATGCCGCCGCCGCCCGCTGTCCAATGATGTCGCCTGGGCGCACGCAGGACGCGCGGCTAACGAGCTGAGCCGAATCCACCCCGAACAGGAGCTAGATCAGCCGCGGACGCCCTATCAAAACGTGACGCCGTGAAAGGGGTGGCGACCAGTTGCTAAAAAAGCAAAAGACAAAAAAGCGTGCTGTATACAAAGTTGCCAGACTGTGAGATACGCTGCACATAGCTGCCTTTAAATACTTTTCCAACTTTCTTTTATGGTCTTACGTAACTTCGGCTCTTGTTGTCCGATCTTTATGATATTTTCAGCGCTTGTTTATGTCTAAGAAAAGTGTGCAAATACCCAAGCCCAAGGCTGTGCGCCTTTTCTTCTTTATTAGAGAAAGTTGTGCAGGTATTGAAAGAATGAAACATTTTGTATATCTGTATGCTATAGAAGAGTCTGTATACAAAGTTTCAGTCAGCTAGCTCTTATAGTCTTCGAGTTATGCTGAAGAAACTTGTATCACAATCGATATTTATCGATAATATGAAAAAGAAAGCAGAAATTGTCAAAAGCTGGGAAGCAACTACTTCTGCCTATAAGAGACTAGAACATATATAGTTCGACATTCAGGTCTCTAACTCTTTTAGTTTTCAAAACCAAGAAACTGAATCTCTTCTGATCAAGAATATATATGTCTTATGATGATCGTAAATGTCACTTTCCAACACTTACAAGCCTCTGCCTAAAAACAGCATACCCCCATTAAACCATTTTGTACGATTGCAGGGCATTGCGAATAAAGGAATTGGCATCGAGGACAATCATTGAATCCTTATTACAGTCATTATCAAAGGGGCTGGCCACGCGGGTCTTGTGGTTGCGTTTTTTATCATTTTATCAGCATGGCGCGGGTGTCTATGCCTGGGCTGGGTGTTTGGGCTGGTCTCGTAATTTCCAACTAATTTCAGTTTAGTTGCGCAAACGAGCGCGACGCGTGTCCTGCGGCAATTTTCCAGCCTGCTTGCGGTCGCCAGTTACTTTTATTTATTTATTTTTTTTTTCTGGTTTGAGCTCGTGAGAGTTTAGCGCAACGTTTAGCGTATTAATTGTCACAGAAAGTATCGCATGGCATGCGTCCGTCTCGCATTCTCGTTTTGTGTCCACCTTTGATTGCCGCGTTTTATCGCTTTCAATTTATTTGTATCTCTCTCAGCCCCAACGCAGTTCATCGTTTATTTGCTCGATTCGCGTATTGAATTTCAATTTCAAATTGCTTTGCCACCCGCCCGCCACGCCCCCCTTCCAGTTACACTGCAAAGCCATTTGCTTTTTAGTTAATTTGCTAAGTAAATAGGCAACGCTTAACACTCGGCCCTGGCCTCTGTCATATCAAGCTAGGTGTGTTCCTTTGGCTATATGCTCCACTGCTGACCCACTAAACGGTTATTTGTTTGGGGGCGGGACTTATTTGTTGGCCACGCCTTAGAGCAGGCTCTGTGCTCAAATAGAATGTGTCGTAGATATTGGGCAGAAGATATAACGTATATAATGTATACTCTATAAAAGGTCTGAGCTTTAGTTCTTCTTAAAAATAGTTTTGATCTTATCGTGGATACCCCTACTTTCTTTGGGCTAAATTACAGATGTTTAAGAGTAGTTTAGTTGTTGGAAAAGGCGACATTTATAACCAGTTGAGACACATATTTTGCCTTGTAAAGTTCCTTTTCCTTCGCCAATTAGAAAGCTTTCAAAGCTTAGTTTAAGTTCAACTAATTATACCCTGAACCCATTCAAAATGGGTATAAGGGTATATTGTATGTGTCCAAATGTATGTAACAGGCAGAAGGAAGTATCTCCGACCCCATAAAGTATATATATTCTTGATCAGCATCAATAGCCGAGTCGATCTAGCCATGTCCGTCTGTCTGTCTGTCCGTATGTATGAACGCAAGGATCTCAGAACCTATAAGAGCTAGAGATGTAGATACTCCTAGTTCCCGTGCAAATCGAGTTTGTTTCCGATAATCGATAACTTACTCCGTTTCCAAGCAATCGATAAAAATCGATATCGATATCCTGTTTTTTGGGCAATTTTGGTAAATAATAAGAGCTAGAGTCAGCAAACTTGACATATAGCTTCTACAATAGAATATATATATGCATTTGATGTTGGAAGAAGAGGGATTAGGGTATCTCCTAGTCGGGAGCTCCCGACTAGAACCTCTTTTCATTGTTTTGAATAAGTTTTGTTCTTCATTCTTCCATTAAACTTTCTTTCTTCCACATTAAATACTCCAATTTCCCATCAGACCTTTAGCTCTTAAGCATTTCAGTCTTTCGAGCGCCGACCTAAATTGCAGTCACATTAAAAAGCTTCTCATTCATAATTGAATTTGGGAAGTCGGCAAATTAATACACAAATTACCAATCAGGCATCAGCGACCCGTGTTATCAATGCAAAGAATAACAAATTCGATAAACGAAATGAAATGGAAAACTATTTCGGGAAACGTGATCATTCATTGCCCTATCTCTATACAAATTTAACATAATTTATAATCGAAGTCTGTTGATATACGAGCACGAAAATGTGAACGATTGTCAAGAAATTTTCGGCGCTGATATCATGCATAAAATATCAGAAAATATGTGAAAGAAAGTACACGGGTTCATTAAGCGAGAAATGGGCAATGCCCTAAATAAATACAAGAAAAATGTTTTTCAGCTGATAAAAAAAAAAAAGAAGTTATATTAATAATCGGGCGAGTAATTCAATTCAAATGTCTTTCGGAAAACAAGCAATTAATAATGAAGGAATATCCCAGAGAGAGAGAGAGAGAGAGAGAGCGAGAGGGTGAGGGGGAGAGGGGGTAGAGTTGTCATGTAATTGTTATCATCGATTTGTGTGAACGCATAAACAAATTATTTATTTATGATATTTACAGGTGACGCGATGCCACCTGCTCTTATCTGCGACGCTGATATTAATAGCAAATATTGAAATTCTCGGAAATGCAGAGACTCAATACCCAATACGATTTATAGAAGAAGTAAATAGCCCTCAGCTTAAGAGCCATATATGAAGTGCACCTGATACGAAGCCTTCAAACAGCGGAAATACCTGACGAAACGCAACCAAAGTTTTGCGTCTTCAAGTCTGTTGCACATTCAAGTCCAAATTGCGGCCATTTTGTCTCTCTCTCTCTTTCTGAGATTTTTGCATTTTGCAACTTTTTTTGTTTTTTTGCTGTCCTCTTTCTTTTCGGCGCTGTTGTCATCCACATGGGGCCCTTGGCTCTTGGCAGGCCAATCAATCAAGTTTTTTGCCCGGGCCCGGGCTTTTGCATGCGCCGACAAGATGGAGGCATCCATCGAGACATAAATATGCAAGGCCCCAGCTCAACCGCAAACAAAAAAATAAAAATAAAGGAACTGAACAACCAATGCACACATTCGCACAAATTTACATTGCAAGGTGCAAAAGGCGTAGGCAGAATGCGCGTGACGCAAGCCGAATATGTTATACACTTTCCGCAACTAAAATTCTATCTTCATTGTGATATGCAAATACCTTAGGGTTATTTTTGATATTCTATACTTTCCACGCATTAACTGAAATCTTATCAGTGAGAAATTTAAAGACATCGCCAGGCAAAAGATGTGAAGCTCCTCCCTACTTTAAAATATTCAAATATTGCCCACAAATTATATTTGACCTTAATATTATTAACAAACATTTGTTTTATAGCTTTCATACAAATTATAATACTGCATGGCATCCAGCTTGTAAAGTTTACCAGTTGAATTTAAATTTGTCAGCCGAATAATTTCACGGCCAACTTTCTGTGTGTAAATATAAAATATCTATACAGAAATATATTTACGATATTTAACAGTCTAGCTTCCAGCTTGTAAATTTTGCCAAATGAATAAAGGTTAGCCAGCAGGATAAGCTGGCAGCTTAATTGTGTCTTTGGGAAAAAGAGCAATCTTTATGGAAACCATAAGACTGCAAAATTTCTAGCTTGTAACTTTAAGCAGCTGAGTAAAATTATACCAGCAGGATAAACTAACAGCTAGATTTTCTATTAGAAATGAAGTGAAATTCTTATAATAACTTTACACATTATCAAAGTGAAATACCGCTAGCTTGTAAATGTTATCAGCTGTATAAAAGTTAATCCGCAGGATAGAATAGAACTAATAGAACTAATTAAAATTTTAAGTTTGCCAGATAGGGATCACTCTTCATATAAATAATTAATATCATTATCCTGCTGGCAAAAATTGAACAGCTGAATAAAAAGTTTATCCGCAGGATAGAATAGAACTAATAGAACTAATTAAAATTTCAAGTTTGCCAGATAGGGATCACACTTTATATAAATAATTAATATCATTATCCTGCTGGCAAAAATTTAACAGCTTAATAAACATTTGCCAGCAGGATAATTCATTTAAATTTATCGTTGGATATATGATTCGTCAGCACATATATAAACTGTGGACAAACCGCATGTTAAAGTTGTGGGACTCCTGGCAGGTGTTAAATGAAAGCCAAACTCAGCATTGACAAACCGTCAAGAGCGCGACGTCCATTGGATAGCTGGCTGCCTGGATTCGAATCAATGTCCCGCTCAGCAGCACCTCCTCCTCTACCCCCGCTCGTATCTTGTATGTGCTTTTTTTGCTTGATTTCTGCACGCATCTCGAAGCCTGCAGACTGAAGTTTTTCTTAATTTATGCGTTTAACGCGCTCGATATGCAATTCTGTTGTTGTTGTTGTTGTTCTAATGACAGCCGCTGGTCCCATGTTCGAATCCCCCTGGTCGCAGACCAGACTGAAGGATGGTCTTATCTGCGCCTGGCATGCTGCTTTTATCTTGTAATATTTATAATGTTCAATGCTGGCCACAAACATAATTACACAAATGCCATTGAAAATGCAAAATTATGCCCCGAGATAAGAGTCCCGATGAGCTGCCCGACAACCTGACACATAAATTAATGCTGTCCCAAGTACTTAGCAGCTCCTTTTTCAGTCATACACAACTGGGTACAGTCCATCAATAATTTATATGTTACTTGATTTAAACGAAAATAAGTACAATACGCACGATGTCGAGTGCTGGAAGATATCTCGTTTCTTCCATTTAAAAGAAGAATCCGGGAATGAATAGATATATCTCTTCCATTTTAAAGAACAATCCGGGAATGATGCTTTTAGTTGGGTTATGTTAGGTTAGTTAAAGTGAGGTTAGGTACGATTTTGTTAGGTTAGGTTGAGTCGTGGCCTCTATGAAGGTTTTCAGCTGGAAGGAATGCCAAAAGAGGACAGAGATTCTTCTCTAAAGTTTGATAATGGAAGCAACAACATAACAAAACACTTGAACTTCGGATCTGTTGCAGTTCTCTTTCTCATCTATTCAATAGAGAGAGAGAGAGAGAGACCGGCTTGTACGTACAAGTCGGAAGACTCCATCCTTTTCATAGTATAACTATTCTATATCTATATCATATCTTGCTTTATATTATACGCAGCATGCTTTACATTCTATCTTTTGTATAGTTAAGTTCAGCGCAGTTCTCGAAGCCTGCTTAAGAGAAAGATTTGTGTGCGTTATGATAAGTTCCATTGACTCTCAGGAACTATCAATGTTAGAGGTGGGAAATTTGGTATGTGGGCTCTGTTTGACATTTATTTTGACTATAAAAGTTATTGAAGAAAAACTATTAAGAAATATGCTAAAACTTATACAAATTTTGGTTTTATACCCTAAACCTGTTGAACATGGGTTAAAAGGGTATAATGTATATAATAGAGTATATATATTATTGATCACCATCATAAGCCGAGCTGATCTAGCCATGTCAGTCTGTCTGTCCTTATGTCTGCCCGTCTGCTTGTTTGTATGATTGCGTCGATCTCACAACCTGTAAGAGCTAGGTATTTGAAACGAAGCTCCTTCTAGCTCCTTCCCAGCACAATTTTGCTTCCCTGAATCGATAACTTGCCTTGTTTCCAAGCAATCGATAAAAATCGATATCGAACTTCTGTTTTTTTGAGCAAATCTCGTAAACTATAAGAGCTAGAGTAGCAAAATTTAACATATAGCTTCTAGAATAGTATATACAGATATAGAATATTATATATTACAGATTGCCGGCCCCAGCCATAGAAGAAGGTTCTGACTATTCCCTAGCTGGGCATCCCGACAAATATTACAACTATTCTTTATGCCGATTGACAGTGTCAACCTAGGCAAAGGAATGTTCGTATTCCTGTTGACACAAATAATTGCCAACTGTTTTGCGCCCCTTGACAATTATTCAAATGACCCTCATAACAATTATGCGCTCAATTGATGGCCAATGCAGGAGATTGTGAGCAGCAGCTGGATCTGAATTTTCGTAAACAATTAATTAATTAAGCAGCCGCACACCCACACACACTCGCACACACACACACACTCGCACACACACAGCTACAAATTTAAGTCGGCGTTTTTTTTACATAAATGAAATGCAATGAGAATTTATGGCTGCGATCCGAGCCAGCCAAGTCAACAAATTTGTCAAAGCAAATCAATAGGCGGTCACAGTGTTGGGTGGAACAGGGCAGGGTTGGAGGGTGGAGGGTGGACGGGGGGTCACCCCTGCCGCCCCGCTCAAATAGTTCCCACAGCCGACGAGTTCTTGATGCAATCGAAATGGTTAATTGTAACTGACGCCCAGATGTGCGCAAAAGGTCCGGCGACAAGCGGCGACAAACGGGCGACACTTGGCCGAAACGGGGGGCGAGAGGAGGACGGGGGGGCAGATCAGATCATAGGCGTGGGCGTGGGTCAGACTCGAGCTATGCGTAGCTGACTCGCAATCGATACGGCTGCCAGAGCAGTTTTTTTTTTGCTAATTATTCAATTGAAGAACGTTTAATTTATTTCAATATAATCGAATTGAAAGATCGGACGCTCCCACGAAAGTCAAGCAAATTCATTTAATGTTTAATTGCTCTTACCAAACGCACCCAGAGGGGTTGCACTGCACTGCCACAGAGGCGTAGTAAAAGGGGGGCGGGCCGACACCTAAGGCAGCTGCCTTTTGGCTGGAGCAACAATTTATATTCTTCAATAATATCTCTGTTTAAAAAGTGAACCCCTCTTTATGTGACACTCGACTACGCCTCTGGCTGGCGCTATGCGGCACATTTGGTGCGCCTTGAAAGGCTGCAAATTTAAATTTGATTAACGCCAGCAAACGGCAACTCAATTGCAAAAGAAAATGAAAGTCGTTTAAAACTGCACAACTCTTAATTCGATTAAAATAAGCTGGGAAAAACAGAATCGATTCGACGCCAGGAAATGGGCACTTTGGTAGGGGAATATGTTGTAGCTCGAGAGGGTTTGCATGGGGGCTAGTTCCCCATCGATCGGGACATATATAGACTACATAGACTCACCTTAAACTAATCAAAGTATATCGCATATATTCATTTCCATTTTGACTTCTTAGCACACAACATCCAAATACACAATATCCAAACCCATAAAGTATATATATTCCAGGTCAGCGTCAACAATTATAGTATGGAGAACTATTTATACCCTGAACCCCTTTAAAAATGGGTAAAAATGGTATATTGTATATGTGCAAAATGCAAATGTATTTAACAGGCAGAAGGAAGCATCTCCGACCCCATAAAGTATATATATTCTTGATCAGCATCAATAGCCGAGTCGATCTAGCCATGTCCGTCTGTCTGTCCGTCCGTCCGTATGTATAAACGCGAGGATCTCAGAACCTATAAGAGCTAGAGACTTGAAGAACTTAGATAAAGATGCTCCTAGTTCCCGCGCAGATCGAGGATAATCGATAACTTACTCCGTTTCCAAGCAATCGATAAAAATCGATATCGATATCCTTCTTTTTGGGCAATTTTGGTAAATAATAAGAGAAAGTATGGCAAAATAATCTGTTTTCCAAGTTATTTTCATGAAACTCAGCATTTACGAGCTTCACTATTCCCCTATTTCTGCAATAGGCAAATGTCTGCAGAGATATTAAATCTTCAGATATCCTTACTTTATCCTTTTCACTTTTCTTACATGCTCGTTTTGTTAATTTATTCGTAAATGTGTGTTTTTGTTGCTATTTAATTTTTATTTTCTGCTCACTTTAAACGTATTCAATCATTTTTTCGCATCATTTGCATCATCCATGCTCCGTTTTATTGCAGAAGCCTTTACTCCAACATATATTCGCCTTCCCTTTTCAAGAATATCCTTACTTTTTACCATTTTCCTCTCTTCTTCTCCCTTTAGTGTTCCTTTCATGTGTGCCATGTTCATTTTTAAAGCTCTCCAAAAATGCTTTTTTGCTTATCTTTCTCTTCTCACTTTGCTCCACTTTACTTTATACATTAAATGTCTTCACTTGTATTTTCTCTCAGGAATACTTTCTCACAATTCCATGGTCACTTTTTAAATAACATTTAACTCTTATATATGTCATTTCTGTCAGGATGAGTTCCTCTTTTATCACTTTAAATTTAAAATATTCCATTCCCAAGCTAAATTGCTAAAATTCCCAACCTGTTTTGTTTTTGAATATACTCAAATGTTTGTCCTCCATGTTCACTTTATAATACTCTATGCCATATTGCCATCTTACGATGCCCTTACACAAGCGACTCTCTTTAAAAGTTCTTTTTAAAGTAAAGTTTCTCTTTAGAGTAAAGGCCGCCAGTTCAAACATATTTTTAGCCATTTGGCTGACACTTGTCACCTTATGTCGCCTATCGATAGGTTTTTGTTTAATGATATGACAAAATTGATGTTTATTTTAATGGGGCGAACAGTGCGCATAAATTAATTAAGAGTGCGAACAGCCGAGACAGGCCGAGACAGACTCTGGCCCAATGGGCGAATGGCCGAATGGCCGAGTCGAACAGGGGCCTCTCCTAATCGTAAATGTTTATTAATTTATTTGAGTTTTTGTTGTCTACAATTAAATATGTATAGAGGCAGAGAGATATGCAGTTGTCTATATGCGCGAGTATTACTAATGTATTTACGATCAAGACAAATGTGTCACCAATGACAACAGCTACAAGCGACAACAACAACAACAACAACAACAACAACAAAAAGCAGGTCTATAAGTGGCAATGAGGCAAAAACCGTAACACGGCCACACAACATGACACAAAAATTAATAACTGGCAACGACTTTTGCTCTGTATCTGTATCTACACAGCGCATACCGTAAGTATCTGTATCTACAGCTCAGTCTATCTCTGTGTGTGTGAGGTAAACTCATTAAATTTACAATAATGCGTACAATAACTAAGCACGTATTAACAAGTTAGCTGCAGGCGAGCGTGCACGACTTGCAGTTACCCTGCAAACGGCTGTAAAGTATTTGAGACAAGACATCGCACTTGTCTTCTTGTTTTCATTAAACAATGAAAAAAACTATAAAAGTAAATTTTAAAAATGCCTATAAATTAATATATATATATTATATCGAAGTCATATATATTAAAACAAAATTTGTTGTTCATTTTCGATTTTAATTAGATTAAACCCTTTGCAGATCTGATTTCTTATACATTCTCGATTTTAGATGTTCACTCATACATTTTATACAGAAAATTTCGATTCGATAATGTATTTGAACTTCGCCTGACTTTATTCAATATTTATTATTTACAGGGTATCAAAATCCAAGCTGTTCAGTTATTGTCGCGCAAATGAAAAAGATGTCATCTTATGGCAAGATAAACTGGCGTACTTTTTGTTTTGTTTTTCTTTTGGAGGGAGAAGCGCACATTGCTGGGCGATAAGTGCGGGCAGTACATATAATTATTTGCTTTTAATTAAATTATGTCGAACAAATGTGCGCGTAAATGGATTTGTGTGGAAATTAGAATTGTTAAAATGTGCTTCCAACAGATTGCAGCAAACGAACCACCCCGCGCCCACGTCCCCCACCCAACACACGACAAGGGAGAAGAACATAAATTCATTAAAGTTTAATGTTTTTTCTTTGTTTTTTTTTGGTTAATAGCTTATCAGAATTTAAAATGGTTGCTTTTTTGTGGCTAATGATAAAGGCGTGCGGCATGCGGCATGCGTCATGAATCAGTTTTAATTTTCAAAAGGTGGGCAAAGTGGGGTGGAGGGGGGATCAGGCACACGCACGTAGCAAAAGGAAAAACAAAGGGCAAAAGTACGAGAAAACAAAAAAAAAATGAAATTGGTATCGTTTTCCGATACGTGATCAGCGCATATTTATCGCGACATCTGCACAGTGTGTTTGGGCCCATTAACAGGCCCAGAGTCTGACAGAGGCTGGTAATGAGGCCACAGATGGCCGAGATAGAGGATAGAGGATAGAGAATCTGGCTCGACTCGCTCTTCACTTCACTAGCTGCAACAACAGATTGTCAGCCCGCGATATGGTAAGCACTCAAAACTATGAAGCCGAGCTGCTTAGACTGCGCCTGTCTATGCAGATACCTGCAGTCGAGTTGGAAGCCAGTTCGACTCCTACAACAGCTACTGCTGCTCCTTGTCCCACTCCTGCTGCTGCTGCTGCTGTTGCTGCTTTTAAAGATCGCAATCGACATTTGCGAGTGCCTTCACCTTCTGGTGGAGTACGCGAAACGCGTGCACGACCTGTCAAATTCAAGTTTGGCGCTTTTTCTCGTGCACTCTCATTATGATTATGACTTTGGTGCTTTGCTATCGTTGCCTTTGCAGCCAATCTGTGCGGGTGCAAAAACTGGTGCAAGGCAAGTAACCGAGTCGAGCGAAATGTCTGGATTGTGCCTAGTTTCCAGCCAAAGCAAAAGCATGCAAATGCATGGCAAAAACAAAATTAAATGAAATTTATAACAAAATATTCGGAACTTTCACTCAGAAGATCTGGCCTAGCATTGGCTGAGAGTAAGATTGAAAATAAATATCCGCATATTTAATAAAAATACAACAAATACAGAAAAGACATCAACTTAAAGCTTTCAATTTCTTGTAATGTTTTCTCAAAGAGTGTCAAATAGACATTTATTTGTTTAAGCATAGTTTGTTATCTCAACAAGTTTCAGCTTCATTCTTCTTTTCCCTTGAGAGCAAAGTTCGTCTTTACGATTTGATTCTTAGGCCAAATTTCCACATAGCCTGAAAACTATTCATAAAGATCTAAACATGCTATAAATTAAGTCAAAATAATACAGAATATAATATAATATTGATTGTTTGAAAGAATTGTAGCTGTTAAGTTTTATTGTATCTTACTTTAATTCCTAGTCAATTTTTTTTATTGTCCTAACCCTAGCTCAACTTTTAAGTCACAAACAAGTCAAGAGCTCAATATAAATAAGCATATTCTTTCTCAATTTTCAAAGATTTTAAGCTAACAAAAGAGTCTTAAGAAAGTAGTATTAAGAGTCGCAACAGTTCTTCTCATTCGGAAGTCTTTCTACACCAAAAAAAAAAAAAAACCAACCATAACTAGAATAACTAGATTTAATTTGCGAGTAAAGTTCAAGGCTGAGTCTAGATTTAGCTGCGCTTCATTATCAAAAGATTTGCCGCATATTCAGATAATTTTCATAAATTCTAGAACAGAATTTATCCAAGCATTTAACCCGTTCGACGTCTAATTGGCGCTCAGCTCTACGCGCCAATTAATGCAAGACAAACATTTCGGATTCTTCTTACGCAAACCAGAGGCAAAGCGAGAGACAAAGAGAGGCAGTGGAGGAGGGGGAGGGGTAGGGGGGTAAATGGACAACGAGTACGAGCATAAAAATGCTTTACAAGTACACAAAAGTGTCATTCCATCACTCACTTAAAGTATTCATCCATTAATTGCCCGAAAGCCATTGCAGAACGTTGCGGCCAAAAGGACAGAAAGCCGAGTCACAGAAGCAGGGCGGAAGGGAGCGGGGGGCAAGGAGCAGCGGCAGGGGCAGGAGCAGTTGCACAGGACAGGTCGCATCAACTGACGCCAGTTGCCAACAACAAGCTAAAGTGCGCTTGTCGGGCGTGCCAGACGGGGAGATACCCTGCAACTAGTGTCGAGCTCTTTAACTCGGGTAACTTCGTTCTCAGGTAACTACGTTGTTCCAAAGCGCAAGGCTTTGTTCGGTTTTGATATTCCAAAAGTGAAATGCTCTTTAATTTGAAACCTCATTCCAAGTTTGATCAAGCTAGCTTTCAAAGTTCTCTAGCTTTCCTCTTAACATATCCCGTTCTCAGGTAACTTCGTTGTTTGCAGTCCGATTTTTGTGAAATTTTTAGGGCATATATATAGCACTTCAATTTGTGTGCATACCAAATTTAATCAAGCTAGCTTTCATAGTTCTCGAGTTATACCTAAAAGCAAATCTATATTTTTCAAGTCTAAAGTCTAAGCCTACCATACTGGCCGACAGATGGCGTAATTCGACTCAGACATATATAACCATTACAGATTGAAGATGTTTTCCTCTGCCTGTTGCATACATTTGCTCAAAAGCCATTATACCCTTTTTAAGCACTTTCTAAGTTTACAGGGTATTACAACGACGACGACGGTGACGACGTCGGCGGCGGGCGACTTTCAAGTTGAGGCGGCAGCCATAATGCAAAGAGCTCCATTCCCAGCTTCAACTGCTTCTGCTTCGGCAGCAGGGCAATTACCATGAGTTGCAGTTAGTTGGCGGACGAAGGAGTGTGAGGGTGGGGGGTGGAGGTAGTGAGAAGGGGAAGGGAGTAGAGTGCAGATTTAAATCAGCACAAAATGCGACGCTGAAGATTGGCCGAAGCCTTGACAGGCGCACGTTGACAGTGCGTTTGACAGCAGACAAACAGACCAGACTCTCGCTCGCTATCTCCCTCTCTCTCTCTCCCTCTCTCTGTCTCTATCCATCTCTGTCCTGCTCTGTGCTTCTCTGGCTCGCTGCGACAAGCGTCTGTGCTTGTCCTTTGCCAACTGCTGCTGGTGATATTCAAAGTAATTGCTTGAAAAATGCAATAAAAATGTACGAGCAAAAAATAGATGCATGCAAGCACGACTAGCGCATACCCTGTAGACAGGCATAATATAAAAATTAAATATAAACATAAATTAACAGTCCAAAGATATTTGTACTTCCTAATAACTCGAGAAATCCTCCTTCGATTAATGGGAAATTTTTGGCATATGACTATAATAATACAGGCTATGCATATACCATATGATTGATTGATTGATTGACTGATGAACGACGTATAGACCAAGTCGTAAGAACTGCAGGACGCCAATTTCAAGCTTACTTTCAAAGTTCTCACGAGTGAAAAATGGGTGAAAATTAATTATATAAAATAACTAAAAAATATTTAATACATACGTCATGCTACCCTTTCATGCCCATTTTATAGCTACAGGGTATAAAAGAGGCAAAAAGCAAAAATAAAATAAATAAGCTGACAACTGATGGCAAAAATGGTGGAATCTGGTCGAGGCACGCCTGAGTATGTGAAAAAGTACAATTGTTATGGTGGCATAAACTATACACGTAAGTGGCCACTGGCCGAGTCGAACCCGCAGGCGAGCTGGGAACGAGGACCTGAAACTGACAACGGCAAATGGGACGCAGTGATTGGATGCATATCAAAGTAGACAGCGGGAACAATGAAAGGCCAGCCATGGCACAAAGACGCGCACTCCGACCACAATCAGCGCATATACATACAGATATACATAGATATATATATATATATATATATATGTATATATATCTGGACAATTGAGCGAACAACTGCAACAAAATTGTCCGCCTGTCAGTTTGAGGCTCGGCCTTGCCTCTTGTCGCATTTTGGTAACGCCTCTGTGGGCATACGCAAAGCCTTTGGAATCCATCTCAGTTCTCGCCAATCGGCAAGCAGCGCAGCTCGAGCACTATAAAAGATCTTTGGAATGAAAAAGAATACTTAAAAAGAATAAAACTTTATTTCGACTAAATTAAAGCCTTTTTAGCTGTATATTCATAGTTTATGTTTCTTCTAAGCCCAAGTCCCAAATTTCATAGCTCGATCCTGAGTTCTTCTTAGTACTATCAGAGGAAGGAAACTCGAATAGACACATTTCACAGCTTAAACTCCATAAGATCTTGAGATACATTGAGTAATACCGTGGGTTACAAATATATCACAACTCTTTAGGCTTTGCTCAACCCACATTCCAAATTTCCAAGCTCAAGCTGCATAAGATCCTGTTATACAAGGACTAATCTTAGAGGTAAGGTAACCTTTTAGAGGTAGAAAGTAATTCGAAATTGATGTGACTTCTTAAACCCTTATCCCAAATTTCATAGCTCGAAATCCATAAGGTCATGAGATCTGTTGAGTTATGTTAAAAGTGAATGGCTTCTTAAGCACATATCCCAAATTTAATAGCTCGAATTGTATGAGATCTCAAGATCTGCTAAGTACTGTTAAGGGTAAGAACGAATTCAAGCTTTTTATAATTTCTCAAATCCATATCCCAAATTTCCGAACTCCATAAGATCCCGAGTTTCACTGAGTAATCTTAGAGGTAAGAAAGAAATCACACATCCTTATAATTTCTTAAAGCCATATCCAAATTTTCACAGTTCGAACTCCATAAGATCCAGAGATTTATTAGGTAATGCTAGAGGTTAAACTGTGTCCAAATTTGATAAGGTTTCTTGGACCCGTATCCCAAATATCACAGAGATGCAGAGATCTATTGTAAGAACGAACTTAAGCCTAATATAGTTTCTCAAATCGTTATCCCAAATATCTTAGCATGAACTTCATAAGATACTGAGTTGCATTGATTACAGTTACACACTTTCTTAAAGCCACATCCCAAATGTCACAGCTCGAACGAAGATCCCGAGATCCACTAAATACTGTTGGAGCTAAAAAGCCCATCTTAGCTAATTATGATAGCTCAGAGTTCAGAGCTCGAGCCCTGACCAAAACGGGCATTAGTTACATAGAGCCAAAGGCGATTACATCAAGCGTTTAACTGGCCAGAAAAGGGTCAAGGACTTTTTTGTGGGGAGCGGGAGCCATAAACGACGTTTAAGTGTAACTCAAAACCGACGAAGCAGAGCATCAAATGAAGGCAGACGGTTTACATAAGAGCGCCGGCCAAATCGAGCAGAGCGCCGGCCAAACAGCCAATGAACTTACGCACAGATACAGATACATATACAGATTCAACTGCAGATACAAATACATTTGCAGCTATAGATACAGATACATTTGCCCGCAGATACTTGGCACAGTCTGAGATACGCAGCGGTGCCTGGTTAAATGCTTGCAATTTTATGAGCCAGCGGAAAAGTGAAAACTGCGAATGGCGAAGGCAACACGATACAATGGCCAACAGTCAAGGACATGCCGCAAATCCTGCAATGCAGCCGACCCCCCTCCCCCCACGCCCCCCTCGCGCACACAGATACAGTTTGCCAGACAGCTGGACGCTGGCTCGAATCGCCCGGCTTGCCGGAGAGGTCATTGCTGCCAAAAGTTCAGCGCGAATTCGCGCGAAAATATAATCAACTTTCGAGTGAAAGTGAAACAATCAAACACGCCCACAACACGGTTGTGTTTCGGGTTCGTATTCGGGTGTTGCAAGCCGAAGGTCTTCGCAAGACCTTCATATCTGACCTCAGCCACATGCCGACGGTAAGCCGGGGAAGCTTCAGAATTCACGCACTTGAACTCCGAACCTCGTAAGAATTGAGTGAGATTTGACCGAGTTATGCAAGTGGGAAATTTTGATCCATGTCTATATACGTATCTTGGGGTAGGATTTGGACATGAATTTCGACCAAAAAATAGGTGTTCAGATTTTAATGCCAGATTGTTTTAGAGGGAAAACCACGAATAAAAAGCCAAACCTCGTGGAAATCGGATGAGATTTGGCCGAGTTATGGAGATGGGAAATTTCGACCCATATCTATATGGGATAATAATGGATGTAGCCCGGCTTTGCTCGTGACACGTTAAAATAAATTCACTAAAAGAAAATGAGTTGAAAATGGTTTTGAAGCTGAGAGAATGATAAAAAAAAAGGTTGTTAATTTGCAAGCATTTTACGCGAAGTTTTCACTTTAACTGGTGGAATGTGTCCAAAATCGCTGAAACATGTGAAATTTCGATGTGGAATTTTTGAAATTAATTTCAGATTTTTTTCTAGCCAAACGAACCCCTCACAAATGGCATTTGCTTCGAGAAAAGTGAATGTATAACGAGAGAGAGAGAGAAGGAAGAAGATTCTTAAATCCACTCTTTTACTTATCTAAACATATTTATCTGAAGCCAAACACACTTATCTGAAATAAACTGTAAATTCTAGATCACTAACAAAAAATCTAGCTGAATATTAGCTACGATCCTAACTGTTAACTTCCAGCACATTAATTATTGGCCGTTTTTTAATTAACTCAACCGTGGGCGGCGGTGGAGCAGGAGGGGGAGTGCACGGGGGGAAATCTCTAATCAAAACTTATTAGGTGCGTGTCCTATGGGTTGAGTCCAAGGCGAAGGCAGCAGCAGCAGCCGCCAATGAATGAATGCGAGCATGAATAAAAAAAAGCGACGCACACACGCGAATGCACAGGAATTCTCTCTAGAGAGGGGGGCTGAGGTAGATGGGAGAGGGGTGAGGCAGGGGGGCCGCCTGGAAGGCGACGTTCGCGCGCATGACTCGTAAATAAAATTGTTGCCACAAGCAAAGCAGAGCTTGTTGCAACAGTTGCAGCCAAGCGGAAGCCAAAGCCTTTGGCCCAGCTTTTGGCCCAGCTCTTGGCCCGGCCCGGCTCGGCTCGGCTCTTGGCCAAGATCAGACCGCACAGCAGCTGCTGCCGGATTGTGGAAGGTTAGGATCGGGGCCTGTAAATTGCTGGCCGGCCGGCCGGCAGACTCTGTCGCTTATCAGTGCTGCCAGATCGCAATAACCAACAGAGGCTGGCAATGCTGGCAAGTGCTCCTGCTCCACTTTATGGCCAGCAGCAGCAGCAGCAGCGGGGGCGTGTGTGTGCGAGTGTGTGTGTAGGTGTGTGTGTGTGTGTGTGCTGCCTCGCAGATTTACACGTGTGCATTTAGCTTGTGCGTGTTCCATAATATTTAAGAATCGCAAAAATTGCCCAAGTTAATTGCAAAACATTTTTTTTATCCCTTTTTTTCGGACTCTTTTTTTTTCTCCAATTTTTTTTTTGGTTTCGCATTGCGTGCAGGATTCATCGACTGATAAGAGAATTGCTAGGAAGTGCCATATGAACGGGGAAATTATGGCGATGCTGGGACTTTTGCGAGGGATATTTGTTTATGGCAACAACAATTGGGAACAATTGGGAACTTCTATTGAGTCTTCCACCTTTGGGCAGAACTTCTACGCTTTCCAGATATATTTCTGTTTAAGAAATTAAAGTAGCATAAAAACAGGTAAAATATGCATTAAAAAATTTATTTTCAATAAATTTAATTTGTTTCTTCTTAATTCATGTCCTTGGGGAGAATTCATTTTTAAAATATTTCCAGTGGAATTTTTAGTTATTCCAATATTTACATTTTGCTAACAAAAACAAAAAGCCTCAAGAAAGCAGCCGAAGTAAGACGTGTCCGACTAAGAAATACCCTGTTAACTTGATACAGAAGGAAGCAAAGATATTTACCGCACGCCAAAAACTCGATGGCCTCGCTGACATTTGGCTTAAGGCGTTGCGAATATTTGAGAAGAGCGAAGCTCGTAAATGTTTTCTTTCTTGAGCCTGTCAGATCTAAGAAAGATCATCAAATGCGTTAACAATACTTAAGCCTAAAATATATTTAAGGAGAACATAGAACATTTAAGCAGCTACAGCTTAAGAAACAATGTCTGAAAATCGATATTTATCGATAATATTTTAATCGGAGGTGAGAAACAACTCATTCCAGGCCGAAATCTAGCTCAAAAGTTAGCACAAAAGTCCAGCATAATTTGACTCATCTAGTTTTAAGCTAATTTTCGACTCTGCCGCACAGAGAAGCGAAGAGTCGAAGGTTTTAAAATCGATATTTATCGATAGTATATTAATCGATGGTCAGCAAAAACTCATTCTAGGGCAGCTTTGTACTTAAATGTGAGCTTAAAAGATTAGCAATCTTTGTCTAAGCTAGCTTTAGGCTAATTTTCGTCTCTGCAGCACAGAGAAGCGAAGAGTCGAAGGCTTTGTTAGCCTGGCCTTAACCCAAAAGCCGTTGATATCGCATCGGCGATAATGCGCAGCTACCGATCATCGTAATGGGCCAGCCAAGTGATTATTATGAATGCCCCGCAGGCAACAGCAGCAGCAGCAGTCGCAGGCATTGACAAGCAGCCACTTCCTGCAGCCACCCACACACCAGTTGTGGCAGCAACAGTTTTTTTTTTTTTGTTGTGGCCACGTTTTGTGGCACGGTTCGAATCGGTTTAATAGACATTTTGCCTATTTTAATAAGTGGCTAAAGGCGTGAAATACTCGTCGAAGTTGCCTTAAAGCCAACTATCGCCAGCTATCAACTGGCAATGGCCACAAGGCAGTTGCCACACGTTGCACGTTGCACGTTGCAGGCTCAGCTGAGGCTGAGGCTGCGGCTGCCTGTAAATATGATTTTTGCAGTTGTTTGTTGTCTTTCCCTTTGTGCCTGCCCCCCCTCTACCGCCCAGGCCCTGCACAGCTGCCCCTGCTCTGCCAATTTGAGCAGCAGCCACAAGGTGAGAAATGAGATTTTAATCGGACGTGTCTGATTTCAAATGAGCTTTAATGGGCAACCCATTTAGCCAGCATTTACCCACAGACTCCCAGTCTGCCAGTTCTACCCGTCCCCTTCTATCTCACCCTGCCTCTCTCCCTCTCCCACTGCCTTTAGTTTATTTTGTATTTATTTTATTTTTTCTCCTTCTTTTATTTAGTTACTCTGTGTGTGTGTGTGTGCGCGCGCCTTGGGGCAGTTGCCATGGTTGTTGCCACCTTCTGCAACGGCAGCTACATTTTTATTACATTGTTTGTGCCACACAAAAACTGGAATGTTGCACGCTTTTGCCTGTGCACCTCTCTTTTCCATAATAAACTCTATTGAAATTGTTTAAATCAAATGATTTTATCTACAATTTATTGCGAGAATATCATTCTCCTTTAAACTGATTTATGGTTCTATAAAAATTTATATATATTACAAGATTTGTTCAATATTTAATGTCACATGTTTTTGTTAAAACCGAAACCTTTTAGACAAAACTTCAGATTTTAATGCCAGATCAATCTTGAGGGAAAACCATGAATAAAAAGCCAAACCTCGTGGAAATCGGATGAGATTTGGCCGAGTTATGGGGATGGGAAATTTTGACCCATGTCTATATACGAATCTCGGGGTAAGATTTGGACATGAATTTCGACCAAAAAATAGGTGTTCAGATTTTAATGCCAGAGGGAAAACCATGAATAAAAAGCCAAACCTCGTGGAAATCGGATGAGATTTGGCCGAGTTATGGAGATGAGAAGTTTTGACCCATGTCTATATACGAATCTCGGGGTAAGATTTGGACATGAATTTCGACCAAAAAATAGGTGTTCAGATTTTAATGCCAGAGGGAAAACCATGAATAAAAAGCCAAACCTCGTGGAAATCGGATGAGATTTGGCCGAGTTATGGAGATGAGAAGTTTTGACCCATGTCTATATACGAATCTAGGGGTAAGATTTGGACATGAATTTCGACCAAAAAATAGGTGTTCAGATTTTAATGCCAGATTGTTTTAGAGGGAAAACCATGAATAAAAAGCCAAACCTCGTGGAAATCGGAAGAGATTTGGCCGAGTTATGGAGATGGGAAATTTTGACCCATGTCTATATACGAATCTAGGGGTAAGATTTGGACATGAATTTCGACCAAAAAATATGTATTCAGATTTTAATGCCAGATCAATCTAGAGGGAAAACCATGAATGAAAAGCCAAACCTCGAGGAAATCGGGTGAGATTTGGCCGAGCTATGAAGATGGGAAATTTTGACCCATGTCTATATACGAATCTCGGGGTAAGATTTGGACATGAATTTCGACCAAAAAATAGGTGTTCAGATTTTAATGCCAGATTATTTTAGAGGGAAAACCAAGAATAAAAAGCCAAACCTCGTGGAAATCGGATGAGATTTCACCGAGTTATGGATATGGGTAATTTTGACCCATGTCTATATACGAATCTCGGGGTAAGATTTGGACATGAATTTCGACCAAAAAATGGGTGTTCAGATTTTAATGCCAGATTATTTTAGAGGGAAAACCATCAATAAAAAGCCAAACCTTCTGGAAATCGGATGAGATTTGACCGAGTTATGGCGATGGGAAATTTTGACCCATGTCTACATACGAATCTCGGGGCAAGATTTGGACATGAATTTCGACCAAAAAATGGGTGTTCAGATTTTAATGCCAGATCAATCTAGAGGGAAAACCATGAATAAAAAGCCAAACCTCGTGGAAATCGGATGCGATTTCACCGAGTTATGGAGATGAGAAGTTTTGACCCATTTCTACATACGAATCTCGGGGTAAGATTTGGACATGTATTTCGACCAAAAAATGGGTGTTCAGATTTTAATGCCAGATTATTTTAGAGGGAAAACCATCAATAAAAAGCCAAACCTTGTGGAAATCGGATGAGATTTGACCGAGTTATGGCGATGGGAAATTTTGACCCATGTCTACATACGAATCTCGGGGCAAGATTTGGACATGAATTTCGACCAAAAAATGGGTGTTCAGATTTTAATGCCAGATCAATCTAGAGGGAAAACCATGAATAAAAAGCCAAACCTCGTGGAAATCGAATGCGATTTCACCAAGTTATGGAGATGAGAAGTTTTGACCCATTTCTACATACGAATCTCGGGGTAAGATTTGGACATGTATTTCGACCAAAAAATGGGTGTTCAGATTTTAATGCCAGATTATTTTAGAGGGAAAACCATCAATAAAAAGCCAAACCTCGTGGAAATTGAATGAGATTTGACCGAGTTATGGAGATGGGAAATTTTGACCCATGTCTATATGCGAATCTTGGGGTAGGATTTGGACATGAATTTCGACCAAAAAATATGTATTCAGATTTTAATGCCAGATTATTTTAGAGGGAAAATCATGAATAAAAAGCCAAACCTCGTGGAAATTGAATGAGATTTGACCGAGTTATGGAGATGGGAAATTTTGACCCAGGTCTATATGCGAATCTTGGGGTAGGATTTGGACATGAATTTCGACCAAAAAATATGTATTCAGATTTTAATGCCAGATTATTTTAGAGGGAATACCATGAATAAAAAGCCAAACCTCGTGGAAATCGGATGAGATTTGGCCGAGTTATGGAGATGAGAAGTTTTGACCCATGTCTATATACGAATCTCGGGGTAAGATTTGGACATGAATTTCGACCAAGAAATAGGTGTTCAGATTTTAATGCCAGATTGTTTTAGAGGGAAAACCATGAATAAAAAGCCAAACCTCGTGGAAATCGGAAGAGATTTGGCCGAGTTATGGAGATGGGAAATTTTGACCCATGTCTATATACGAATCTCGGGGTAAGATTTGGACATGAATTTCGACCAAAAAATATGTATTCAGATTTTAATGCCAGATCAATCTAGAGGGAAAACCATGAATGAAAAGCCAAACCTCGAGGAAATCGGATGAGATTTGGCCGAGCTATGAAGATGGGAAATTTTGACCCATGTCTATATACGAATCTCGGGGTAAGATTTGGACATGAATTTCGACCAAAAAATAGGTGTTCAGATTTTAATGCCAGATTATTTTAGAGGGAAAACCATGAATAAAAATCCAAACCTTGTGGAAATCGGATGAGATTTGGCCGAGCTATGGAGATGGGAAATTTTGACCAATACATATATATTCCTCCAAAATTGAAAGTCAAGGCTATTTACGAAATTAGAGCTTTGTGCTTTGGTATGCACACACTTTTCAATGCCATACTTGAGCTTTTAAAGCTTAACAAAGATCGGACCATAAAGACCAAGGTTAACCAAGAAAGGCATATATATATATATATATATATACTATGGGGCAAAAGGAAGAAGCAGACGAAGCGCAGCAAATATATTCGCAAGTTATCCTATTTATAACATCAGCTTTTCGCTGGGTTCAGAATTATCTCGTAGTTCAAAGACTTCTTGCCTTCCAAATACTTCTTAAAGTATTTCGAACTTTCTATTTATTTCCTATTTAATCAATGCAAGTCATATGAATTTCATTTTAAACAACAGTTACTCAACAGTTGCTTAACTTCAACTGGCAGTCCGACTGTCCTTTCCTTTGGCTTCCTTTCGCGTTGCCATTAAGGACCTAATAATTTTCGAGCTGCGCATCGCGATAAACACGCAAAATCTTTAACCAAGTCGACACCTTTTTCTTAAACTCCTCTCTTCCTTTTTTTTCTGTTTTCTGTTCATCTGCCGCTGGCCGAGATTTGTCCAGCCACCCAAGTGCCGCATGTCTGGCCGGGCCCGAGTGTGTCCCCTTTGGGCTATTTAAGCAAATGATCAGCAAATCCAATGTGTGCCAGCATGTGCCAACACGCAACGTGTGCCCCTTCCCCCAACCCCCTTCCCCGCATGCCCCATCTCCTGCTGCTTAAAGTGTGAATTGTTTTGTGCCCAGAGCAAAGAAGTTGGCTCCAGATAAGTGAGGCTCAAGCCCAGTTGCAGGTAGCCCACGTTTCGGCCAGCTGCATGGCCAGTTTTTGCATACGAACCTTTGCCTGAGACTTTGCTGGCCAAGTGAGGTGTGGAGGGGGGGAGGAGCGCGGCATGTGGCATGTGGCAACTGCAGCTGCAATTTTCGACGCGCATTCTTGACGTTTTTTCCCACATTAACCGCATTGTTTGGCTACCGGTCTTTTGGGTTCGAGGCTCTCGCTCTCCATGCAAAACAGCTTGTTAAGCACTTGTGCCCCCAACAACAACAACAACAACAACAGCAACAATGTGGCACATTGTGTGCTCGACTTTCGAGGCTGGGTTTTATTTATTTTTATGCCCTTGCAGAGGATATGCCTATTTTGTCATTAAATGTGTAACATTTAGCGGGTGATACTTCAGAATTCATATATATACACGCCTGATCAATAACAAGAAACGCGTCGTTATATCCAGATTCACCTGTGCCTATGTAGAAACGCTTCGAGCTCGAGAACTATGTTAGCTAGAGACTTGAAATTTGGGATGTATTTACTTCAACAGTTCAAGAATATGGATCAGTTTTCAAATCAATAATAACTCGCACAGTTTCCAAGGTATCAACGAAAATCTAGTTGGAAATTAATGCTTTTGAGCATAGCTCGAGTATTTTGAGAGCCAGAAACTTTAAATTTGACAAGAGGCATATCTAAGAGCATACACAGCTGTAGAATATTTCACTACTTTGGTAACTTTTCCCTTTCACTTTAAATTAAACACAAAAACAAATTTTTTGGATATATAGACTTGGGCTTTGGTATTTACACACATTTTGCTGCCATTTTTATTCCCTGAAAATTTCATAAGAATCGAATGTAAAACAGCCGAGTTCTTATAGGTAAAACGTTGTACTCTTCAAGATATCTTCATCAAACATGGCGTAGACGTATTCTGCCATGTTTCACACAATCCCACGAACATCTAATAACTCTATTAAATAGTTCTATGGGAAGAAATATATATACTTCTCAAATATCTACAAGATATATCTAAAAGGGCATTCAATCTTCGGCGTGCCGTTCTTTATCGACTTTTTTTTTTGTCTTAACTGAGCTTATTAGGCAAATAAGCACGCTGCGGGCCAAGTTGGCAATTTCAGCACACGCATTATTATCATAATCAGAAGAGCGCAAAAAGGAAACACGAGATCAAAACTGTGAAAGGCAGGCGGCATATCATTATCATTATCGCAGGCTTATCATGCGTAAGGCACGCAAAGGACATCAAGATCGGAGGCGAGATTAGACATAGACAGGGAAGGAGAGGAGGAAGAAACCTTGCAGTAGCTGAAAGTTTAAGGCCAATAAAGATCTGCATCGTAAAATAGGCAAACAAATCAAGTTAATCAGCTGTAAGCATATTTAAGCGCGTGTTGCGCGGCTTTGCGCGGCTAATTAGGCTGTGAAAATGAACGAGTAAACGTATTTAGCATATCCCTTGCCTTTCGACTGCAAAGGGGGGTGGTTCGAACTTCCAACTTTTTTCGATAATTATCCTTGCCAATCCGAACATTTAAGTATATTAAAAAGAGGAAGATTATACTTTCTACAGCATTAATATATGATAATAATATATTAAAGTAAGAAGACCTAAACAATGCTAACGTTCGAGTATATTAAAGGGGAAGTTCTTAAACTTTATATAGCATAAATAAATATCTTAATATATTATTATATACAAGAAGATAAGAATAATAGTATGAGAACAAGTTTTTTCTACTTACCAAACTTTTCAACTCTAACATTCAGAGTTTCTGAGTTCGTGAAGAAGAAAACATTGCCTTTATAATACTGTGCAGATATTTCTGAAAAGAAATAGAAAAAGAGATAAATTAAACAGGACAAAACTTTGCATGCCTAATGTAACCCCAGATATATCTAAAATTCAGATAAATAAAACAAAGCTTTACCTCTATGATATTTCTGGAAATATATAATATAATACAATATATATATTGTAATTGTTTAAACTAGGAAAACATTCACGATCAAGTTTTTTTAAATTGTTTTCCAAAATATTAAAGAAAAATGCATAATTTCTGTGCAGCAACAACAAAAAGTCAAAGCATACCAAAAAGTCAAAGCCACAAACTTAGATAGTTCCCGAGTTTTAGAGCTGCGCATAGTTAAGGATCAAAGTCCTGGGAATTCAAGTGTTTTATTGCCAATATCTTTGTTTGTTGGCCAAGCACACACACACAGAGGCACACACACACACACACACACACACACACACACACACACACACACACACACACACACACACACACACACACACACACACACACACACACACACACACACACACACAAACACACAGAGGCACACACACAGAGGCACACACACACACACTCACAGGCACACCCTCAAATAGGTGCACATACAAATCGAATTTATTTTGGCTCTGAAAGCATATACAATAAAAGACATTACTCATACGCCCCGTGTTGGCCGTGTGTGCTGAGCACCAAAATATTTCATATTTCATGTAAAAAATCAAAAGAAACTAAAACAGAGTCGAGCACACACACACCAACACACACACACACGCACACCTCTTGAAAATTCAATAAAAATTGGGCAAATTGAAAATCAGCTTGCGCCTCCCCCCGCACTCCTCCCCTCCCTCCCACCAGCCACCCACCCCTAAGCAAATAGTCGCTCACAGTCGCTCATAAATATTTAAAAATTAATTTCACAATATGCTGTTCACCATTTTCCTTTTCCTTTTGCTTTGTTTCCTTTTCTTTGGAGGGGTCGCTTCTTGACCCGCGAGTCATTTTTCAATTTCATACTTAATTTTATGGCATAAATGCCAAAGTTTTATATAGGCGTGCGACAGAGAGAGCAATAGCTGGATATAAGAGAGAGCGAGAGGGCATTCGCTTATATAATATGCCATCATATTTTATACACACGTGTCTGTGTGTGTGTGTGTGTGGCGCTTCTCCAAGGTGCAAACAGAAGGCAGCTCGAGCTCGAGCTCGAGCAGGCAGCTGTAATTACATGCCACCCCCACGGGCCACGCCCACCCCGCACCACACGCCTCTACATATTCTAAAAAGCGCACACATTGCATTGCAAATGTTGCATATGTAGAGGGGGGAAGAAATACCTTTCATATGTAGCACTTTGCTGCACAGTTATCGTATTTTATGTGCTCGTCCCCGTCTGCTCGTGTCCTGGGCCCTGTGCTTGTCCTGTTCGTGCCACACACACACACATAGAGAGTGTGTGTGTGTGTGTGTGCACAGCCGACGTCGTTTTGCAACATTTTCTGCCATTTGTGCAGTTTTTCATGTTCTCATGTGCATGTGCAGGATATGAAAATTTTCCAAAGCGCATTTCTCTCTTCGCCCTCTGTATACTTCCTATATATACATGTGTGTGTGTGTGCTTGTGTGTGTGTGTGTGTGTGTGTGTGTGTGTGTGTGTGTGTGTGCTTGTGTGTGCTTGTGTGTGTGTGTGTGTGTGTGTCTGTGTGGCGCATTCAAGTTGGTAAATGGTGCACTTACATTATCATAATGGAAACGCTTTTAACTTGAGTGCCAGGGTTGTCGCCGCAGCGCAAAAATATTTACATAAAATATGTTTAAGCTTAAATTTTGAAATATAAATATAAATACATAAATATTCTAGATATTGAAAAATATATATAAATATTCTAAGCATTGTCTGTAAAATATAGTTTAGGCAAATATTTATTTTAAAATAAGTTGTGATTATTTTTAGCCCAATTAACAGTAAACTAGAATATGTGAAGCCGATCCCTAAATGTTTACAATTTTGGATGTATTCAAGCCTAGAAATGGATCTGAATCTGAGAAATGCCAATGGCTCAAAATGTAACATTTATTTGTTGATATTATATATATATGTGATATTATGACAAGATATATTCCATGTATGCAGAATAGAGCTTCATCTCAAGACAGAGTTGTCAAGCAACTGAAATAAAGTACGGCAGCTTGCGAATTGCAGAAGAACACAATAACTCGCAAAAAATGTGTAATATTTATAAAATATAGTCAGATATAAGGAATTGATAGGTCAAACAATAATATTTAACTACGACTATTCAAATTTCGAAGATGTTCAATAAAGAGATTAAGATGCATTCAGTTTGTAAATTGAAATTCCATTTAATTAATTCTTTAATGAGGTTTGAGTTTTTCTTAAATTCAAGCTTGATTCATTTCCAAGCTCTAATTAAATATTTGTGAAATTTTTAAAGGCAAAGCTATAAACCACATTCACACGTTTCCCAATTCCTCCAAGTCTAAATATATTTTATAGATATTGCCGATATTTTTTTCAAGCGATTTCACAATTATAAATTGCCAACATGCGCTTATAATTCTCAAGCCGTTTAAGCGCCTTTCACTGGAGCTCACATCTTTTTCTACTCTCACATATTTCGGCTGCTCGACAACCCTGCCTTGAGAGGCAACTCTGGCTTGCATTGCTCTTGCTGCTTGCTGAGCTGTCTGTACGTAAATGCGCCTTAGACGGAGTCAATGTGGGTGCCATACCCACCTCCCTCCCCTCACCCGCCCTCATCACCACCTGCCCCCGCAAACCTAGCCACAGTTTTTGCGGCCCCGAGGCAGCCATTGTATTCTGATTGTGCGCCTTGCGGGCCACACGCCTGTGTGTGTGTGTATATACACATGTGTGTGTGTGTGTAGATGGAAAATATGATTTTTCATAAATTTTAAAATATACCGTACGAAGTGGCAGCCCAGCCCCAAATGCCCAGCGACGGCGAGGCCAAGGAGTACGCCTGCGTCTGCCGTCTCGCTCGCACTCGCATTATATACCCATATACATATATATACATATATATACATATATAAACTGAAGTATACAGATTTGGGCAGCACATATTTACACACACATGCTTGGCGCTTACAAAAGGCAAAATAGAGGAAAATGTATGCAACATTTTACAATGCAAAAGCCATTTACTCGACACAGGAAAAGCGAGTAAAAAGCAAATGCTGGCCAGGGAGAGCGAGAGAGAGAAGCTTGTGCGAGGGAAATGGCAGAGGGAAGCAGCATCAATGTGTGCGTGTGTGCGCGTGTGTGTGTGCGGCAGTCAACATATGAAAAATGAAAAGTCACAAGAAAAGTGGAAAAATGAAAAAGAAAGAAAAGTCGGGGCATGTTGACCCACCCACAACTAGCACACGGCGCCGACAAGCCTTATATATATATGACATTTCGCTCCATTGTGTTCACACACACACACACACACACACACACACACACACACACACACAGCTGCGTCTTTTTATGTCGCTTGTTCCGAGCGTAATGTAAATAAAAAGAGACAGCAAATGTTTGCAATATGTATAAAAAACATATAATATATAAATATGTATATAAAAAAGATGAAAAAAATTGCAAAAATTCTAAAAGTTTGCTGGCGTGGACTCATAACTTGGCTTAGGTGCACAGTCCACACACACCCCACCCCTCCCCCTCTCAGACACACACATAGCAAATGCTGCCTTCTTGCTGTGCGTTAGAGCGAGACAGCGCATCGGCGCTCTGCATATAGTCAAATGCCGAGCGGCTATTCAAAAGGCTCGCATTACTTTTATTTCAAAAGCTTTTCCCATGCAGCTGCTGTCTCGCTCTGGCGCCTTTCCTTGCTTTTTTTATTGTGCCAAAATCTGTTTGGGCAGCTATAAAGTATGTTTTGGGGGCGGTTTTTTATGTGTGCGCCAGTTTTAAAGCGGGTGTGGTACGAGAGGGGGGCGGGGGTATTGGAGAGATTGGCCAGAAATAAAAATTGTATTTGTTTAAAAACAAGCGTTAAACAATCTATAAACATTTATAAAGAGCTTGAATTGTGCACAAAATTATGCAAAATACAATAAAATAAATAAATAAACAAAAATAAAATAAATTAATTAAAATTATTGCATAAACTAGAAAAGAAACATAAACTTAACTTATTTCTAAAATATTTCAAATGAAAAATATTTTTGTGTTATCAAAAGCAAATTAAGAAAAGTTGACTTTAACTAAAGGGCAAACTTTAATTTCTTATATTATATTATATTTCTTTTTTATACTCTGAACCCATTCAAAAAATGGGTATAAGGGTATATTGTATTTGTGCAAAATGCAAATGTATGTAACAGGCAGAAGGAAGCATCTCCGACCCCATAAAGTATATATATTCTTGATCAGCATCAATAGCCGAGTCGATCTAGCCATGTCCGTCTGTCTGTCCGTCCGTCCGTCTGTCCGTATGTATGAACGCAAGGATCTCAGAACCTATAAGAGCTAGAGACCCCGCGCAGATCGAGTTTGTTTCCGATAATCAATAACTTGCCCCGTTTCCAAGCAATCGATAAAAATCGATATCGATATCCTGTTTTTGGGCAATTTTGGTAAATAATAAGAGCTAGAGTCAGCAAACTTGACATATAGCTTCTAAAATAGAATATATATATGCATTTGATGTTGGAAGAAGAGGGTTCAGGGTATCCCCTAGTCCCCTAGAACCTCTTACTTGTTTTTAACTGATCTAGTTACCAAATCAAACATATCCAAAATCCAACTAAAGCTGCATAATGATTAAAATCTATCAATAAAGTTTCTCTCTATAGAGAATAGAGACTTGAGCTAAGTTATCTATTATCAAAAGAACTGCACTGCGAAAATGGAATACATTTAGGCAAAATAATTAAATTGTGTTTGTACATTCGAAAGCATTTCTTAAATGTGATATATGATTATTCTAAAATTTTATTAAATAAAATATATTTAATATAAAAAAAAAAAATTATTTAAAAAAATCATATGCAAACTATTCTAAATAAAAAATAATTTTGCTTTTAATTTAATTTTCTTTATTTGAATTAATAAATTTCTCCTTTTGGTTTATTTCTTCTTCTTCTTTAGAGTGCCCAAATTCTTTATGATTGAGATGCTTATATACGCATATATTGTTGCTTTGCAACACTGGATGTTGTGGCTGTTGACTTCGAAAGTTTTCTTTTACAACACTAGAAGCTAAATACTTATTATAAAGATAATTATTTCTTAATAAAGAGCCTAACTTTAACTTAAACTTAAAAAATCGAAATGAAACAAAATAAAATATTACAAATTTCTAAGTCTAAGACTTTACCCATATTATTTAGTATCTATTAAGATTGTAGTTAACCTAACGTTAAGCTCAACTTAATCGAACTTTCAATATATTTAAAATTTTGAGTTCTTAACATTAAAAAGATATATTTTGCCAAATATTATGCTAATAAATGAAAAGTAAAGTTAACTCATCTTTAGGCTTAACTAATCTTAACTGCGAAAATCAGGTAAAATGCAGGTAAAAGTTTTTATCTCTACAAAAGCTCTAGACATTTACGTAATCGAAATTCAGCTTAAATACAACTTAAGCCTTAAGTTGTGCACACTTCTTTGACTTAGAGGACTTTTCTTAAATATCGAATAGACTAACTAAAATTACAATCGATTAGTTCATTTCAGATGCAGCAGAGTGAGGGGAGTGGGGAGAAGGGGGGCCGGAGAGCGCGAGACTTAAATGCTCAAGTGTTTAATGCAGAGCGAAAGCCAAAGCAAAACAGTTACAAAAAAAAAAAACAGTTACATTTTTGGCAGTGAAACTAAAAATAAAACGCACACACAAACACACACACGCACACACAGACACACAGGCAGAGCCAGCCACAGACGCAGGACAATGACAGAACAAAAACAAAATACAGCAGCAACAAGAAGCCGAAGAAGAAGCACCACGATTTTTGCTAATCAATGAAATTAAAGCCCAAAAGAAATTACAGCAAAAATAAACAAAGCAAGCTTTAAGCAATGTGCGGATCGGGGGGGAGGGGAGTGGAGTGTAGGGGGCGTGCTGTCGGCGGCGAAGAGCGACAATGTTAAATGGTTAAGTTAAATAGTTGCACGAGACGCCGCCGTCGCCGTCACCGGCGCTGCTGTCAAGACAACTTTAATGAACGGAAATTAGCAAAGCAAAAGGTAAAGCCAAAAAAAAAGCGGCGAAGATGCTGCGAGGGCGCGGCGAATTGCTGCCCGACTGCCTGCCTGCCTGCCTGCTTGCCGTTGACGGCGAAGAGAGCGCCAAGCACATGCGCGCTGTGAGCGACAAGCCCCACTGCTATTGGCTGGCTTTGGCGAGTGTGTGTGTGTGTGTGAGAGAGCGCGCATTTCCCCAGCTGATGCTGCTGCCTGCTCGCCGCTGCGGCCGTCGCTGCTGCTGCTGCTGCTGCTGTTCAAGCATAAACAAACCATTTTGAATAAAATCAGTGGCTTACTTGCACTGTGTGTGTGTGTGTGTGTGTGTGTGCGTGTGAGTGTGGAACGCAAGTGCAGCGCAGTCAATAGCTGGCTGCCTTTTGAACGCTTTTGCTGCATTTCTCAGTTGCAACGCAGCAGCAATACGCAAAGTCGCTGCGACGCGCGCTTTTTGTTACTCTCAGTGCGTGTGCGTGTGCGTGCGTGCGTGCGCGTGTATGTGTGCGCGTCTGTGACAACTGCATGACAACTGCAACAACAACAACAACAGCGAGCAGCATTGAAATCTGCGTCGACTGCGCGTCGACTGCGCTGTAATTATTTTAATTTATGCGTTTATTGCTTTTTGCGCTCGCCGCTGCGGCTGCCATTGGCTTCTGTTGCCGCCGCTGCCGCCGCCGCTGCTGATTTGTTTTTTTTTTTTTGTTGTTTTTCTTGACATTCACATTTTGACAGGCAGCGAATAATTCTCGGTTCTGCATCGCCAATTCGCCCTGTCAATTCTCTGCCTTTGAAGTTGGATTTTTTGCTGTTTTTTATTTTTGTGATGCCAAGCGACAATTTTTCTTATTGTCACACACACACACGCACACACATACATACTTGCATGCATACCTGCATATACATATGCAATACACATGCATTAAATATATATATATTACATGGAGAATGGGGCGTATGCGCAATATTTGTCAACTGCATTCATTGAGCCACATTTTTGTATGCCGTCGGCAAAAATCAGGGAAAAATCTTTAAAATTTATATGAAAAAATATAAATTTTCTATTTGTTGTACATTTCATTCCTTATATTTTCCAGTAAATGACTGAGAAAATGGTTTATGAAATCATTTAAGAAGGAAACTTTGTATTTTCCGATAGAATTTCATATTTTGCCGTGCTTAACATTATCTTAAGTTTGTCATAATTATTTACTTTTTTTAACATGTTCTTTAATGAGATTTTAAGCAAATTAAAAACGCTTGAGTTTAATATGAATTAAGAATTAATATTAGATGAAACCAACAAAATATTCGAAATCTTAAAATAAAGTATTTAAGCTTAAGATTGTCATAATAAAACTTTATTAGGAGGGAATTTTAGTTGAAAACAGTTGCATTTATTGGAAATCCCATTTTTAATATTTTTTAGTTCCATTCAATTTTAATTTCTGAGCAAAAGTTTAATTTGATGATGAAATCTCATTTATCAGCATTAAAGGACATATAAAAAACATAAATTTTACATAATGTTTAAATCGGTAAAAATACTCAATATTTACAATTTATTTATCTATTTGACCTAAGAGTTTTTGCTAATTTCAATTTCAGAGAATTTCTGTCTATAAAATTTAATAAATTCTCACTATTTATTAACGTTCATACATTTCATTCATTTCCATTTATTTGCAAACTTTCATTTATTAATTACAGTCATTATTTTTATAATAATTAAAAGTCATTCTTTTTTATATTTTATAATAAATTGTTTTTCTTGTAGTTTGTTATTTTCATGCGAAAATTTAAGTTTAAGGAACTAGAATTGCCAAGATATTTAAATCGGCATTCAATATAAATGTTTTAGATACCTAGAATCCAATATGAATGTCTCTTAAATATCTCGATTTCCCTTTAAAAAGATTAAATGCACTTTGAATTAAGTTACACCAAAAACATTTTCATACTTATCTCACGAAATCATTAGAAATCATAGAGTCTGGCCCTTTTCAAGACATTCTCAAATACTTTCACAGACTTTAACTTTAGATAAACGCACAAATATTTTTTTAAGATTTTTTTCAAGAGCTTGAAGCATGTTATTATACTTCTAAAAAATCATTTCTCTTATTTTGTTTTTAATCAAATTTTAATTCTTTTCAAAATTGTGCTCAATATAAAAATTTGTATTTTGTGCCACAAATCAACTTAGGCGCGCCCCGACCCTTGCCCTCTGCCAGAGCTCAAGTAAAAGCGCTCAATACATGCACACATACAAATCCGATAAGAACCACTCACACACGCACACACACACACACACACGCACACACACACAGGCCACCCACACAATACACGCTTTTGATTTTAAAACCTCGTGCCAAGGAACGTGCAAGCAAAAAAGAAGAAGCAGCAGCAGCAGCAGCAGCAACTCCCAAAACGCCAGCGAATTTCCAAGTCCAAGTCCAAGTCCAAGTTAGCGACGCCGGCGTCGCAGTCGCAGTCGGCGTCGCTGCCAGCGTTGCGCCCTCCCCACAGAGCCACCTGCTGGCCGTGCGCGTCGGCTGAATACAATACACACTCACACACACACACGCGAAAGCTCTCACACTCACACACATGTGCAGCTGCTGCGCTGCCCGCAACATCTTCCAGCATGTGTGTGTGTGTGTGTGTGTGTTTTTTGCGCGCGCTTGACATTTCGACGTCGACGTTGTTGTTCCTTTTCGTTACTTTTTTTTTTAACTGTTTTTTTTTGTTTTTTTTTTTTTTTGCTCATATCTTGTGGCGTTTTTTAAGTCAGTCGTTTGTCGGAAGTCAATCAAAAAGCGTGTCTCGCTCACACAAGCTCCACAGTTGCCGTTGCAGCTGGGCGTGAAAAGCAGCAGCAAAAACAACAACAACAACAACAACAACAACTGCAGCAGTCGCAGTCGCAGCGACGTCGCCATTGCAATTAAATTTAGCCCGAAAACAAACAATTAAATTAAATCCGAATTCGAATTCGAGTTCGAGTTCAAAAGGTGCGGCTAAACGATCTGTCAGCGCTTGTAAGTGACTGTCCGTGTGTGTGTGTGTGTGTGTGTGTGTGTGTGTGTGTGTGTGTGTGTGTGTGTGTGTGTGTGTGTGTGTGTGTGTGTGTGTGTGTGTGTATTACGCCTCTGCAGATCAAATAATCTATCAATAGATCTTGCAATCGTTGTCGCGCTTCTTGACATTTTCTCAGCTTGTTACACACACATTTTAACTGTTAATGAGCTCGCTTTGCGACTGTGTGTGTGTGTCAAGGTGTGTGTGTGTGTGTGTGTGTGTTTTAAGGTGTGTGCGTTTGTGTGTACAGGGCCTATTTAAGCGACAAGTGTAAATCCTTTCAAAAACTTCTTTTAAAATGTCTTAAGAATGCATTAAATAATAATAATAAATAAACAATAAATAATTAATAAATAAATAACACATAAATAGTAAAACAATAATAAATTTAAAATAAATATATACCAACAAATTTTTATTAAATAAATAAAAATTTAATAAACGATAAATTAGACAAAAATAATAAATAAAAAATAAATAAATATTTTTAAAAATCAATAAAAATAATAAAAAATAAATTGAAAATAATTAAATAATAATCAATAAATATATATTACAAATTATTAATAAAAAAAATCAAAAATAAACAAAACAAAATTGAAAATAAATAATGAGATATAAATAATATATTTTATTAATAGATATTAATAATAACAATAAAATAAAATAAAATGATAATAATATTAATAAATAATAATAATAATAATATTAATAAATAATAAAAATAGATATTATTAATAAATAACTAAAATAATTTTATTAAATTATAAATTATAAATAAATATTTTATAAAACTAATCAAAAATATCTATAAGGAAATTAAATTAATATTTTAAAAGTATTTTAAAACATTTTATGTTTTCTTCAGAAATCCTTTTCAAACTTGAAGTAAAACTTGAAACCAATTAAAATTCTACTTAAAAACTTTATTCAGGACATTCCTCCGATTCTATCCGAATCCTCGTTCATATAAAAAATCTAAATGTTTTAAACTTGAGAACTGGAAAATGTTAGCCTGAAATTAAATTGCCCAGAAAATGTTTTCAAATT
The DNA here is from genome assembly GCF_003285875.2 of Drosophila novamexicana. Classification (NCBI taxonomy): domain Eukaryota; kingdom Metazoa; phylum Arthropoda; class Insecta; order Diptera; family Drosophilidae; genus Drosophila; species Drosophila novamexicana. The sequence continues at coordinate 2,074,967 of NW_020824834.1, forward strand.
TAAAAAATAATTCAGTTTTTTTTTAACGTGCAATTAATTTGGCCACCTTTTTTTTGAGCCAATTTTTCAAAGTCTACCAAAAGCTCTTCAGACTAAATTTTCCACTTTATGCGACATTATATATATTTCCATTTATATATCCAGATTTAGTTTAATTTTCTTCCTTGAATTAGCATTAGGAAAGTTGTTTGTTCTTGTAGAAAAAGGGAAGTTATTGCCATAAAAAGGACGCGCTTTAAGTGTTAAAATCATTTATGTTACGAAAAGTTAAGGCAAAAGCTGCGAACTTGAAAAGAGAGAATAAATGTTTGCCTTAGAGAGCTGTTCGTTTGTAGAGCCTTCACTGTAATTCAATAAAAGTGTTTGATTCAGAAACCGGAAGCCCCCTTTCAAACAGTGTAAAACTGTAAATTGAACTATCTGATGATAATATTTTTCTGCGAAAAACGCTTATCGAGCAGACTATGCGAAACGCGTGACGATTGAGGGTTCAAATTCAAAAGCCAGCCATTCATTATGCCCCGATAGCTTTAAGAAAAAGTTCTTGAAGAGAAAGTAAAACCTCATAGAGGAAACTCTTTACGTTAGCTTAAATAAGAGAGCTTATATCTTAGCTAATTTTCAGAATTTATCGTTAATCGGATTTTTGTTATCGTTTTATCGTTATCAACTGAGTAAACTAAACACTTTTCTACCAATTTTCTAAATATATATCTATTTAGTAAATCAGCCAAAATAACGTTTAATTTACGTCACGTTCTTCGATCGGGCATAAATCATGATAGAAGGGAAATTAAAGAAACGTTATCTTGACAATGCGCAAGTGTTGAAAAATTATGAAAACAGTGCTCCACAATTAACAGTTATGCGAGCGTCTCTCTCTCTCCATCTCTCTCTCCATCTCTCTCTCTCTCTCTCTCTCTCTCTGTGTGCCCAACAAATTGTGCCTAATTTTAAAACAAGATAAAACAAAAAATCGTACAAACTAAAAATAACGGCACTTATCAGCTGACAAACTAGATGAATTGGCCAGGTGAAAATCGAAATGGAAACGGAAGAGGGGCAAAATGGGCAAAGCAAAAAAATGGCAAAATTTAACATAAGCACAAAGGCAATGCGAAATAATCAATTTTGATGAGCAATTATTAAAAATAGCTGGCAACACGAGACGTCGAGCGGCAAGAGAGAGAGAGAGAGAGAGGGGGGGGGGATTGGGGGGGAGGGGGACTGCAACAAGTCGGTGGCCTTTGAAGTGCAGGGCGGCTTCTTTAACATCGAGTGCGAGACTCGACAATTGCTTGCTGACATGCAAAGTACATAATGTTGTAGACCCGCCCCCTTCTTTCAATAACCGCCCACCCCCCCTTCCACGGGCTCAACAAACGCACTTGATTGATAACAATCAAAGTTATAATGGACCCGTACGGGCACTTTGCCAAAGAGCGCAATTTGCGCTGTCGATTGATTTGTTTACAACTGCCATTAATGTTACGGACACCTCCACCCCACTCCCCCCTCTTAAATAAAGACCCCCCCCCCCCTCCCCCTCGCCGTCTCCCTGCTTGCAACAGGTGTATGTAAATGCCGCCGTCTGCGTCTGCTCCGCCTTTGAACAGCATTTCCATAGACAGCGCTGCACTTTCGCTTATCTAATCAGACTATTGTTTGACTACACTGTACAAAAAAATATGCTTACTTTGCATTTGAAGACACTTCTCGATATGTATATAATCTAAATATGATAAGGTGGCAGTTCGCTGGTTCAAATTCAACAACTAAATGTTATAAAAGGCAAAAACAAATAAATTCAAGTTTTCTCTGGTTTTGAACAAAGTGATTGGGCAAATAATAAAGGGAAGATATCTGCAGCACGCCGAATATTTAAATACCCTTCCAGACATTCGACTTGCTATTTGGCAGATATTTGAGATGAGCGCAGCTGGCAAATGCTGAGTTTGATGAAACTATCGTGAGAAACAGAAAATTTTCCTAAACTCAAACTCATACTTCGAACGATTCTTCCTATAGAGCTATATAATATAGTATTTAGATCTTGATAGAGATTTTGGCTCATGTGGAAGCAGCTTAGCTTATCAAGAAAATGCCTGGTTTAAATTTCGGTCAAGATATCTAGATCTCTCAAGAAGAACTTTGATCTTGATCTTGCAAAGAACTTTTCCATACAAGAATCGACTTTTTCGACCGATCCTGCCTATGGCATATATATGAAATATAGTTCTCTGATCTCGATAAGATGTTGTATATATGAGAGGATCAATATGGTACTAATAAATTTCGAATTTGATCAAGTATCTTGATATATATAAAAAGGTTTCCATAGTAGAACCAACTTCTCCACCGATAGTTCCCAAGACAACATATATATGCATATATGCAAATTTCCAAATGCCCAATTTGGGTAAGATATATTGACAAGCAGTTTTTTTATATAGTGGTCCGATCTGGCCTGCACCGGAATATATATACTGCCAGCAACAGAAAGCGAGACTTAGGTAAAGCTTTAAGACTGAGAGACTAGTTCCTAGAGAAACAGACAGACAGACGGACGGACTTGGCTATATCTTGTCGGCTCTTGATGCCGATATGGTATATATATAAGCTTTATGGGCTCGGAGAAGTCTCTTTTTTATGCGTTTCACATTTCATGACCCTTAATAGTGGCATACAACTGAACGGAAACGATTTCAAGCTGAAAACTTCATAAATTTCAATTGAAAACTTTTTCCAAACTCAATCTAAATCATAATTTTTAACAGTGTATAGCGCAGCCAGTGTCTAGTTGGGCTCTTCGGGTTGGGCTGTTGCTTGGGGTGCTGCGTTTTGTGTCAAAGTCGAAGACACCAAATTGTTGCTGTAGTTGAATTTTCCGAGTTTCCTTTGATTTGAACGCTCTGCCACAAATTTTGTACATATTATACACACACACACGCACATACATATGCATAGGTCTATATCTCTTGGACTTGTTATCGGTTCGACTTCAATTTGTTTTCAATTTACAACAATAACGTTTTAAGTATTTGTAAATATGATTTGTCACCACACTTTTTGTTTGCATAATATACCATGTTATTAGCGCTTTTATTTCCGTATTCATTTTCCTCCTCCTCTTCTTGTTTTTTCCATTTTTTTATGATACGCGGCGCACTTTAACAATTTATTGAACTGTTTTCAACTTTGTTGCGCATTTGATTATTAATGGTCTTTTTTTTATGGCAATTAATAAAGAAATGTGGCTAAAATTCAGTTAGGTTTGATTTTGACTAAAACCAAAAACTAGTCTTTTTTTTTTTAAATTCTTCAGTACAAAATTTCTAAGTTTAAGAACTTCTTAAATTAGTTAAAATAGTTATTGGCATAAGAAATTTTGTGCTTCCTTTGTGAACGACTTCTTTTAAGCAAGTAAATTCTTAAACTAAGCTTTTTTCGTTTACTTCTTTACTCCAACTATTCCTGCATAATTCTTGAATCAAGTCTTAAAACTTAAACTAGTTCAGAAATTGAGAAATTGTGTGCCTTCCATTATGAATCGCTTGTTTTAAGTGTGTAAAGTCTTAAGATCGTTTTTTTCATGCAAGCCAAACTTTTTTCACATTTTTGCTGCAACAATTTTAAATCAAGTTTTTAAACCAAAACTAGTTCCTAAACATAGAATCTTTCTGCTTTCATTCTATAGATGTTCGGCTTATTTTAAGCATGCAAATTCTTAAAATAATGATATGTTAGATAAGCCATATTTTTTATTAGCTAGTTCTGGAATTTCAGAAGAACTAAAGATCAGCCTTTTTATGTAAAGGCAATTAAGATTATCTCGCAATGAGTTCATTTCAAGTATGTATAAACATGTTTTAAGCTGACAAATTATTGCTTAAAGTTAAACAAAGATTCCAAAAAATGTCTGCATCTCAGAAGGGAATACATGCATATATATCAAAATATTTATCCATTTTATATTTTTCCATTTAAATATGTTTGTGATTCTTTGCAACCTGTTGCTGCTGATAATATTTACGATATCATTTGGATAGAGTTCTAAGCAAACTTCCGTCTTGAAATTCGCAGTAAATAATTATAATGGAAGCCATTCAGAAATGCGAGTGCAACGTGAGCCGCAAACATTCGTGAGTTACTCACAGTTACTCACAGTTATTTACGTTGGATCACGTGAATATGGTAGGAATAACCCATCGGGGCTTCGGCTGGTCAGTTACACGCGAAGCCGTGCAATGGGGCGACAAGTGCGCCGACAGCAAATCAATTACTTTTCTTATCGCCCCGCGAAAATCGCCAGCCAGAAATGATAGAGTAGACACTTCAGAGGTGCTGGAACAAGTGGAGAAAGAGTTTGGGCGAAAGAGAGGCGGAAGATAAAGAGATCGAAGACTAGCTACACTAAGCGAAAGAACAAAGACTTCTCTGATGTAGTCAAGATAAAGTGATAAAGAGAGCAGGCTACACTCGGAGAAATAGTCAAGACTTGTGGACGTAAATCAGGCACAAACTTTTTCAGAATACAGTTAATATATTTCTTTTAAAATGAGCACAAAATTCTTAATTTAAGCATATTTTTTTTTTATGATGAGAGTGAGGAAGGAACGCGAGAAGGAGCTGCGCACTCTCAGAGAAAATATAGGGCAAAGCAAACCAAGTTAAAAAATGTCTTCAATTAAGCACGAAATTCTTAATTTAAGGGCGTGCGAGGGGAGGTGTTGCCCAGCCTCAGAGAACCCACCGGGGTTTCTTTTCAAACTAAAGACAAGTTTGCAGTTTCTTAAATTAAGCGCGAAAGTCTTAGTATAAGAATTTCCTATTTCAATTGCGAGAGATGGCTTGAGGTTGGGAGGGCTGCGAGGGGAGGCTTTTCCCAGACTCAGGAAAAACACTGAGAAATCAAGTGTGAAATTTCTTAATTTAAGCAAAAAACTCTTTCTTTAAGAACTCTTTCTTTAAGCTGACAATGCCAACGCTCAAAGAAACAAGTTTCAAGCTTATTTCATTTACGCAAATGCATTTAAAAAGTATTTTAATATTAAAACAAGTTTTTCATAAGTTTATTCATATTATTTTTGTAAAGTTGAAAATGAGTACAAAATATGCCCAAAATCTTAAAGAATTCGTTGAAATCTTCAAGAACTGTATAAAATCCTTGCATAATTGACAAATTTTTCTGCGAGTGTAGCAGTTGCTAACAGGAGGGTTGCAACTGTTTTTAATAACAACATTTTAAAAAGCACTTAACAGCAAATTAAGCTTTCAGCAGGCAACTGACAACGCCAGCAGCAACAGCAGCAGCAGCAGCAGCAAAAAGAAGACATTTTTAATTATCAACCATTTACAGGCAGCAGCAACAACAGCAACAATTGCCGGTGGAAAAAATTGCCGCTGGTGCATGGGTCAATATCATAATCTGAGGCAGCAACAAGTCGCGCCAGGCGGCAAGGGGCAGCAACGGGCCTCATAAATCAAAGCGACGCAATTTGCTGCTGACGAACTGCGCGAAACGGCAACAGCAACAGCAATGCCTTTGCTGCTGGCAACACTTGGGCAGCAACAGCTGCAGGCACAGCAACAGCAACAGCAACAACAGCAACAGCAGCAGCAGCACAATAATTCCCATCGTCAACACTTGGAGCCAACGGCAGCGGCGGCAGCAGCAGCAGCAATGTTGTTGCTGGAAACAGCAGCAGCAACAACAACAACAACAGCAGCAGCAGCAGCAACTAGCACGCCAATCAATGCTGCTGCAGCACTTGCAACAGCTTCATTGCCAGCAACAGCAACAATAACGACAACAACAACAACAACAACAGGTGTTAATGTTCAAATTACTGGCAAAGGCGTTGCACGCTGCGAGTCTTCAGTCAACGATCAACTGCCGCAAGTCGCAAATGTAGCCGCATCTGTTAATTATGCCGCTTACGTAGCCCATTTGAATGGCTTTAGCCCAAAGCACAACAACAGCAACAACAACAACAACGGCAGCAACAACAACAACCAGAGTCCACCCCCATTTGAGTGCCTGCTCGAAAGACAGCCGCACATTCAAGTCAAGCAGGAGTTCATGGAGCCAATGGAGCAGCGCAGCTTAAATGGCAACAATGCCAGCAACAAGCATGCAGGTCAGTCTATTTAGCATTTTTTTAATACCAAGCTTTAATACCAAAATTATATATGCATACATATATATATATATATAAGCCCATGATTGATTTATTCTAATGCAGCAGCAGCAATTGTTTGAAAACTAGAGCTAAAAATGTTGCATAGTGTTGACTTTGGAAATTTTGGAAAATTCAATTTAAGAGCAACAACCAGTTCTTAAAACAAATATTAATATAATTTACATACACACAGATAGGGTATATTTAAAGGCCACGCCTCCTCAAGTTGACAAAGTTTATGTTAATACAAAGTATATAATTTATATAGTGTATTATATGGAAAATAATATTCATTTCTATACCAGATATCTAGAGTTAGTATCAAATGTTTCGATTGCTCGAAACTTACAAAACAAAAACGTTTCCAATACATGAAATGTTTTTCTCTGAATACAAATCGGAAGGTTGGGAAAGTTGACCTATGTTGACCTAGAGAATATTTAAGGCCACATTTTTCACTTAAATTTTAATGCCAGATTGTTTTAGAGGGAAAACCATGAATAAAAAGCCAAACCTCGTGGAAATCGGATGAGATTTGTCCGAGTTATGGAGATGGGAAATTTCGACCCATGTCTATATACGAATATCGGGGTAAGATTTGGACATGAATTTCGACCAAAAAATAGGTGTTCAGATTTTAATGCCAGCTTGTTTTAGAGGGAAAGCCATGAATAAAAAGCCAAACCTCGTGGAAATCGGATGAGATTTGGCCGAGTTATGGAAATGGGAAATTTCGACCCATGTCTATATACGAATCTCGGGGTACGATTTGGACATGAATTTCGACCAAAAAATAGGTGTTCAGATTTTAATGCCAGATTGTTTTAGAGGGAAAACCATGAATAAAAATCCAAACCTTGTGAAAATCGGATGAGATTTGGCCGAGTTATGGAGATGGGAAATTTTGACCCATGTCTATATACGAATCTCGGGGTAAGATTTGGACATGAATTTCGACCAAAAAATAGGTGTTCAGATTTTAATGCCAGATTGTTTTAGAGGGAAAACCATGAATAAAAATCCAAACCTTGTGAAAATCGGATGAGATTTGGCTGAGTTATGGAGATGGGAAATTTCGACCCATGCCTATATACGAATCTCGGGGTAAGATTTGGACATGAATTTCGACCAAAAAATAGGTGTTCAGATTTTAATGCCAGATTGTTTTAGAGGGAAAACCATGAATAAAAACCCAAACCTCGTGGAAATCGGATAAGTTTTGGCCGAGTTATGGAGATGGGAAATTTTGACCCATGTCTATATACGAATCTCGGGGTAAGATTTGGACATGAATTTCGACCAAAAAATAGGTGTTCAGATTTTAATTCCAGATTGTTTTAGAGGGTAAACCATGAATAAAAAGCCAAGCCTCGTGGAAATCGGATAAGATTTGGCCGAGTTATGGAGATGGGAAATTTTGACCCATGTCTATATACGAATCTCGGTGTAAGATTTGGACATGAATTTCGACCAAAAAATAGGTGTTCAGATTTTAATGCCAGATTGTTTTAGAGGGAAAACCATGAATAAAAATCCAAACCTTGTGAAAATCGGATGAGATTTGGCCGAGTTATGGAGATGGGAAATTTCGACCCATGCCTATATACGAATCTCGGGGTAAGATTTGGACATGAATTTCGACCAAAAAATAGGTGTTCAGATTTTAATGCCAGATTGTTTTAGAGGGAAAACCATGAATAAAAACCCAAACCTCGTGGAAATCGGATAAGTTTTGGCCGAGTTATGGAGATGGGAAATTTCGACCCATGTCTATATACGAATCTCGGTGTAAGATTTGGACATGAATTTCGACCAAAAAAAATAGGTGTTCAGATTTTAATGCCAGATTGTTTTAGAGGGAAAACCATGAATAAAAATCCAAACCTTGTGAAAATCGGATGAGATTTGGCCGAGTTATGGAGATGGGAAATTTTGACCCATGCCTATATACGAATCTCGGGGTAAGATTTGGACATGAATTTCGGCCAAAAAATAGGTGTTCAGATTTTAATGCCAGATTGTTTTAGAGGGTAAGCCATGAATAAAAAGCCAAACCTCGTGGAAATCGGATGAGATTTGGCCGAGTTATGGAGATGGGAAGTTTTGACCCATGCCTATATACGAATCTCGGGGTAAGATTTGGACATGAATTTCGACCAAAAAATAGGTGTTCAGATTTTAATGCCAGATTGTTTTAGAGGGAAAACCATGAATAAAAATCCAAACCTTGTGAAAATCGGATGAGATTTGGCCGAGTTATGGAGATGGGAAATTTCGACCCATGCCTATATACGAATCTCGGGGTAAGATTTGGACATGAATTTCGACCAAAAAATAGGTGTTCAGATTTTAATGCCAGCTTGTTTTAGAGGGAAAGCCATGAATAAAAAGCCAAACCTCGTGGAAATCGGATGAGATTTGGCCGAGTTATGGAAATGGGAAATTTCGACACATGTCTATATACGAATCTCGGGGTAAGATTTGGACATGAATTTCGACCAAAAAATAGGTGTTCAGATTTTAATGCCAGATTGTTTTAGAGGGAAAACCATAAATAAAAAGCCAAACCTCGTGGAAATCGGATAAGTTTTGGCCGAGTTATGGAGATGGGAAATTTTGACCCATGTCTATATACGAATCTCGGGGTAAGATTTGGACATGAATTTCGACCAAAAAATAGGTGTTCAGATTTTAATGCCAGATTGTTTTAGAGGGAAAACCATGAATAAAAATCCAAACCTTGTGAAAATCGGATTAGATTTGGCCGAGTTATGGAGATGAGAAATTTCGACCCATGCCTATATACGAATCTCGGGGTAAGATTTGGACATGAATTTCGACCAAAAAATAGGTGTTCAGATTTTAATTCCAGATTGTTTTAGAGGGTAAACCATGAATAAAAAGCCAAGCCTCGTGGAAATCGGATAAGATTTGGCCGAGTTATGGAGATGGGAAATTTTGACCCATGTCTATATACGAATCTCGGTGTAAGATTTGGACATGAATTTCGACCAAAAAATAGGTGTTCAGATTTTAATGCCAGATTGTTTTAGAGGGAAAACCATGAATAAAAATCCAAACCTTGTGAAAATCGGATGAGATTTGGCCGAGTTATGGAGATGGGAAATTTCGACCCATGCCTATATACGAATCTCGGGGTAAGATTTGGACATGAATTTCGACCAAAAAATAGGTGTTCAGATTTTAATGCCAGATTGTTTTAGAGGGAAAACCATGAATAAAAATCCAAACCTTGTGAAAATCGGATGAGATTTGGCCGAGTTATGGAGATGGGAAATTTCGACCCATGCCTATATACGAATCTCGGGGTAAGATTTGGACATGAATTTCGACCAAAAAATAGGTGTTCAGATTTTAATGCCAGATTGTTTTAGAGGGAAAACCATGAATAAAAATCCAAACCTTGTGAAAATCGGATGAGATTTGGCCGAGTTATGGAGATGGGAAATTTCGACCCATGCCTATATACGAATCTCGGGGTAAGATTTGGACATGAATTTCGACCAAAAAATAGGTGTTCAGATTTTAATGCCAGATTGTTTTAGAGGGTAAACCATGAATAAAAAGCCAAACCTCGTGGAAATCGGATGAGATTTGGCCGAGTTATGGAGATGGGAAGTTTTGACCCATGCCTATATACGAATCTCGGGGTAAGATTTGGACATGAATTTCGACCAAAAAATAGGTGTTCAGATTTTAATGCCAGATTGTTTTAGAGGGAAAACCATGAATAAAAACCCAAACCTCGTGGAAATCGGATAAGTTTTGGCCGAGTTATGGAGATGGGAAATTTTGACCCATGTCTATATACGAATCTCGGGGTAAGATTTGGACATGAATTTCGACCAAAAAATAGGTGTTCAGATTTTAATGCCAGATTGTTTTAGAGGGTAAACCGTGAATAAAAAGCCAAGCCTCGTGGAAATCGGATAAGATTTGGCCGAGTTATGGAGATGGGAAATTTCGACCCATGTCTATATACGAATCTCGGTGTAAGATTTGGACATGAATTTCGACCAAAAAAAATAGGTGTTCAGATTTTAATGCCAGATTGTTTTAGAGGGTAAACCATGAATAAAAAGCCAAACCTCGTGGAAATCGGATGAGATTTGGCCGAGTTATGGAGATGGGAAGTTTTGACCCATGCCTATATACGAATCTCGGGGTAAGATTTGGACATGAATTTCGACCAAAAAATAGGTGTTCAGATTTTAATGCCAGATTGTTTTAGAGGGAAAACCATGAATAAAAACCCAAACCTCGTGGAAATCGGATAAGTTTTGGCCGAGTTATGGAGATGGGAAATTTTGACCCATGTCTATATACGAATCTCGGGGTAAGATTTGGACATGAATTTCGACCAAAAAATAGGTGTTCAGATTTTAATGCCAGATTGTTTTAGAGGGAAAACCATGAATAAAAATCCAAACCTTGTGAAAATCGGATGAGATTTGGCCGAGTTATGGAGATGGGAAATTTTGACCCATGCCTATATACGAATCTCGGGGTAAGATTTGGACATGAATTTCGACCAAAAAATAGGTGTGCAGATTTTAATGCCAGATTGTTTTAGAGGGACAACCATGAATAAAAACCCAAACCTCGTGGAAATCGGATAAGTTTTGGCCGAGTTATGGAGATGGGAAATTTTGACCCATGTCTATATACGAATCTCGGGGTAAGATTTGGACATGAATTTCGACCAAAAAATAGGTGTTCAGATTTTAATGCCAGATTGTTTTAGAGGGTAAACCATGAATAAAAAGCCAAGCCTCGTGGAAATCGGATAAGATTTGGCCGAGTTATGGAGATGGGAAATTTCGACCCATGTCTATATACGAATCTCGGTGTAAGATTTGGACATGAATTTCGACCAAAAAATAGGTGTTCAGATTTTAATGCCAGATTGTTTTAGAGGGTAAACCATGAATAAAAAGCCAAGCCTCGTGGAAATCGGATGAAATTTGGCCGAGTTATGGAGATGGGAAATTTCAACCCATGCCTATATACGAATCTCGGGGTAAGATTAGACATGAATTTCGACCAAAAAAAAATTCGACGAGCTCTTGAAGCTATAATAAAAATTGAAAGCAAAAACAATTCCAATAATTCAACATACTATTAATTAATCAATTTAAAGGAAACTCTCGCGAATTTTCCAATAGTTTTTCTTTCTTAAATAAAATTTCTTGCTTGTAGTTCTCCTCCCCCTTCCCATTCGACCGGGCACAATTGAATCCCATACATATATGTAGTTAAAAGGCCGTTAAGTGAAAAACGAGGTATTTACAATGTGTTAACAACAACATTGCCATTTTTCATGGCCTTAACCCCTTGACGACCCCCGGCTCGTGCCAAACGCATGCTTATGAGATTTCTCAATTTTTTATGCGTTTAAACAGATTTCATTTTTTATTGCGCGACCCCTTTGCGACAACAGCAGCAGCAGCAGAAGAAAAGGCAAAAGGTCGACGACGTCATCATCTTGATAGAGCCAAAAGATGTGACACAAGGGACAAGCCCGACAAGCTGGCTAATATTGCAAAAGGACGCGCAAGGACTCGCAGGACAGACAGACACAATCGACGCCCGGCCAAACGAGTGCCAAACATTTATGAAGATTGAAAGGGTTGTCAAACACTTCATCCATCTTAACCGCGACCCAAGCAGAAAAAAAAATATAAACCCAAAAAAAGAAAAGGGTCTGCTCGCAAAAAAAAAAGGGTGCATCGATTCGTCCTGTTGCTCGAGGAGCTGCCGTTTGGGAAACATCTTGTTTTCTTTCGATTATTGAAATTGCCGGCAATACCCGTTTTATGATATGCCTCCCCCCCTCTCTCTCTCTCTCTTCGAGTTAACTTTGAAGAGCTCTAAACTCTTTTACGCACTCGTGACCTCAATTGTATTTAAAACCCAGTCTTCACTCCTCTCTCACCCCCCCCCCCCCCCTACTCTTCTACTATTTAAATAAGTCTCATTAGCTTAGCCGCTCGAGCTTCACATTCATCTTCATATTCAAATCCATTTCCTATTCAACTCTTTCTTTGGCGGAAATGCGTTCCTAACATGCAAAACGCACAAATGAAACGTCTTTAAGTGCCGCAATTATCAACAACAACAACAAATACATTTAATGTAAAACAATGTTGTAAAATACTCAAAAGAGAGAATAAAAAATACAATATCAAATCATAATAAGAAGAAGCAGACAAATCTGGAGCCACACGCGACCGGAAATTGCAAGCAATTTAACCAAATAAAACCTGACCGAAACATTTTGATGCCCCGTACGCATTGGGACAAAGGGTATATAGGGTATTATAGAAGCCGGAGACAACAACAGATCATCAAGATTTATTCGAATTTTTTCCTCAATTTCAAACATCGATTAATATCGATTTTAAAAAATGAAGGTTTATCAGAATTCCTCTAAGACTACATTATAAAGACTATAAATCGGCTATATATATAGGTATATGGTTCCTGTATAGTCCACAGAGATTTCCATTTTCGATATCTTCAACCCTTTTCCAAATATCGATAAGCAACAATTTTAAAAGAAGCCAGAGACAACCAACCAGATCTATTTTCACATTTTCTTAAATTTTGCCACATTTGGTGAAAGGCTTTTTTGCAATAAATTACAAAAATTTGGTCAGATCAACAAGATTTATTTATATCGATAAATATCGATTTCATGTGTAGAGGAAACTTCTTGTGCTTGTTCTATCAGCTTCTCATTGGCTACAGGGCATCTCATAGTCGGGCACGCTCGACTCTCGCACTAGCACTTGTTTATTAGATGCTTTGTTAGTTCAAACGCTTGAATGGCACAATGTGTGCAGCTACTAACTTGGCCATTACACAGCTTGCCTCCCCCGCCCCCTTTCTGCTCTCACTCCCCTTCACACTCCCACCAGCCCGCTCCTAACTGTCATTAATAATTTACCTTAAATGTGCAGCCAGTTACATGTACAAATGGCACTATATGACGTCCAGCTCGTCAATGCTACTTATGAGAAACCGAATGCTCAGACTCCCAATCTCTCAGCTGCCCAGCTGGCAGTTGGAAATGTCTTTGCTGTCCATGGGAAAACAACGACGGCGCCAAGATGCAATTGACAAGCGCACAGCAGAGAGAGAGAGAGAGAGAGACAGAGATAAAGATACAGATACAAATGCAGCTAAAGATACGCTTTAACTTGAAGATACAGCAACAAGTGCAATTAAAGTGCAGCAAGAAACAATTGCCAAAAGGCGTCCAAGCTCAACTCTTAAATGAGAGCATAACAAACCAAATTTGAACCAGCGTTCTCTCCTTTACAAGTTCAACGCGCAGACAGCTAAGCAAGACGATTGGCAATTGAACTTAAACCAAAAACATTTACCAAAAGGCGACTCTCACATGACAGCATAAAAAACGCTGCTGCATTTGAACCAGCATCATCTCCCTTGCTAGTTCAACGCTCAGACAGCTAAGCAGGGTGAGCTCGAGCCTTATCCAACAAACTGACGATTTACTTAAGCGATTAGTAAACCTCAATTTGACGAGTGCATTAAACAAGTGCTGCCGGAAACAAGAAGAAGAAAAAGTGGAAAATGGAAAACCGTCGAGAAATTTGAATGCCGCGGGATGTGCATTTTATGAATGAAAATGCGGAACGACAAAGCAAACTGGCGTTAAACTCGACAGAAACGTCAGAAAAAACCAACAAAATTTCATTCAAAGATCCGAGACAAGACCAGAAAACGCATCTGGCAGCGTGTAGGAAAAAAAAATGCCCCCAAAAGATACTCGAAGCCGAACTCAAACTCGAATGCGTATCTCGACTGATCGCCGCATGAATGAAAATAATTATGATAATTGCAATGGCAACTGCACGAGTATGCTGAAGAGGGGAAGGGGCTCAACTAATTGTAGGCTCAGAGGTTCAACGTTTAACCACAATGCTGAATGCAGAAACTGAAGAAGTTTCGTTTTTGGTATAGAAAACTCAATAAATCCATTGTTGCGCTTAATTATTGTCGAAATTCAAATTGTACCTGTGCCCGAGAAACCCGTAACCCCTAACCCGTAACCCCCTCTCAGACAGAGTTGTTCCTCTATTTTTTCCTACCTGTTCATCATTTATCTTCGAGCGATGCGCAAAATTTGAATGCAGCTCCGACATCCGTCAGATACAAAACAAAAAAGTAGCTGCAACTGGGCTTCTTTTTGTTTTGTTTTCTTTTCTTTCCAGTGATCTCTCTATAAATGCATCTTGGATAAAAAATGAGTTTCGTGTGGAAATTAGATCCTATTTGGCGCAGCGTGTGATTAGCGCGTCCCTTTGATCGCCCGATCATCGGCCCGATGATGTGCCGCGCCTCGCTCAGCTGCCCCGCTTTGATTTATATTTATATACATGCATATTCAATCATTCAATCATTCGAGACTCGTTCTGCTCGCAATTAAATTCAAATCAAACATTTATTTAAATGTTATGCACCGGTTGGTGGTTGATTGCATCCCATTTCAATTATTCGCTTCGATTTGAATGCAAGCTGTAGATGAGCTGCACTCAAATCGCACAGCTAAGCTAGAGAAAAGCAAGTGGAGACTGCTCGACGGGCAGATATCCTAGGTACAGCGACAAGTTACCGTTGCAAACATTCTAGCTTTCTTCTATGCAGACATAATATATGTTTTTCTTTCGGCTAACTCCAGCCTATACGAAATATGTTCTCAAGTAACTTGGGTATTTATGGTTCGATCTTTATGAAAATTTCGGGACATAAATATGGCACGAAATTGTGTGTAAATACTAAATGCCAAGACTCTGGCTTAAAGAATTTTCTATTTTTTCAATTATGGCGGAAATGGGCTAGACATTCAAAAAGTTAAATATTTGTTAGCTTTTTATACTATACGAGAACCTATATACAAAGCTTAGTGTAAGTAGCTCTTATAGTTTTCGAGCAATGCCTAAATAACCATATTTGAAAATCGATATTTATCGATATTTTGCATAATGATTGGAGTTATTGATACAAAACAGATTTACTTGTGCTGCGTCTACAAGACTATAAGAGAGAGACAAATGGTGAGAGAGAGACAAACGAAGAGAAAGATAGACAGAGAGGGAGAGAGAGAGAGAGAGAAAGAGACAAAGAATGAATTTCAGATAGAGTCAGACATACAGAGAAAGAGAGTGAGAGAGAAAAATTGAGAGAGAGGAGGATAGAGAGAGAGAGAGAAAGATCACATCAGAGAGAGAGAGAGAGAGAGAGTGAGAGAGAGAGAGAAAGAGAGAGAGAGACCAAATAAAGCACATATTTTAAATAGGATAATTAAAAAGTATTACAGTATCTACATGTGTCCAGCTCTTGTAGTCTGAGAGATCACACAGACGACCCATAAAACAGAAGCATAATTTAATAGAAGTTCACAATTAAAAGTTGATCAAAGGATACGCACCAACAAAAGTGACTAGCACACAAATGCCCAGCAATCAAAAAGCCATTCTGAAAGGCAAAGACTTGGTTTTCCTTCACAGACAAACTCTCGTCTTCATCCCTTTTTAGAGAAATTCAGCAGACAAACCGGAAAGGCGTTAATTATAGCAAGTATCCATGAGCGTACTGCTATATAGACCAAAATAATGGATCATTAATCAATAAATGGCGTAGAAATGTTCACGTATATATAAGTAAATATATATAGATTCAAGGGGAGCACAGCTGACGCCGTGCATCTTCACACCTCGCCGTGAGGAAAACCTTTCGGCAACATATGTGACCATGTAAGAGACCACGCTAATATCATTTTAATCGTGTCCAAATTGAGGGTTCAATGCACAATGGAAAATATTTCCCATAGCCACAAGATGCCAATATGTTAAGTAACAAGTTCTTGAGGCTGGGGCGGAGAACGAACCCAAACGAACCACAACGAAATTAGATTTTTAATTAAAATAATTTCGTATGCAATTTAGATAATCGTTTGCAAAAGAATAACAAAGTAAGCTCAAAACGAAAAGCAGCAAATATACTATATCTAAAGCCAAGCAGAAGTTCGCTTTGGCCGCAGCAGAAGCCAAGTCCAAGTCCATGAGATTGTTGCGGATCGGGCAGAAGTGCAGCCAGCAGCCGTTCAATATGAGATTTGTTTGCCGCATTTTCGGCGGGCATTGCGTTTTCTAATACCCTGCAGCGAATGGGCGAGAGGGTGTATCGGTTTGATTGTGTTTATAGCACAAAACCCAACTATGTGCTTATATGTGCGCCAGATATCATCCCAGATTTACCATTAAAAAGCCAATACTGTACTCAATCTGAGTTGTTATACAACACTGACAAATAAGATATAATACCTCTACCTATTGAAGAGTTGTAGGTCTGAAATTTAAATTAACTTTAATTTTATTAAGAAATATTCTAGTTAGGCCAATTCTCTGGCTTCCTTTATACAGTAGAATCTTAGCCAACTCTTAATAAGCTGTTGCACAACACTGGCAAGGCCAACACAGTTATCTCGTTGTTTAAGAGTTAAAGTCATTAAGTTTCCTTCACGTGTGATCAGACAAATTTTTAAAGACCGTTCGGCTGTTCCAGCGGCAGCCGAGCAATCTTTTTTTGAGTTGTTATACAACACTGGCTGTGCTTAAAATTTCTTAAATTTTAATCAGATGTTTTTGGTAAGCTTTTTTTTTTTGGCTTCCTTAATTCAAATAAACCTTAGCAAAAGTTATATACGCTGTTACACAGCACTGACATAGGTAACACAGTATTTCAAATTATCCAACACTAATAAGAGAAATACAATATATCTTATTACTTTAAGCTGTTGCCTCCAAATATTTTTGTTAAACCCATGCTTGGAAGCTTTTATTCAAGCAGAACCCAACCTTTTTTCTGCACTGTTATACAACACTGCGCACAGAGTATGTTGCAGTTGTGCGCTTTTCTGCGCCCACAAACTTTTCACTTGTTTTATATTTCATTTTTTTTTTTCGTGGGGCGTTTACCTGAACGAAGGCGGACGTCGGAGCAGCCAAATAAAATGAAGCACATTTTTTATACAAATCGGAGTAGGCGGCGGCAGCACAGCCTGAAGGAGGGGAAGGCCGAGGAGGAGGAGGAGGTGGCAGAGGCCAGTTGCACAGGTGGAAGAGTAGCCAAAGAAAGAGTAGCAGCAGCCGGCTGCATCTAGATGCGAGAATTACAGCCGCAGCCGCAGACTCAACCTCAATCTCAAGCCTGGGTCAGGCGCACACGCACAACAACAACATCAACAACAACGGCAAAATATTTAAATTGATCATCTCCATTTAATAAAGGCGCAGGCCTCATCTCCTCTGCAGTTGGTCGTGGCTGCTGCTGCTGCTGTTGCTGCCGCAAAAAAGTTCTTAACTTAATTTCGCAACGATTTTCATAATTCACCATGAACACCATCGCGGTGGTTGGTCGGTGGCTGTTGCAACTGTTTTGGAAGTTGGGCCCGCACCTGCCCCCGCACCTGCCGCCACCAGCAACCACCTGCCTCTCCGTGACGCCCATCTGTTCAATTTCTGTTGAGCCATCCGGCGTGTGGGGGTGTCAGGAAGTGCGGCAGAAGACTTTCTGCATGTAATTATGGTAACATGCTTTTGGCAAGTTCTTTTTGCAATACTCGCCCCAAAACAGAGTTGTCGAGTTTTGCATTTAAATGGGTTTTAAGCAGAAGACTGCCAAGAGGAAAATGTAACCATTTTTAAGATAACTCGAGGATTATCTGAAAATTTTAGAAAGATCGGACTATGTTACGGACCAAGTTACCTAAGAAAGCGTTTTGTATAGGGTGTATATCTCTATATCTCTACATCTCTATATATCTTAATATCTATATGTCTATATCTCTATATCTCTATATATATATATATATCTATATCTCCATGTCTATCTCCATCTTTATCTCCATCTCTATCTCCATCTCCAACTCTATCTCTATCTCCATCTCCAACTCTATCTCTATCTCTATCTCCATCTCCATCTCCATCTATATCTGTATATATCTATCTTACGACTATAGTTATTTATTTGATTCACCTGACAACCCTGTTTCGATTGCTGCAGAGCAACAGCTCCCACTCAGAGGCAGCAGCAGCCGAGGCTTCGGCTTACATTGAGTCGAGCACAAGTTGATTTTTTATTACGCGGTCTACGCCTTTCATATTAAAAGACAAGCCCTGTTTCGAGTGGTTTACATAAATGAAATTAATGCGCCCAACATGAACCTGAGACCCAGACACGCTGAGCTTGACTTGGGATCTGACTCTCGACTCCGACTCTCGAGTCTGGGGCTAGAAGATTACAAATGGTTGATCTCGTCTTTGGCTAATTTGACTGTCCATTGTGGCCGTAATTTGTGCGGCCTGTGCAATTATGAGATAAAGTGGGAAAGTGCGCTACAATTTTCCCCTCAGCATATATAATTGCAAGATTTGCCAGACAGGGAGAGCAACAGAGAGCGAGAGCGGGAGGGATAGAGGGCAAGACCACCTGCACGTGAATTTCTAGGCATTGCTGTAGGTGCACTTACAGAAATAAATTGCCTAATTAAATTCTATCCACATTAAAACTCTAATTGATTTTGGTTAAGGAATATATTTGATAATCCTTTAAAGACCTTCGAAAATTTGAACATTTTTTGAGCTCAAATAAAATCAATTTCCTGCAAAAGTTTTCTATACAACTTTTCTAGAAATATATTGTGGCATTAAAAATAGTTTTATCATGGACATGTGCCCCTCTTTTTCTGAGTGTAAAGCGCAATAATATGATTTTTCAGTCAAAGACAAATAAAAATATATTTTTGAAAAATTTACTATGCCAAGAATCTGCCAGAAATGTTGGCTATAACAGAACGGGTATATTTATCAAAAATTGTATAAATAGTTGCACAACCTTTTTTCGCTCAGTGTAGTTGGCAGCACTTTGCATTCGAAAAGTCAAAAGATAAAAATAAAAAAACAAAAGGAATACCCAACCGAAAACTGTAAAAACTAATGATCTATGGACATGCGCTGATTTTATGACCTGCAGATTATG
The DNA here is from genome assembly GCF_003285875.2 of Drosophila novamexicana. Lineage (NCBI taxonomy): Eukaryota > Metazoa > Arthropoda > Insecta > Diptera > Drosophilidae > Drosophila > Drosophila novamexicana. The sequence continues at coordinate 2,094,238 of NW_020824834.1, forward strand.
GTCAAAGAGAGAAATGAAACTCGAGAGAGAGAGAAAAAAAGCAAAAAGTCACGCACTCGGCGGCCTGCTGAGTGTCCAGGATCAGAATTTACCTGTATAGCGAGCTGGCGCCGCAAATCCATAACAAAAATGCACGAAAATCCGTTAGACAGACGCGTAGAGATAAACCAAGCAGATCCTTAAATAAATAAGAACGTTGCGCTCATTTCGTATGCAAGGCAGATCTTGTAGCTCATAGCATAGCTATCGGCTCGGAGTTCGCTTCCTTTGCGACTTGCTGACTTTTGCCGTTTCCCAGTATGATGTCCTTTGTGCAGGACTCTAATGATGGTAAAAACTGTTTTTCTTGCCAGCCTGGCATTTTGTCCTGTTCGGCTCTCACCTGAAGTGCGGCACTTTCCATACACCTTTTGTCCCTTTTGTCATCTTGCTTTCTGCTGCTTTGTCCCAGATGCCATTAATTCGTAATGAGAAAGGTGTCAACCGGCGCAAAGTCAGTTAGACAAATATTAAGAGAAACGCCTGCGCATGGCCAAAACGGCTGCAGGTTCTGCTTAAAATCAATTAGTTCGCATAGAAATATATACGAACTATCTACAGCTGTACTAAATGCTGAACAAATATATGTTACAATCTGCCTTTTGTTTCATTTTCCATTTTCCATTGTCTTGCGGAGATCTGTAGAAGGCAGCTACAAGAAATGGCTGCAAATTTATGGCTCAATCTGCTGCGTTCTTTCAATTGTGCTCAAGGAATTGTTTTGGATAGCGAAAAGAATATGTAGATCGAGTTAATTACAACAGTTCGAACTCGGCTCGAGCTGAGCACAAGACATTTCCTGAGAGAAAATATCAATTCAGTTCCTAAGAAAACCGAAGTATATCTTTAAAACTTAGACGTTGATCGCATATAATACCCTTTAAATGGGGCAAAAAACATAAAGATTCTTCTACATTAAACTTGAAAGTCTTTAAGCTGATCTTTCGCAGAAATCTTCTTGGCGTTCTCTGAACAAATCATCATGTAGATCAGCTGACCTAAATAAACCTGAAATCAAGTATTTGAAATTAATTAAGAGCATGAAAGAAGCCTATCTACAATCGCCAGACTTAAGCTTATCCAAAAGATCTGCTAACAGAAGTAGGCCTCAATATATTAACCGTGAAAGTGCTTCTGTTTATTTCTAACATTTTGTAACTTTTGCGAATATTATTCATTTATGCTGAATATTAGAAAAAGTTCGCATTAATATTGAATAAGCTTTCTGATGAACTTTAAGCAAACAAAAGTTCGCTAGCGGCAAACATTAAATACTTTTTAAAACAAAACAAAAAGCTTCTGATCGAACATAGTCGATTGCAAACTTCATTCCCTTAAGGTTTACTAAAAGTTAACCTTTTAACAATATTAGCTTGAAGTTCTGAACTCTTAACGATCATTATCATATGTATCTCAACTGATCTTGAAAGTTGCTAATCTTCTTAACCTTAAATAAATTTAACGAGATCTAGTCTGGAGAAGCAGATCGTAACGATCTCAAAGATTACAGCACCTTAAGAGAATACAAGACAAGATCCATTTAAATCTTCAAGAAGTGACTCACAGATCACCTTGAGTCTATTGAAGATCACTAGAAACCGATCATGATCAACTTGAGGATCATCTTTAAAGAGCAATATAATATATTCTTTAAAGTTCCGTCTGAATCTTTAAGGAAACCTGCACATATCAGATGTCACTGAAGATCACATGAAAGCACCTTAATCAGATCAAACTTTAAGTTCATAAGAGTCAAGATGAAACTGTTTAAATCAGATTGAATGAACCGTAGTAATAAGATCAACTTAATATCTTGCGATAGAATCGAACATCAAGACCATACTCATATTAATAAGTTCAAATTATAAGCCAGATCTTAACTATCTCAAAGAGCATACGACTAAAAGGAAAGATAATATATTCTTCCAAGAAGCAACTTCGAACTTCACGATAAAAGCTCTTTAAGATTATGGGAATGTTATATAGATTCATCCAAGTTCCGTCTGGAAGAGACTACTCACAGATCTGATCTGATCTGACCTGAAGATCTGTTTAGCTGAAGATCACTTGGAACCTTCTTATTGATTCAACATGAAAATCACGCACATATTAATTAGATCAACTGAAAATTAGATCTTAACGATCTCACAAATCAAACGACTCAATAGGAATTCAATATACGTTCCTCAAAGTTCCGTCTGGAAGTAACTTCTCACTAATTGCAGATCACTTGGAGCCCCTTTACAATCACAATCACAACCCTTTCGTTCTTTTTGTTTATTTACCAAACGACACATTTCTTGAGTGGATTCATGTCGCTGCCCAGCTTACAATTGAAGGCCTCACTAAACTCGGGCATGTTGCTGAGCGTGCCCACGACCCGAAACTCCTCGTACGCGTGCACGTCCGTCTTCAGCTTGCTCAGCTTGGAGGCCGTGTTCCGGCCGGTGCACCAGGTCTGGGCAAATTTCAGAAAGAACAACTGCCGATTGTTAAAGTCCACGCCGAGCAGCGGTTTCTCCAGCCACGCCTTGTTCTGAGTATGCCGCTTGTAGGCGTAATAGGCCATGCGAGCGCCGACATTATCGGCAATATTATCGCCGGAGGTCAAAGTGCCATTGGTAGCGACGCCCAACAGTATATATTTATTGTACTGCGACTCGAGGCAGCGATAGCGTGCCTTAAAGTTGCGCAAAGAGCCCGCTGACCACCAGTTCATCTTTTTGCCATCAAAGTTGAACTGATAGCAATACGAGTCGAAACCGTGCGCCATCTCGTGTCCGACAATATTCCCAATCCCGGCGAACTTGAGCACGTCGGGCAGACGGACATGGTAGAGGGGCCACTGGGACATTCCGATCGTGATGAATGCCTGATTGAGAAAGTCCGCATAGTAGGCGTTCACAGTGCGCGTGGCCATCAGCTGCGGTATCAGCGCCTTGTCCACGGAACGCAGACGTATGCGCGCCCGATTGCGCTCCAATGTGGCCAGATTCTCGAACCAATCCGACGACATTTGCATATCCGCATAGGCGGCATCTATAAGCTCCGGATGCTGCAGCTCATCACTGTAGCCGACCAGGACATCCATCGAGGCCAGCTTGGTTCGAGCCTGCGACCGTGTCTCCTCGTCCAGCCAGCTGTACTGCTCGAGCAGCTCATAGAACGTGTCCCTGATGTGCCGCGCCAGCTGCAGCACATCGGCGCGCCGTTCCGCATCAAAGAGACGCCCAATAAACCAGGGCAGCAGCGCGTAGTTGAAGTACGTTTCGGTGACAATGCGACAGGCATTCGTTGGGCTGCTGGCATTGCGCGTACTCTGCGTCTGCCAGGTGGCATAGAACTTCAGCAGCAGGCGCTGCTGCACATACGAGCGCAGCAGCGGCAGCGGCTGCTGCTCCAGAAAGTGCACCAGATCCCCGACAGACTGCAGCTGGTTGTGCACCAGCCAATGCGACTGCTGTGTGCCATTGAAGGCCAGGTCGAAGTAACGTGTCCAGTTCAGACGCTCCTCCTTGTGCCGCGCCAGAAACTCGCCGAGCGTCAGCTGCTCCGTTTCATTGCGCGTCTTCGCCAGCTGCGTAAGATTCCGTTCGAAACGCGTGAGATTCTCGAAACGTCCGAGAAACTCCAGACGTTGCTGCTCTTCGTTCAGCTGAAAATCCCTCGTCATATTCTGCAGCTGCTCGGGCTTGAAGTTGGCCAACATTTTGCTGGGCGCCTGCAGCAGAATGACGAACTTGCGCAACGACGTGCTGTAGTGCACCTTGAGCGGCAGCAGCGGATACAGCTCGTAGGGCGACATGAAGTTCACGTAAACCCAATCCTCGCGGCTGGCGTTCTGATGATGCGCCTGACCCGGCTGGGCATAGCGATCCTCCAGCTGACCGCCGGCCATGAATCTGGCATAGCCCAGCGACAAGTTCGACTTCATTTGCACGCAGCTGGCAAAGAATTGCTTGGCCTTCCAATCGGCGCCGTTCCTGGACTCATTTCTGGCCGGTTCCGTGGCATTCTTCAGATGCTGCAGCACCTGCTCATCAATATCCTTTTGTATGGCCGAGAGCAGGCTGGAGTTGCGCTGTTCCGGCTGCAGCAGCGGCGACTGCTTCCAGCTGCCGCAGGCGTACTCGTAGAAATTCTCGCACGGATCGACGCTGCGATTCATGATGGACAGCATAAAGCTGCCGTATTGCTCCAGCAGCTCTTCGCGCTGCGCTATGCGACGGGGCGTGGCAAAGAAATCGCTGCTCGTATTATTCTCGGGGAGTTCGGCGGCGGCAACTGCGACTGCAAGCGCAGCGACTATTGTTAACGTGGCCAACAGCGTTTTGGCCATGATTTGATTTTGGACAACGCGCTCGGCAACTGCCGCAAATGTTCTAAACTTTGTAAGCTGCGCGCTATGCCAATTTATACGCCACGTGCAACAGGTTGAAGCGAGCTGGCAACAACTAATTTTGGGCACTTTTTGATACCCTGCACCGTGTGGCAAATGGGGTATGCCAAATATTTAGTGAACGTATGTAACAGGTAGCTTTTAACGAAACTGCCCAGATCTATCGGGGCCTAAAGCCAAAATGCCTAGCCGAATCTAACCCAAGTTCAGAGTCAGACTCTCTCAGAAATATATTCATAATATATATATTTAAATATATTTTAAATATATTTACATATTGTTTTATATTTATGCTTCATCAGCTGCAATAGTTTGATGGTGTAGACAGCTTTTAACTATTCACTCTAACCAACTGATATACCCTGGTATACCCTATAAACTTGGCAACTTTGTAAGCCTTTCTTAGCATATTATTTATCTGAGCTAAAAATCATAGCAATATATAAAAATAAACATATTTTGAATAATTTCGGACTTCGAGCACATTAACAGGGTATCTGCTAGTCAACCTCATCCTCATATCTATATCTCTGTCTCTGTATACATATTAGGTAACGTAAATGTAAGTACTAGAATGCATATTAGTCTTCTTCAAGCACATGTACAGGGTATCTGCTAGTCAGGCTTTAGCCGTGTATTCTACATCTGTGTCTCTTCATATATATAAAGGTTTATATATACTTAAAACAGTTTGAATATATTTAAGTCTTCTTCGAGCACAACTACAGGGTATCTGGCAGTCGTGCCGCGTGTCTGCCGCACTCATTACGCCACGCTTAGTTTGGCACGTTGATTTGGTTGTATATTTGTACGGAATGTTTTTTTTTTTCTGGTTTTATTCAAAAACCAAACTCATTCTTCAAACTCACCACAGAAACCACAATTAGCTGCTGGAAAAATTTATTGTTATTCTAAATCAGATTTAAGCGAATATCTTGAGCGAAATCTGCGCCTCTTCGAACTCTCGGCACATTCTCCAATTAATTTAATTTTGTTTGTTTTTTTATTTTTGTTTTTCAAGCACTTTACCCGATTCTCTTATCACTCTTCACTTATCGTTTGATTCTGCTGTTGTTGTTTTTTTTCCTCGTTTTTTTTGGAAGTTTTTAACCTATTTTATCGCTAATTATAGATCAGAGCTTGGTTTTGTTTGTATTTTTGGTTTGGTCGAATGTCACATGTTAATGACCCCATTCGAAATAATAGCCGCAATTATAATGCAAAACATTTCTAAATGAATTTGAACTTTGCTTTTGGATTTTTGTAATAATTTTTCTGTCAAAAAAAAACTTTTGTCGAAATTGATACATTTAAATTCGGAAAATGTTGTTATTAGGTTTGTTTTTATTTAATTAAATAAGCTTAAACTCCTTCTTGGAGCTCTGAGCTTAAAGGAACTAGCCGAGTCTTTGGGCTCTACCCGGAACGTTTCACTGGCTGCTATAGTTTTTAAAAAGGCTTTTCTATATTTTAAAAGTTAAAAAACAAGCCTAGACCTTTAAAGAATAAAATACTCTGTGATTGCAAATATTGTATAATATTATCACCTAAGCTAGCATAGCCTTGGAGTTCTAGCCGGAACGTTACACTGGCTGCTACACTTCATAAGGGATATTCAAATAAATATTTGTCTCAATGTCCACAATTTCCATAAGCCCATTGTAAGCGTAAGCGTTTTATTTATATTACTCTCTATCCTCTATTAACCGCTGTCCGCTCTCAATTATCATTTGAGGCGCCTCTCTTTGCGCTTCTCATGCCCATTGTATTCGATTGCCAGGTGATCAGCTACTGTTTGCCCTGGCTTAGCCGCGTGAGATCATTTCATTTGTGTGTGTTACCTAATGCATTTGAAGCTCTCTAATCGTGGCTTCATGAATGAACCCACGTCTAGAGGGTCTAATGATGCATGGAAAATACTAATTCCAGTTGCGCTGACCACAAAATACTCATTAAAGCAACCAACGATTATTGTTAGGAAAAAAACAAAAACCTTTGAATAATTAGAGTAGATCCGCAGCCAAATCCACAGCTATACATATAGTTATAATAATGGAGTTGTCTTAAGGTATTTCGTTGATTTATGAACAGCTAGAACAAAGCTGAAAAAATGCGGTCTGGAGCTGGTAAATCGCATATGAAACCAGGAAGTCACGACGACAAACGGCGACACGCGACAACAACAAATTTTTTTGGCATAATAAGGAAAGCATTAGTTAACATTTTAACCGACACGAAGGGGAGGCGTGTCGTGTGCCCGACACGCGCATCTTAAAGATGCACAAAAAAAAGGGTTACGCAAAGGGTTACGCGAGGGTTGACAGGATATTTGCCAGTCGGGCAGCTGCGGGGAAAGTGTGCTGCGGCTTATGAAATGGAAATGCGTGCCAGAAGCAAGCGCCGGGGGGAAAGTGATTTTGTTTTCCTTCAAAAATATCAATACATATAAGAAAAACCCCAAAAAAAATTGGGGCGTGGCAGCGCTGACTTTTAATTACGCCCGCTGAATGCCTGTCAAGGCAGCTCAATGCCCGTGCCAGTCAAGGTGAACGCCTGTCAGCAGAAAATAAAAAACACACACACACACACACGTACACAAATAAAGATCGAAAGGTGAAAGTTGTGCATTGTGCCAAAATGCATACACTCAGAAAAAAATGTGACCAATAACAGTTTTAGTCTTAATCCAAGTCTTTTTTTTTTGTATTATAAATTAAATGAAAATTTGTTTAAAATAAAATCCCTTCTCTCTTTTTTTAAAGGAAATAAAAACCCATTTAAAGTCATTTTTTTCTTAATTTATATTCTCAATGAAAGATATTTTAAATGCAATGAAAATTAGTTCAAAAAAATTTTGTCCTATTCCAAATTCCTTTTTCTTAAATGAAATAAAAAGGAAATTCGTTTGATATATATTTTCTCAAATTCTTCTAGCAAACATTTTAAGGAGAATTCGAGCATGTTTTGCTCAAATTTTCAAGAATTTATTTCAACAAGTAGCTTACGCTTAATTCAAGCAATTCTGTGATTTATTTAAGAATATTGAAACAGAAAATGCACGTCAATAAAGTGAAAAATTGGGGAAATTAAATACATATCAAGCTAGACAAGACTGTAAAGCTGACCAGAATTGGGAAAATGAAGTGAAATTAAGAACTGCATTTTTTCGCCGAGTGTAAGATTAAGAAAAAACAGTTGCCAATTGCAATTGCAGCACATCCTGCTGCGCGGCAGCTGCGACCACGCGGCCACAGTTAAAAAAGTGTACATTAAATCCTTTTTTCAGGCTCAATTTGTTGCAGCTTCTGGCAAGGTTGTGGCTCGTCCTGGCTTAAGGCAAGCTGCGCCAACTAAATCGAGCGCTCCAACAAAAGGACGAGCCCCGCTTATTCCAGGTTTTTTGGCGGTTTATATCCTTACATTTTCCCTTCTTCTCTTTATTTTTTTTTGTGGCATTGTTACATTGCGATTACTTTAGCTGCAACACGGCGATTAACACGCAACCGCCGGCACATCCTTTACCGGCATCCTGGCCAGGATGGCTACCTGGAGCCAGCTCCTGCCCCTGCCTCAGTCGAGTTTCATTTCTCTTTTTTAGGCGAATGCCTTTATTGCTTTCTTATACGCGCTTTGATTTCTATTGCGGCAATATCCTTTATCCTTTGTGCCATTGTTGCATGCACCGGCTGGCAAACACATTAGAGTTGCAACCGAGCCGTACAAGAAGAAGAAGAAGATGAAGAAGGGTGTGCGTGCGGGGGCGGGGTGCGAAGCCAAAAGTGACAGCATTTCAGCATCTAAAGATCCTTTAACGATTTTCAATTCAATTCACCAATATTTAATCTGTTTTTACAGAGCGAGATACCCCGCGCTCTCTCTCCCTCTCCCTCTCTCTCTCTCCCTCTCTCCATATATGTCTGTCTCTTTTATAGGTTCTTAACGGTTTGCAGTTTTTCATTTTCTGATATAATTTCCAATGGGGACCACACACACACCATAATTTATATATTGCGCATATCGAAATTTAAACAAATATATAGATTCTTTCTTTAATAATATTTAAACACAACCAAAAAAATACTTTAAAGGTTTCAATAAAATCTTATGTTTGGCCCAAAATAGATACTCAATCAATATATTTTAAACCTAAGCTGAAAGTGAGGTCAAGGTTCAAACCCTCAGCAATAGTTTTTATGATAGAACTTTAACTGCAAATGGGATTAATACAAGGAAAAACCCCTAACTACGCAGTTAAAGACTTGAAGTTCAGACAATATTGAAAATGTTCTTGCATTTCCACGAGGATTCGATCCTTAAGCTTTGTGCTCATTGTGCCGACACTTGGCCCACAGACAAGCTCTGTTATATAATCAAATATAGGTTATAAAATATAGGAAAAGTCACATATAGTAGGGTCAAGGTTGAAACCCTTAGTAATATATTTGTACATTGGGATATAGTTCATAGACGAAACATAGGAAACTTCAATTACGTCTAAGAATCATGAGATTATCCGAAATTTAAATATATTGCAAAGCCTGCTCATCTAATAGCCCCTGAATGCGGTTCAAGCCCTCAGAAATCGATGCGAATCTTGTGAAAGAACTTTTGCAGAAAATGTCCAATACCGCTTCAACAGACAGGTTTGAGATTCAGAATAGTTTTTGCATATGACAAATATGATATATGAAAGTACATTTTCATGGGGATTCGATCCTTAAACTTCTTGATAAGTTTCTCTCAGCTTAAATTTAAATATACAACTATATTTATATACTATCTAATCCTCCATTTTGCTTGCCTGGCATAATCATAAGAACATATCCTAAATCTATATAAATTGCATTCTCATTGAACAGCCCCTTAATAGAGTTACAATGGGCGTGGCCCGGCACGCTTATCGCCTGCAACGCCCACGCAAATGTTCAGATTTTCCTCTTCCATTCATTTTTTTTTTATATATTTTTTAATTTTTTTCAAATACAAATTCTACAACAGATTGATAATCAATCAAAGTCATAAACGAATCGAAAGGCGATCAAAACTGATTAAGCATTAAGAGTGAGAGAGAGAAGTCGAAAATGGCGTGCAACCCCCTGACGATACGTACTGACTCGGGCAGCGGGTTTTTCACTAGTTTCGCCTAAAAGGCGTGCAGCCTGGCGCAATCATGATGAGTAATTGATAGTGACATAAACGCAACTAGCCGAGCAATATGCCAGCTGTTTTAGGTAAATCCGACCAAGGGGTATGGGTGCTGCAGGGGGGAGGGAGGGCTGCTGCAGGGTGTGGGCCCTGTTAAATAGGGGTAGTTACGCGGCGCCAAGTGCTGATAATGATGATGTGCAACCCTTTACGCCTAGTTAAGGCTCGCCTCTACCTCTTTTTTTTGGGTAAAAAATAGCAAATTCTCACTTTATTTGTGTGTCTATAAAAATGCAATCATTTGTTGATGCCCAGTAAGCATTTGAGGGAGAGGGGGGAGACAAAGGGTGAGGATGATTGCGGAAAGATTTATGAAAAGGGCGGGAGAGAGAGGAATCTCCGACAAGTTGAGTCTATTCATATTTACTTTATTTGGTAAAAACTTACATATATGTATATCCTAGTATTTTTTCAATATTTCCCAGTATTTCCCTAAAACTTTATTTAATAAATATTTATTCTATTCAATAAAAACATTAAGTAAATATTCCAGTATATTTGCATTAATATCAATATTTCCCAGTATTGCCCCAATATTGTACTAAGGGAAATTTCCCTTTAACCATTTAAGATATAATATGTATAAGATATAAGAGAGATAAATATTTATTATATTCAACATAAACGTGACTAAATATTCTAGTATTTTTGCAATATTTCCCAGTATTGCACCAATATAGTACTAAGGGAAATTTAGGCTTCAAACTCCCGAATGTACAGAAATTTAGATAAAATATGTAGAAGAGCGTCTTCTAAAGAACTGTCTGCTTAATATTCTAAATGTTTACTTTATTCAATAAAACAATCAATATATATTCTAGTATATTTGCAATATTTCCCAGTATTATCCAAATATGCCGGTAGGGGAAATTTAGGGTTTAGGCTCCAGAAAAATTCAGAATTTTTGTCAATATGTACAGCTGAGAGCTTGCAACTTGACTTGTCGCTATTAACAGGGTATTCGCCAGTCGGGCACTGCCGACTGCTGCAACCCTTTTCGAAGCCACCTTAATATGTGCATGATATGCCCCTTCTCTTTGATTTATAGCCATGCCAAGCTGTCGCACGAAAACAATGCCAAGTCCCTGGTATATGCGGCCCATCGGATATCATAATTATGATAGCAACAATAAGGACGGCGAATTGTTGAACTATGTGGCAACCGGCAGCCAGCCAGCGTTGCCACCCTTTGGCCTCGATCTCGGACTGGGACTGGGCCTGGGTCTGGGTCTCGGTCTGGGCCCGGAGCCACAGACATGTCTGCCATATTTTGGCCTCGAAATGCCGTCCACAGCAGCCGTCACGGCCAAGGCGCACAAATTGCTGCCAGAGTTCTTGATACCGCTGCACGAAATCATGTTTCAACATCATTATCAGCAGCAGCAACAACAGCAACAGCAGCAGCAGCAACAACAAAGGCAGCAGCCAGTGGCAACAGGAAGCACAATGGGCACATTAATTAATAGTCAGCCGGGGCTAACGTATGCCAAAACAGAGACATTTGCCAGCGCCAGTTTGTATGCTACAAAGTCGTTAACCCCACAGCAACAGCAGCAGCAGCAACAGCAGCAACAGCAGCCAGCTGCCCCATGTGGCATGCCCCAACGAGCGCGTCACAATGGCGAACAGCAGTTCGTGCGTCATTTTCACGAACGGGATCGTCGCATACGCGAGCATCAACTGCAGCAGCAGCGACTGCGTGATTTTGCCGACGACGACGACAAGGACGAACAGCAACAACAACAGCAACAGCAACAACAACAACGGGAGCAGCAGCAGGTGGAGCTAAAGCCGACGGGCCATAACAATCATTGGCATGGTGTCGTCTATGATGGCAATGGCAATGCCATGACGGCAACTCCCAAGCACAGCAGCAACAACGCCAGCAACAACAACAACAACAACAACAGCAGCAGCAACAACAACAACTCGGCGGCAACAGCCTTCGCCTTGACGCTGCCCCAACCAGAGATTGCTTCGCACAAGCAGTTCCGCATTTACGAGCACTCAAATGGTCAACTTTGTTGCGATGGCAACCCTGGCAGCCCCACAGCAACAGCAGCAGCAACAGCAGCAGCAGCAACAGCAGCAACAGCAGCAACAACATCTACAACAACAACAACAATGAACAAAGGTAAGTTTACGGCTTTCGCCTGCTAATTGATTTCGTCTCGGGTCTCAGATTTAGCTATTTATATTGCATGTACAAATAATATATAATAATATATTAAAACGAGCCACTATTAACCGGCTTTGCACGGACCAGGTTTTTCTTCTATCAATTTTAGTCAATACTTTATATAATTTACATGAATCTTGGTAAATTAACTTAAGGCGTATTTTCCACACAACAGTTAAAAATTACAGCTTCCTAGCTCTTAGCGTTTGGGCTGTGCGTTGATCGTCAATCAGTCAGTCAATCAATCAGCTAGAACAACTTTGTATTTATAAATATAAAGCTAATATCAAACGCCTGTTAAGCGTAGGGGTCTAATATTTCAAATAAATTTATAATATTTAATTGATTAGTTGCTCATCAGTCAATCAATCAGTCAGTCAATCATTCAGCCAACACATTGATTGAGCTGATAATCTGTCTTTCAATCAATCAATCAGCAAACAAAAACATGTGTTTAAGTAAAACTATGTAGCTTTTATATATCTTTAATTAATTGTATGGGCTCATATATTTGACTACACCAAATTTGATTGATTGATTTGATCATCAGGCAGCCACTCAATCATTCAATCACTCAGTCTGCCCAAACAACGTAATATATCTATATATTCAACTATCACATCAAATCACATCACATAACTTCTAATGAATGTATGGACTTAAATTTAGTTTGGGTAAATTAAATCTGATGGACTGTGTTGATTGATCAGTCAGTCAATCAGTCTGTCCACCAAAATAACTTTATGTAGACAACCATGCAGCTATTATATAGCTTCAACCGAACGGATGAGCTTCAGATTCCGCATTACTTCTGATTGACTTCTCACTTCTGTTGATCAGTCAGTCAGTCAGTCAATCAATCAATCAATCAATCACTCTGTCTGCCAACACAACTTTCATTTTTTATAGATATACGGTTATGATAGGTTGTTAATTGAACGTATTAGCTTAACTTTAGTCTAGGTACATTAAATTTGATTGACTAAGTTAACCATAAGTCAGTCAATCAGTCAGTCATTTTTGAAGCTTCATTTTTGTCCTTCGACTGAGTTCTCTGCCCAGTTCAAAGCATTTTACAGTCCAGCAAATCGAATTGAGGCAAAGCACAACATTTCCATCCAAGAACCTTGAACCTTTTACCGACCCCAACTACCCCCAAGTAGCAAAACCCCCTCCCCTCGCCCGCCCCTCCCCAGAATCCTACCCGGCACATTGAAACTTTCAACTCAATTACAAGCGCTTCACTTAATAGAAACCATGTCGAGGCATGTGCAGCTAGCTCCATGCGATACACCTTGCCGGACATTCGCACCACATCAACACACACACGCACCCCCGAAAGATGTGCGTGTGTGTGTGTGTAACCCCAAGCAACACACAAACTCCATTTAAAATCACTAAAATATTAATAAATTGCACAAAAGTGCGAACAAAATATGCGTGAAAATTCTCAAGTGCGAGCAACTAAAAAAAATCAACCTCGAGAACAACTTTATTTAATGGAATTTAAAACCACTTTTCAGTGGGTGGCAACGGGTGGCAGCGGGTGGTTGCGGCTGCCTCGGGGCGCACGGCTAAAAAACGAATTCGAACCACAATTGCATGAGGTAACCTTTGACATGGCACGGCAAATAAATCGAAACGCACCCTTAGAAAATGTAAAAAAAAAGAAAAGCTCACGCTGGTGTCAATACCAACTGTGCCCGTGCAGGTCCTGAGCTGCTTATGGCCAATTGAGCGCACCCCCTCTCCCTTCCCTCCCCCACCGACCGTCCCCCTGCTGGCAAATCCAATAAAATCGCTTTACAAGCTGTAAAGCAAAGATCATAAATCCCATTTGCCTTGCAACAAAAAAAAAATGAAAGTGAGTTCCTTTTTTAAATGTGTTTTTTTCCATATTCATTTCCAAAGATGGTTTTTTTAATGGCGGCCTTTTTAAGGGTAAGATTTGCATAAAGGGTTGGTAATAAAAAAAAAATCAAAATGGCAGGCACAAAAGGATTTAAAATTTTCGAAAAAATCAAAGCCTTTTCTTGAACTCCTTTCCTAGTTTTTCTTCTTCTTCTTATGAAAATGTTCTTACTTTTTATGCCTTTAAGATAAATATAACTTTTTTTATATTAAATAAAAATATATTAATAATAAATATATTAAATAAAATAAATTAAATAAATAAAATAGCAAAAATATATTAATTAGAAATATTTCAAATAAATTAAATTAAATAAATAAAATAGTAATAATATATATAAATAATAATTTATCAAATAAATTAAATTAAATAAATCAAATAGTTAAAAAATAAATCAAATAGTTGAAAAATAAATAAAATAAATCAAATAGTTTAAAAATAAATAAATTAAATTAAATAAACCAAATAGTTAAAAAAATAAATAAAATATATAAAATCCATTGAAAAAATTAAAATAAAATAGAATAAATAGAATAAAATATAAAATTAATTAAATAAATAAATATATAAATAAAATTAAATAACATAATAATAATAATATAATAAAAAATATAAAGTTAATATGGCTTAGCTAAAAATTAAATAAACAATTTGTATAATACTTTTTATAAAATATATATATTTCAATAATTTTTTTTTTAAATATATATTTTTTATTTATTAATTTAAATATTCGCATATATTTTCCAATTTCTTTTGGGCTTGGCAGCCCGAAAAACTTTGAGAAAATTTTGAGCCAAACTCAAACTAAAAATTAATAATTATTTTATGCACTCAGAAAGGGTTGCTTACGCAAGAGAAAGAAAAAACAACCAACTATAACGGTAAGAAATCTTCTCAAAATTGTGAGAAAATTTGGCGAAAATTCCGTTAGATTGGACAAAGGACAAAAGCGTAGTTAATCAAGCGGCCGCCTTTCTTACCCTCGCACCCTACCAAAAAAAAAAATATCACAAACAAACAACAACAAAAATCACCCAAAAAATAGGCAAGACACAAAAAAAATCACCCAACAAAAAAAATTGCATTGTTCGAGCCGAAAAAAAAAAGTGAACCAAGAAAATTTCAATTTTGCCCAGTTTTTACGAATTTCTCAATTTTTTTACATTAAAAAATTGCGCATTATTGACGCGCATTCAGGCTGAGTTTAGGGGTTGCTCAGGGATCGCTGCCCTAAAGAGAGAGGGAGAGGGGCAGAGGGAGAGAGTGAGAGAGGAAGAGAGCGCCCCGCACAAGTGGCTAAGCTGTGCAGGATCTTTGGTAATGATCCTTGACAATGATCCTCAATTTTTACCCTTGAGTTTCTTAACAACATTTTTTTTCCCATTTTTTTTTTCTGCCTGATTTCGGCGCGCAATTTTCTTCACAGTTTTTACAATAAAATCAAGGAAAATGCAGCGCAGATTTTTTCTATTTTTTCCCATTTTATTTTTTTTTGGGCGAAGGGTTGCATTTGACAGCAACATTTTGTTGCGGCAAGTCGAATTCAATAAGCATTAATGACAGAATGGCAGAATTTGGGAATAGGTTTAAGTGGCAAGAAGAAGAGCAAAGACGGCGCTTAAATGCGGAAGTAAAGGGACAATATTTTGTTGCTGTTGTTGTTGTTGTTGTTGTTCTTTATTCTTGAGGTTTGCCTTTGATTTGCGATCGATTTTGTGCCCGATTTTGGCGCGCTTTTCTTCGCAGTTGAGCAAAGACATGTGTGAGAGAAATTGTTAAGCCTTTGGCATTTGTTTCCAGAAAGTGCAAATGTTGTAGAACTTAAAGCAAAGCAACAGAAATTCAAGAAATCTTTGCAAACAGCTGCAACCCTTAAAGAGAAGAGCAAGAAGCAGCTGGAAATTGAACTCGGACTCGAACTAGTCTCAACTTATTTACTTAACACGCAAATTGGGTTGTCATTTTGAATGCAACATCGCGAGCCACTGAGGTTTCTGCTTCGCTGGTCTGTGCGTTTTTCATGCAAAGTGCGTCCGTCCCCTTTGCGATGCTGCCAAGCGTTTATTTTCTTGATTAATTTCACAATGTGTATGTTTTTTTTTTGGGGGGGCAAAACTTTGTTGCCGCCCCCCATTTTGTGTGGCATATTTACATGCGTTCGTCTGCCTGTGTGTCGCCCTGCCTCTCCCTCTCCCTCTCGCTCGCCCTCGCCCTCTCCCCCTTTTCTGTGTTCGTCTCTGTCTGAGACTGCGAACTGTCTGTTTTTGGCAAATAATCAAATTGCCCAGACACTGGGCACTGCAGATTGTTTATCTTTTGTTTCAGTCCGTGACAAGTTTAATCAGGCTACGTGCATGGGACAGGACACAGGCCGCAGGCCACAGGACACAGGACAGCGCAGTCAAAAGGATAACTATTGAAATTAGTTGGCAGTTGTTCGGTTTTTCTCAAACGCAAAAAGGGGAACGCTTTATACGCAGATTCTCTATTGATTTTCCGGACTCGTTTCTCTCTCTCTCTGTGTGTGTTTTTCTTCCACTTAAATCATTTTGGCACTTTAATGCTGCCAGACAAAGTGCGGCAAAGTGGGCGGGAGGCGGGGTTGGAGTGGGGTGGGCTTCGTGCTGCGGTCAGTCATATCCTGCTCGAGTCCAACATTAATTTTTGCAGTTTTAATTAAAACATTTCGAGACACACAAGCAAACCCGCGCGCATATCCTGCACATTTTTGCCGAGACTTTTTCTAATTTCTTCTTTGGCCTATACCCTGTACGCTGGCAAAGTGAGCCACAATATAACAGGGTATATTGCTTAAGCATATGTATTCCAGATCAGCAGCAAAAGTCGACGCGTTATAGCCATGTTCTCACCTCCGTTCGATCTCGAGGATTGTAAAGCCTAGCTTCTTTAGACTTTGGCATGTGAAATCGCGTTAATCAAGCTCAACTGGAGAATCTTTAGTTATTCGATAACAGCTTCCATTTGCCCCAAATCGACATATATAGATTTCCAGCTCTGACATAGTTCAGGAACACACATCTCAGATATTACAAAGATTGTTAGCATTATACCTGATACAAAAATTCTTGGAAGGGAAAGATATAGACAAGCATAATCAAAATGTTATATATATTGCATCTTACTCATATATAGCCTGATTTTTGCTATATGCACACTTTAGTATTCGTAAGATTAAGATTCCTTAAATTTCATAAAGATCGGACTTTGTAGTCCGAAGTTATTTAAGCATCAATCTTTGACAACGCGAACTTGAGGCAAGAACCTCACGAACGTCGCGTGCTTAGAGGAAAGTTTGGTTTTCTTCTGATAACAGCTCTGCAGCTAGTTACAGAGTATCTTCTAGTCGCGCATGCTCGTTTTATTCAAACTGTTTTCAAGCAAACGGCACAGCCGGCGCTGCAATCCCAGTTGCAGTTCTTTCTGCCCACTCATAATCATAAAATGTATGCGCTGTCACCGAGGCAACGTCCCCCCCCCCCCCCCCCCCCCCCTCCAGACCCCTAGCCACTAGTCTGCTCCATCCTCTAACCACTCCCGCTTCCCCTTTTCCCCATTCTTATGAACACATCGCACACGTCGCTTGCAACTGGCAAATGTTCTCGAGTTTCTCCTTTTGCCGTGCAGCAAAAACCTAGACCCCACCCCCCACAAGCCCAACCCCAGCCCCAACACACACACACACACACACAGAACGGAGCTTTCTTATGTAGAAAACAACAACAACAAAAAATAGCAAGAAGAAGAACAACTGTTTTTGTAATTATTCCCCAACACTCGCAACGCAACAACTGCGCTGATGTTTATATGAATGGATTTTGTGTTTATATAATATTCCCAAAAAAAATAGCTTCATTTTGAGCGTTTCTCAGTTCAGATTTCAGGTACAATGACAGCCCATAAATGTTTACATGTATTTATATAGATATATATGTATATGAATAGGAAGACTTACTTTGATTAGACTTATTTGCAGACAAATTCGTCGCGTTGAAAATTTATCTAAAAACAAAAAAGATTAAAATTGAAAAATTAATGTTTATAATATGCATATAATGGCATGGAATTTATTTAACTAATTAAAAGCATTTATAATAAATAATTTATAAATTAAATTGATAAATAAATAAAAAATAAATAAATATATAATAATCTATGTAAATAAATATACAAATATGTCTAGCAAAATATAGAATAAAATCTTCATCCAAATTATGAGCATTTCTTCCATGCAAATCCAAAGAAATATTAAACTTCTAGTCCTTTTTCTTAGATTTCCCTACGACAAAGTTAACAAATAATTAATTATACAATTCTCGAATCACTTCCATTATTTGCAATCATAAAAAAAGTTGGTATTTTATATATTAAAAGCGTCTATTTAACATTTATTGAATTCTGTTCAACTATTTCATAGAGTTTTGCATAAATTCTCTGCGCTTTGTCTGTTTAAATGAATAGAAATATTCATAAAAAAAAATTGTATTTATTAAGAAAACTAGAAAATAAAATTAATAACTAAAATTATAGTACAAATAATTGTGAAGAAATGATCACAGAAAATACAACAAAAATATTCCCCACCTCCTAAAGAAATTTGGCTCAAAAGCATAGACACACACACACACACACATGCATGTGTGCACATACATATGTAAATAGCATTGCATACATCTGCATTCTGCTCAATTCCTTCCATTTATATACTAATGCACACACACACACAGACACTCATGCATATATGCTCCATGTAAAGTCCAATAAGCTCAAACACCTTTACTCGCTCACGCACACACACACACACACAACATCTTAATTATGATGTATGTACTTGAGTGCAATAAGAGAAAGCACAGGGAATATGCAAAAGAAACAGTTAACGGCAAAACTGCGCAACGTCGCAGCGCTGCCTGCATGCATGCATATAGAAAGAGTGAGTGAGTGAGTGAGTGAGAGAGCGAGAGAGAGCGAGCGAGCGAGTGAGTGAGTGAGCACTGGCCACACCCATTAAACTCAAACTCTATGCTAATGCACAAAACTGTGCAGGGGCAGCGCAGAAGGTGCAGGCCAGTCGCCAAACAATGACAACAAAAGTCTAATCAGAATGCAGGCAACACACGCAAATACGTTCCACACTCACACAGACGCTCTAACGGTGCAGGGTTGATGCGCTCGAGTAGCTCGAGCTACGAGTTGCCAGTTTGAGTGCAAAGCCGTAAGCAAATGTATGCCAGAGAGTGAGTGTAAATGGCAACAAAGAAAACTAGGCAAGAGGAGAAAACAAAAAAAAATAGAGAACTACAACTACAACGACAACGACAACGACAACGACAACTGCTGCTGCAAATCATAAAGCATGCACTCACACACACACGCACACAGTGCTGCCTGCGGCGGCAGCGAACGTAACTGCAGCATTTTGTACCGTTTGTCGCTGGCTGCGCGTTGCCTTCGTTTTTCAGTTGCATTCGGCAAGCGAACGAAGTCGGTTCGGCACAGGCAAACGCAGCCGCCAATTGTTGTTGTGTGTTCTTGTCATTATTGTTATTGTTATTAAATATTTAAATTGAAAAACTAGCTGGCAACGCTGTGCGCGCGCGCGTTCTGCTGTGACTTGCAAATTACGTAGAGCACATTTGACAGCTCTCACATTTACATAAAAAACAACAAAAATAAACGCACCAGTGCCAAAAATTCTGTGAAATTTTGTACATGCACAAAATTATATATTCATAAAACTGAAAAAAAAAGAAAGAAAAGCGAAAAAAACTTAAAATGATGGTGCTACAGCAGCAACAGCAGCGCCGCTTATGGGATGCCACCAAAACAACAACAACAACAACAAGCGCAGCCGCTGCCGCCGCAGCAACAACAACAACGCAAGCAGAGGCCGCGGCAGAGGCCAGCAACAAATTGGAATTGGATAATGCGGCCGCAGAACGAAGCGTGCGTCTCATCAAGCAGCGCAAGGATCTTGAGAACTCATGTAGGCAAAAAACACAAAACAAATTCTCAATTAATTAGCATACGACAGGGTTGCCACTTGGCGCAAGCTTATCGCGGCGTTGCCAGATGCAGCTTTAAAGCTAGGCTTGACTCCTAGACTGAGCTCTGTTCTTTTTTTACGTTTTTTTTGAATACTTTTTGTGTGTTCAAATGTCTTGTGATTTTCTAGTTAATTAGGCTTACTAAAAGTTTACTCAATAGCTTTCAAGCTTAATCTAGTATCTTTTCAAGCTGTGCCTAAAATAATTGTGGGTCATTCCTAAAATCTGATAAATCTGGGCCTCTTCAGTGGATATCATGGATGGATTATCATATTCATATTCATATTGAAAATGAATCAATTTTCAACTATTTTGCTTAAATAACCTTATTTTGATGCAACAATTTTTAAAGCTTTCACCTAAAAAGCTTGATTTCAGTTTTTGTTGAAAAAGATTCAAATAATTTTTAATACTTGAAGGTTTACATTTCTCTAGATTAATTTAAATGATTTAAATGTTGGGCATTTGCAAGTTAAGTAAACAAAAGTAAAACAATTTTAAGCAAAATAGAAACAAGCTTTCAGGCACAATAAAAGCTTTATAAGTTTTGCAGTTCCAGCTTCATGTTTTAATGGAGACTATAAAAATAATAATTTTTCTTAAGATTGTATATTACCTGAATTAAAAAACTCTTAAAGCACATTAACGAGCTTTCAGGCAAAGCTCTTTTGTGCAGCTTTAAAGCTAGACTTGAGTTTTGTATAGCGCTTTTCACTTCTTTTGGGCTATTAAATAAAGCTTTAATATATTTATATAAATTTATTTAGAATTAAGAGCTGAAATCAAGAGCATTTTTTGTCCTTAAAGCTTCACTTATTCTCATGAAAACTCAGAGAAAAACTTTACTACTCTAAAAACTTAGTTTAGGCTTTTATATACATATTAACTAGGAAACAGTTTATGCCCATAAGAAATCGTAATCAGGTCTTAATCTTCTTGTACCTCCACCTCCTTCTCCCTCCACCTGTGGCTTTCACTTTCGGAAAAATTGTGCAGGAAAAACTCAACCTTGCAACCAAATGCCGCCAGAGCTGATTACAAAAGACGCACGCCCGCACCTATTGAATTGTGAGGCATAGAATTTCGATTTCCATTTTCATTTTCATTTCCATATCGAGATCTTCAATTTCATGGCATTTGGTATAGTTTTGATTCGGCATCATGAGCGGCATCTCCTGCTGTTGCTGATGCAGATGCCGCACCCCACTGTGCGTGTGATCATTATTTTGTTGGCATTTGCATCCCGCACAGAGTCCTGTGGCCGTTGTCCTTTTTTACCTGTGCCTCAGGTATTTGCATTCACACACACACACACACACACACACAAAAGGCAAGGCACATCAGGCATATGTCCTTTAAAAAATGGGCAGAGAAAAAAAACAAAGCTGCGTCTTCTTTTTTTCTCACTGTGAGGCGTGCAATTTTTCCTTAATTTTCCTGGTCATAAAAAAGAGAAGAAGAAGAAGAAAAAGAACACCACAAAAGCCAAATTTTGTGTAATTACATTTAAGCCTTAGGTGCAAGGAAATGCCTTTGCCTTTTTAATTGCCTGAAGGCAAAATAACACACACACACACACAGACACACACACAAACAGTGTGTAACATGCAGATTAGCGCCAAGTCTTTAATGTCAGAGGACTTCGAACACTGCGAGAATTCGAACCGGCAACCTCCCACCATCCATTACGAGTGTCCAATGGGGTAATCTGTATATTTATAATGTCAGGCTGAAGCATTATGCACAAGGATTCCAAGGCATTTCGTCTGCCCATATATTGTCGTAAAAATATGTCGCCTTTTTTTACCCAATCCGAGTGTGTGTGTGCGTGTGTGTGTGTGTGTGTGTCCTGCCCGCTTAGTCAAGTATGGGACACATTGTTTACGCCCCGGGGGAGCTATAAATTTAATATCTACTTTGCAAAGCAAAAAAACCCAACAAAAAACTCGGCCACAGGGTGGACACGACGAGGCCGGAGACACATATGTGTGTATTCAAAGTAACCTATGTGTGTGCGTGTGTGTGTGCGTGTGTGTGTAACTGGATTTTGCATAGATAGCCAGAGAAATAGTTCCATGTGCTGGTTAGATATGATAATGCCCCAATAAGCTATTCTGAGTAAAGATAAGCAAAGAGAAACTAAACGGGAGTGCACGACTAAAAGATACCCCAAAACCTAAGACCTAGCTTTAAAGATGAGCAAAGGGCGAAGATATGCGCAAAGTGAAAGTGAGAAGTCGCTTTTCGACTAGCAGATACCCTAGAAACTAGTGTGAAGTTGCCCTTAGAAGCATTTTAGCTGCCTTTCATGCAAATACACACACTATACGATATGCCTCCTTATGTAACTTGGCTGTTTATAGTCCGATCTCGATGAAACTCTCAGAACTGAAATACTTCATACAAAAATGTATATATACCAAAGCGCCAAGACCTATCCTTAAAGCTGAGGAAAGGGCAGACATATGCCAAATGTGAAATACTTTGAATCTGAAAATCGTATACAAGAAACTCTTATAGTTATAGCTCTTATAGTTCTCGAGTTATGCTTAAAAAAGCATGTTACCAAATCGATATTCAAGATCGTGACGCAGAGCATAAAGTAGATGCTCTCTAGAATCTAATCCAAATCCTAAAGTATCGATATATTTGTACGCCAGAAAACGAATTACAAATGCAATTTCCTGTTCAAACTTTACGATTTAAAGACTTCCAAGTATTCAAGTTTAATTTGACTTCATGCTGATTTCATCGCTGAGCTGTTGACGTGACGTTTGGCAGGCATAAAGCGAGCGTGAGGAGCTCTTAAAAACAAGTTTACAGCGCTCGCTAAACTCGAAGGACACCACTCAAAGGACATCGCTAGACAAGGAAATTTTTGCATGTTACACTGAAACGAAGCACCGTAAATACTAATGGACATTTTACGAGCCAAGTGGACAGAGGGCAGCCAAGCAGACCAAATGGACAAACGATGACCAGAATGTGTGTGTGCACGTGTGTGTACGATTGTGTGTGCAAGTGTGTGTGTGTCACAGACACTCGCCAAAAACAGACAACACCCAGACGAAGACCCCAACTGCAACCACCAAACAGAACTGCGCTGTGCCATAAATTGAAAGCCGTGCCTGCAAACAGGATGCAGGAAGCGTGCAGCACGTTTTGGGGGAGAGAGTTCAATAATCGATAAACATTGTAAAGTTCAATCGATAGACAACGGTGCTATCGATAGATAAGACTCGATGATCTGTCGATAAACAAGTTTAAGACTTTGAAATATATTAATATGCTTTCCATGTGCAATCGATAGACCTCAGCATGTGCTATCGATAGACAGCTCAAAATTTATTGATAGACAATGCAATACTCTCTCGATAAGCATTACAAATACAACTCAATACCCTATCGATAAATAACTTTAAGCAATTGACAGCTTAGTACTACAAGTATCGATATGCATTTCCATATGCAAATCGATAGGCCACACTCTGCTCTATCGATAGGCAGCTGCAGACCCTATCGATAACTAAGAGTAGTATAACCTATCCATAGATCTGTACTGGCATATTCTCTCGGCAAGTCTGCTTGAAAATTCTTCTTTTTTTTGCAGATTTTTATTTAATTAATTTGAAAATACCAAAATTAGTTGTAATTTCATTTTGAATTCTCACATTTCGTGGAATTTCTTTGGCAAACAGCCTGCTCGAACCGCAAGAATTTATCATTTACATTTGGTTCTTTTTTGTCTTTCATTTCTTTGCAGTTATGCGACACATGTCAAACTCACCGACACCGCCATCTCCCCTGCGATCTCTATCAGGTATGCTCGTAATCCTTTGCCAACATTCAGCAGACATGCACCAAAATGAAAACAGAAACTATGTTTAGGGTTACGATTTGCCATTTTTGGTCGCGTGGAACGTGGCTACTTTGTGGCAAAATTGATTACTCACACGGGCTACGTAGCCAATTTATTGATGTCTCTCTGTACGGTTGGGTCGGGGCTGCAACGGGTAGGGAGTTATGGGCAAATTTTATAGTTTTCTGAAAAGGATATGCAACAACAGCAACAGCAACAACAACAACGACAAAGACAACCCCACATCCGGCAAATGCAGCTCGAGGCGAAGGATGAGCCTGAGGCTCAGCCCGAGCTCAGAGCGTGCCAGTCGAGTGTCTGTCACTGGGTTAGGCGCTCGGGAATCGGGACTCGGGCTTAGGTAGCCGCTGCTGCTATGCACGTGACTAAAGTGCGACTCTAAAACCCTTAAATGATATAGGGTCCTAGGCAGGCACCAGAGTAAATAGAAAATCAAGTCATTTTCTACTAAATTCTTTGAAAATTTGAATTAAAATCTGCGCTACACAAAGTTGCAGTGTTGAAAAGTGCTAAAAAAGTGTTTTCAGGACGCTTTAAAGAAGAAATCAATCAATCAATTTTCTACAAAAATATTCGAAAAATGCAATTGAAATGCGCATTAAACAACTTTCAGTGTTGCAAAATGCTTATTTTTCAAGTGTTGGGCGAAAAATTAATTTCAGTGTTGGAAAAGCCTCATGTTAGACTTTCCGAATAAAAACTTAAGAAATTCACAAACACGCTTGAAAAATCTTATACAAATGCCAAGAAGAGAATTTCAGTAGTGAAAAATGCAAAATGCATGCACTTAAAAGAATTTTAGTGCTGTAAAAGGCTTTTTCGCTTATTATTAGACAAAAGTTAGTCGTGGGAATATCTAAATACAAGTTCATATACTTATATATCTATAACTATATATAGATCTAACTACTCGACTGTTCAATGAGAATATATGTATATGTATATATATACTTCTATCCCAGTTTAGATTTTAAACAAAAATGTTGCGAATTGTCGTTTTTGAAGCGGTTCCCTTCCCCCTTCCACACACACACACACACAGATGCTGCGTAATGTCGCACACCCACATCTCAAAACAAAGCGCAGTTGCAACCCTGGCGAAATTTGCGGGAGTTCTGAAACTATTCAAGTATGCTAACAACCCCCACAGCATATGCAAAAGGTTATACACACAATGCACACGCACACACACACACGCACACTTTTGACCCCGTCGAACCCCCGCCTGAGTTGTTGTTACCCCGCACCGTCGGGGCGAAACCCTAACAAACAAAATGAAAATAACAATTTGTCAAAATGTAAATTTCGTATCGTCTTTTGGCAACAACTGCGCATTTAAATTTGATTGTGCCAGCAATTATGTAAGCGAGGCGACCCTAACTGATGACCTTTAACTACTCGCCCCCTACCCCCCCCCCCCCCCTCTTCCCTAACCTCCCTCCCTCTCGGAGCATAACAAAGCGCGGCTAATCTATGCAAAAACATGCATAGCGCTTGTTTCGCCCAACCCTCGATGAGTACTAAATTTGAATGGCAACCCTCATTTAAATAAACACTGAACAGGGTTGCCATACACAATTAAACTTGCATTCTCATTGGTTTACGCAAATTAACGGGTCGCGCGTTTATTTAAATTATGTCACAACAGCAAACGACAGCAAACAAACAACAGAAAGTGAACCCTTCATAAAAAAAAAAGGGTTGCTGCCTATTTGAGTTTGGGTTGAAGTGAGGCGAGGCAGGGTTAGGGTAGCCAATCAACTGTTGCTGCCTGCGCCTGTTTAACATATCATTTGAATAGCAACGAGGTGTTAAGCGTGCGGCAAATTGTTTTGGCGTAACCCTAACCACGCCGTCAGGGTTACGCGGCTTTTTAAGTGCCACTTGTTGACTGACTCTTCAAATTCAAATTGCATGCCTCTGCCGCCCCGGGGTTGGGCCCGAAAGGATTAGGTTGCGTGAAGCTAATTGTTGGCCTTTGATAGGGTAATTTGTGCGACAAGCCTCTCGACAATATGATATTATAATCAGCGGTTCCTGTTTGCTTTTCTTTTCTTTTTTTTTTGCTCTTTTTTTTATTGATTGGATGCGCGCTGCTTAAGCGGGGGCGTTACGAGGGCGTTTCGCTTGGTGTTTTTATTTGTGGTTTCATGGGACTTTCAATTTAAAAAGAGTTGAAGTGGTTGCCAGAGGCAAATATGATGAAGGAGTTTTGGGAATATGTAACAGATATATATTGTTGAGAAAGCGTGCAAAATGTAATACAATTGCAATATGTACTTGAATCAAGGGGTATTTTACTTTCGGAAGAACTCTAGACTTTTTTATGTAGATAAAAGTAGCTCAAGCTTTAGCCCATTCTTTAAGCTTGTATACATGCATATGTATACGCTTAACTCGAGAACTATAAGAGTTATTTACACCAAACTTGGTATGCAGTTTCTTGTAGAGCTTATGCTGATAAGAACTATATCATTTTTTGGATAACTACAAGAAAAGTCTGCCAAAATGGTTAAGAACTCATTTTTAGAGGTAGAGCCTTGGGCTTTGGTATATACGCACTTTTTCATGTCATATTTAAGCCCTGAAAACTTCATAAAGAATGGAACGTAAACAACGAAGTTTATCGAGAACGTATTGTTCTGACATAAGGTATAGGCTATAAAGGAAAAAAGGAGCATAGCCGCAGGAAAGTTGGAATGCTCGACAGCTCGGCGCTGCATTCCAGGGTAACTTTTAGTAAAGAAACAGACTGTAAACAACACAGTTTCCTGCCCTGACATAGGGTATAGGCAAAGACAATATAATAACTGATTGTCTGGCTTTTGGAGAGAAGTGGAAAAAGCCATATGAAAAGCCAGGCTATTTGCTTTCTCAGTGTTTACATTGTCTTTGGTATAGGGTATTAAGGAAAGTTAATAATGTTTAAGTTAGCTACCCTGTAATATGCAGCGCGCATAATTGGATAGTTTGAGCACATGCACAGCATACAAATAAATGTATGTGCACATTTGCGTTCGGTTTTATCTTTTCCCATAAATCGCCACGCACTTTGCGCCGTTGCATTCCCGCAAAGAAGGGAAAAAGGGAAAAAAAAAGGCAACACCCCACGAGCGAACAACCCCTAAATGCAGCACCAAAACGAGCGAAGCGAGAGACAAGCGAGAGAGAGACGTGCGAGAGTGCAGCAACACTTCATTTGTCAGTGGAAACATTCACACATTTGGCCATTGTGTGCGACCAGAGGCAGAGGGGCCGGGGCAGTACATCTGCTGAGGCAAAGACAAAACACAGCATCACCTGGTTACCGATTCGATCGACGAGTTGGAGATTCAAACTCTGAACTTGGTGCCTTGTCGCTGCAGGGCCCTACTGCCCGCTGCCCGCTGCCCGCTGCCAGAGCGACAATAGTTTATAGCCTGCAGCTTCTTGACTTTCCGCGTGTGCAACAATGCAACGCGGGCAGCTCCCTTTATTCGGTTTTAGCATAGAAACCCTTTTTACGCCAATCACAAATTGCATTCCGGGTTTTACCCTGTTCAAAAATCATCTAAACATAAAAATGAAAATCCTCGGCTTGTGCGCAATTGTAACGAATTGTTTTGAAAAATGCCAACAACAGGGGGTTGCTTGCAGCGCCAGGGGCGGAGGGCCGGGTTTAAACCCTTATGTAGTTATGTGACTTTTTTTTATTTTTTTTTTTATTTTTAAAGCTGACTGCGTTCTCTGCTAATTATATTAGCCGATTCTTTGCGCTAACAACACAAGTCATAAAAACAGCTGCCCACATACATAATCGGGCGTATTCGAAAGTTTACAACTCCCAACCCCTCCCCCCCGCCCTCCCCTAAACGAACACCCGCATCGAAAATCAAAGTTCTAATCCCTTTACCAGAACTGACTAGCTGTAAAGCCGCTTTAAACAAACCGAACCCCATAAACGAAATCGTTTTAAACAGGTCGAAATTATGGCTAAGAGGGGTTGACGTTATTCTCCAAAAAAAATGCAACATATTTTTTTTTGTAACTTTACAAATTGCTCTAAGCCTGAAAGCGCATTTTCAAAATGGGAAGCTTCGTTTTGGAATATTCGCATATTTATCGAAATTTCCAACATTATTATGCAAAAATTTAACTTAATTTAATGAAATATTTGCCAAAAATACTCAAATATACTCAAAAATTGTATTATAAAAATTATATTTTTTAATTTGAGAAATACGTTTCTCAATTGAAAATACATTTCCTCATAAAATATTAAATCGCAAATGAATTTTCATATTGTTTGCCACACACAAAGAATATTTCTGAACCTTGCGCTTTGTTGATCCTTGACCGAAGTTCGTGTGGATTCTCTTACAGGAAGTTCTTGAATATGCTTTGATATTCCAAATTCTAAAGGCAATTGATGCTCAATAAATGCTCATGACACATTATGAAATTTGAGCTGGGCAGATCTCCAAAAAAAAAAAACCAGAGAAAAAACGAAATATTGAAAGAAAAACGCAAAAACAAAAAGTTGTGAAAAGCTTTCCATGGCTTTCTACGTCCTGTGTGCTGCGTCCT
Source organism: Drosophila novamexicana (assembly GCF_003285875.2). NCBI lineage: Eukaryota > Metazoa > Arthropoda > Insecta > Diptera > Drosophilidae > Drosophila > Drosophila novamexicana. Next base: position 2,122,486 of record NW_020824834.1, read on the forward strand.
GTGCCGGCGATTTTTCAATTATTATGCATGATTGAATTTTGATCTAGTCTATGGGCCAGGGAGGGGGCGTTCGGGCAGCTGGGCGTGCCACAAAGCAAACCCTTCCGCTTGAGCGTCTATCGGCAATGCAGCAGCTAACCGCAGGACAACAACGCGGCCAAGGACTAAGCAGAAGGCGCATTCAACTGGAAGATTGAATAAAATTTGCCTTAAAATAGCAGAAATATTGAAAACTTGCCCCGAGGCGGGGGGCGTGCCTCTGACCAGTCGTGAAGGCAAGGAGGAGACAGGGGGGGGGGGGGCGGGGGGCTGGTGAATTGGGGAATTGAATTATGCGACGCGTGTTGTCCTGCTATGTCCTGGCTACTTGCAACTTCATTGAGTTGGAAAATTGAAAAAATATATATATTTAACAACAGAATATACATAAAATTGATATAAAAGCTTGCCAAAATTAACCGGCATTGCCCGGTCAAAGTGTTATCACTTCAGTTCAAGCTGAAGCCGAGCTGGAATTTGACAGTCGATCAACCAATCAGTCATTCAATCAGTCAGTGAGTTAGACAGTCAAGCAATGAATCAATTTGTGATTCAATCGTTCATTTAATCACACAGTCCATCAGTCAGTAAGCCCGTCAGTCAATCAGTCAATCGATTGGTGAAGTGGTCAATCAATCATTCAACAGTCAGTCAATCAATCAGCTAATGACTAAGTCAGTTGATCTATCAAGCAATCAATAAACCGGTCAATCAGTCATTCAATCAGTTAGTGAAGCAGCCCGGTTAGCAATCAGTAAGTAAATCAATCAGTGAGTCAGTCAGTTAGTCAGTCAATCAGTCAGTCAATCAGTTAGTCAATCAGTGAACAATCAATAATCAATCAGTCAGCGATTCACTCTATCAATCAGGCAGTCCTTTAAGCTCTGCATCAATCATTAATAAACCAAAGAGACAGCCAATCAGTCTCTCAATCAGTTAGCCAGTCCATCAATCAATCAATCAATCAGTAGTCAATCATTTGCCCTTATGTGATTAAAAACTATTCATATAAAATTAATCCACAAATAACTCAAATTTCCCTCTTTTCTTTACAGACTGCGGCAAGAGCTACGAGGAGGAGGAGGAGGAGGACGAGCTGGAGGCGGATGTGGCACAGAATTTGAGCAGCAAACGCAGCGCACGCCAATTGGATGCCGACATGGAGAACGAGGTGCTCAATTTGGCGCGCAGCGTTTCGCCAGCGGCCAAGCGCTTGGCCCTGGAGCACACGGCCGAGACTGCGCTCGCGGCACAGTCTGCCGCCGCAGCCACGCCGCCCGCCGGAGTGGGCCTGCCGCCAACAGCGCCGCTGGGCTTCGGGCCGGAGGATATGCACCAGGCGCTGCAGCTGCAGCTGCACAGCTACATCGAGATGGTGCGTCAACTGGCGCCCGACGCATTTCCCAATCCCAATCTGGCGACACAGTTTCTGCTGCAGAACTCGCTCCAAGCGCTGGCCCAGTTCCAGGCGCTGCAGCAGCTCAAGCAGCAGCGGGATCAGCAGCTGACCACGCCCAGCGAGTCGCTGCCCTCGCGGCACTATTCCACGCCGCTGAGCAAGTCGCCGCTGCGCAGTCCCTCGCTGAGTCCTGTCGCGCGTTCCATGGAGCCGCAGCAGGCGCAACGCACGCCGCCCAATTCCCTGGCGGCGGCAGGTCTGGGCCTAAGCAGCGCCGTTCTGACGCCCAATACGCCCAGCATGCAGCAGCAGCAGCAGCAGACGATGACGACGACGACAACTGCCTCGAGCACGCCCAAGCCGTTGGCTAGCGGCGCCACAGTGGCCGCTGTGATGGCCACCAAACTGGAGCAGTCACCGGAGGAGACCACCGATCTGGAGGAGCTGGAGCAGTTCGCCAAGACGTTCAAGCAGCGTCGCATCAAGCTCGGCTTCACCCAGGGCGATGTCGGCCTGGCCATGGGCAAGCTCTATGGCAACGATTTCTCCCAGACGACCATTTCGCGCTTCGAGGCCCTCAATCTCAGCTTCAAGAACATGTGCAAGCTGAAGCCGCTGCTGCAAAAGTGGCTGGAGGACGCCGACTCGAGTGTGGCCAAGTCGGCGGGCGGCGTCTTCAATATCAATACGATGACCACCAATCTGTCCAGCACGCCGGAGAGCATATTGGGTAGGCGGCGCAAGAAGCGCACCTCCATCGAGACGACCATACGCGGCGCTCTCGAGCAGGCGTTCGTGCTGAACTGCAAGCCCACCTCGGAGGAGATCAATCAGCTGTCGGAGCGCCTGCACATGGACAAGGAGGTGGTGCGCGTCTGGTTCTGCAATCGCCGGCAGAAGGAGAAACGCATCAATCCCTCGCTCGATCTGGACAGTCCCACCGGCACCCCATTGAGCAGCCATGCCTTTGGCTATCCGCCGCAGGCTCTCAACATGTCCAATGGCGGTCATGTGCTGCTCGAGGCGGGCGGATCCCATTGCGGCAGCTCCATCAGCTCTGGCGAATGATTTGCTGCC